>NC_050071.1:31218130-31524703 GCF_009764565.3 Dermochelys coriacea | reverse complement strand
TGTGGGGACACACACACACTCATCTGTATAAAAACGCTTTCTACAAAACTGACTTCTATAAATTCGACCTAATTTCGTAGTGTAGACATACTCTTAGTGTATTAGCCTCTGATAAGAGCAACAGTTTTGTTTTCTGCACCACCAATGCCAAATACAGGTTCACAGTTCATCTCAGCAAATTCCCAAATACGACCAAAAGTGTTACTCACTTTCACAAAATAAATGAGCTCCACAAAATCTGTGCATTAGTACAGTGTGCCACTATGCCAAATTAATTCATTGGAGTTTATGTTATGGAGTTTATGTTGCTAAATGAGATTATGTACTGATTTGACTCAAATGATAGATGTATTTCCTAAGTCTAAAGTTCTTCTCTGTCCCAGACCATATGAACTGAAGCAACCAACACAGACATAGGTAAATTATTATGGCAGCTTCCAGTATAGTCTATATCAGAGTTGGGCAAACTATGGCCCACGGGCCACAACCGGCCCACGGGACCCTCCTGCCCGGTCCCTGAGCTCCTGGCCCGGGAGGCTAGTCCCTGGCCCCTCCCCTGCAGCTTCAGCTCACTGCGCTGCCGGCACAATGCTCTGGGCGGCAGGGCTGCAGAGCCGTAACTGCCTATTCTGGCAGTCTGGGCGATGTGGCTGTAGCGCTGCCAGCCACCGGTGCTCCAGGCAGCGTGGTAAGGGATCAGGGAGCAAGGGGTGTTGGATACAGGGCAGGGAAGTTCGGGATTGTGGTCAGGGGGCGGGGGTGTGGATAGGGGTCAGGGCAGTCAGAGGGCGGGGAACAGAGGGTTGAATGGGGGCAGGGGTCGGGGGGAAGTCAGGAAGGAGGGGGGGTTGGATGGGCAGGGGCAGGGGCATGATGAACTTGTATAAAGCCACCAGGATGAGAAGCAGAAGGGTGCTGCAGAGGAAATAGTTCGCAGTCACTCCCTGGGAGAAGGGAGGTGTGTTTGAGGCTAAAGAGTTTGGCAAATAGTCAAAGAGGAAAGTAGGAAAGAATCTAGGATAACAGCAACAGGGTTTTGGAGCAAGCAAACAGGAGTTGCTAGAAATAGAGTGGCTACCGGCCACTGGGGAAGTGGCATAGGACCTGTCCATGGAGCAGAAGACTGTCTGAAACAGCATATGAACAGCTGATACAATGGGCCTTTGATATCCTGGAAGGGGAGGACTAGACAGTGACTTGGCTAAAGGGCTGAGTAATGAAGAGGGAGCTCCATGAGGAGGATGAGAGCGAGGAGGAATGTGGTGTGAACAACTATTGGAAGGGGCCATCAGACCTGACTGGTGCTAATCCTCAGATGTTGCCACAAAGAGGGGTCCAATGCAGAGTAAGCCCTCACAGATTTGCGAGGAAGTGATGTAGAAAATAAATGGGACTTAAAAGTGAAATCTCTCTTCAAGTATATGAAATTTTTTATAGAATTTTTATTATCCAAAATTGGATTTCATATCCAATAAAACTGTTGCATATATATTTAGGGTAAATTATGGCTGGCTGTGAAGAGAAGACAGCACAAGGAAACCCTCTGTCCCTCCCCGTGCACCTATGCAGGAGACAGTCATAATGTGGTTGGTTGTGCTTAGGAATGCAAACAGTAGGAGTCTGCTACAGTGCTTTAGGAAGCACTTTTAGGCCAAGATGGGATGAGGGGGTGGAATTGTCCTTCCTATGCACCAGTAAGCACTAGCAGGTTTTCACTGATGGAAGTGCTGCCTCCATGCTTTAAAAGCGTAGCAAGTACCACAGCCGAGCACACATACTCTAGTGCCCTTGGAGATTTTGTGCCTTATGGGGCCAAAACACCTTCCTCTCTCAGTATGGGAGCACAGTAGGTGCTTCCCATACCCCAGGGTTCCAGCGGCTTGCATTGCCATAATTGGCCTGTAGTGTTTAATAACCTAATGAGCGGATTTATCACATCCTTAAAACCACACAAGAACTCTTGCACGTGTGATTATCATGGTGCATGTAATCAGTCCATCTGATTAAAACAACTGCAAACTACAGACACAAATGCACAGCTTGTGTTCTGCTTTACCTTCCCTTGTTGACCATGAGCCATACCCTGTTTGGAACTCTATTCCAGAGGTTCTCAAACTGTGGTCCGCGAGCTCCATTCAGGCGGTCTACAGATAGTTCCCTCTAAGGTGTGTGCCTGGGTGGCCGCGCACAAGAGAATGAAGGGCCACCCACCCAATGAGTGGAGCCGCGCAGACTTGGCTCCACTAATTAGGTGCCTGGACCCTGGAGAAGATGCACATGTAAAGTGAGGTGGTGGCCTTTGGGGGAATAGGGGGTAGGTGGGAGGGGGAAATGGGGTGAGGTAGGGGAAATAGGAGGTAGGTGGGGAGGCAGTGGGGTGAGAAGAGGGGGTGGGGGAATTTGGGACATGCAGAGGTATGGCAGCCAGAGAAAGAGGCGACTTTCACCAGCTCCAGGGCTGCGGCTGCTGAGGAGTGACGGCCCTCCTTCCCAGCCTCAGCTTGGGGGCTGCCGCAGCAGGTGAGAGAGGGAGAGACCTGGCCCCCCCTTCCCAGTCCCAGCTTGGGGGCTGCCATGGTGGGGGAGAGAGGGCACATGCATCGCATCAGAAAGGTAAGACTACTTATATTAAAATGAGTTGTGTGCTTTTATCTGAAGAACAAAAAAATGTTAATTATTATTATGTTTTTTTATATACAGCTTTTATCCAAAGTGCTTTACAATAGTTAGCTAACGGTACAAACAACATTTGGAAAGATCATTAAATGGTCCACCAAGACCCTCAGCAATTTTCAAGTGGTCCACAAAAAAAAAAATGTTTGAGAACCACTGCACTATTCACCATGCTCACATCTGAATAATTCTTGGCTGAATAATATATTGCATGTAAACATCAATACAACGATGTCTTGATATTTTTATTTTTCCAATCATTTGTTTAATTCTTTACTATCACAGTACTATATGAAAGTTTGCCTAATTATCTTAGTAGGAAATACCAAACGGGGGGAGTGGGCCCTGTGGTTAGCACCTGTGGCATCGTAGTCAGGACTCCCTTTTACAGTTTTTACTCCCCCACTGAAATCAAGTAAGGATGGATTAAGGGCTACACGATCCAGCCTTTAATGTGAATGCAATACATCACTAGATAGGCAGTACATTTTTTATTTTTATGTATTATCATGGGGATTTAGTAAGGGCCTGCTCCCAATGGAAGTGGTATGGGGTGGACGAATGTTCTTATATTATTCTTCATACCATTTTGTAAGATTCAAAAAGACAATAAACATACCAATTACTTGCATGGGTGATTCCACGTCTGCTGTGGCTTCTTCCAACAATGACAGCAGTTTGGCTGATATTTGATGGACTGTTTCAATGTTGCTAAACAAGCCATCCACGTCAAACCTAACAATCTGATGGAAAACAAATATTGAGCAACAACTAATAGAAGCATAAGGAGGGACACTGAATAGTGCAGGCTTTTTCCTGCTTAGCCTCAAGTGTTCAAAACTCCAGGACATGCCACTTTTTGCAAAAGCCTAAGTAAACATCCTTGCTGCAATTTCAAGGACACATGTGCATTGTTTTAATTAATGCAACTGGGCTAAAGCAATTAACAAGGGGCACTTTATCAAGTGTATTTAAACTTATTTTGAACAATTCTTAAAGGAATATGTGTGTCTTGGAGAGAAGTAAATATTATTAGCTAGCTAAAGGTAGAGCTGTAGCTGGCTAAAATGTTTACTTACTTCGTCACAAAGAAAAAAGACAGTAAAACTGAAAGTGACAATTATGAGAGAATCTGATCCCTTTATCATGTAACCCATAGAGACTGTGTAAATTGAGCCCTGGTTGTTTGTTTACATAGGTGCCACATATCAGGCAGATAACCATCCTGGACTAGAAGAGGCCATTTTATGTGAGGAGATAGGAGTAAAATCAAGGCAGTGTATTTTGGCTAAAATAAACATATTTATGGTTATTACAGAGACAAAGTGGGTGAGGTAATACTTTTTTTTGGACCAACTTCTGGCCCAAGAGCTCTTCCTAACCTGAAAGCTTGTCTCTCTCACCAAGTTGGTCCAATAAAAAATTACCTCACTCACCTTGTCTCTAATATCCTGGGACCAACACAGCTACAACAACACTGCATATGTAGATTTATGGTTAGTCATTAATATAATCTGTGGGCCAAACCCTCTGCTGATTCAAACTGGCACAAACTTCATTGACTTCAATGAAGCTAAACCAACTTACACTAACAGAAAATCTTAATACATAGGGCAAAATTATCTCACTGCTTATTTTGAAATAGGCAAAAAAAAAAAAGATTTGAAAATATACTCTTCACACTGGCAACTTGCTTCCATGGACAGAAGGACAGTCATTAAGGTTATGGAACAATTAGAGTTACCCAGTATGTGGAAAGGCAGAAAACTAAAGGCAGTGTTGATTTTGGCAGATATGCTGGTCCTTCTGAACATGCCTATCCATTAGTAATAGAATTGTGTGTTTACATAGCAGCTTACAGAAGGAGTCCAGGAGAATCAAATTGCATGTTACCGTAACAGAATCAATATCATGTTTTAATTGCTTGTGTAGTTAATTTCTGATTATAGAGATTAACAACATTTTTGCTCCATTAGGAAATGTGAAAGATTCCTCTCTAGCTCAATCTTCTAGACACAATTTTTTTCCTGTTGAAGCAGTCTGCCCTCAAATAAATAAAAAACAAGCTTTCAAATGTGGTTATTCACCTCAAAAATAATCTTAAAAGCGTATGACATTCTTAAAGCCTTCTTTTAAAAAATTGAGATTATGTTAAATTAAAATGTAGGGTTGTGATCTTGTTTTTATAAGCTTTTGTCTTTTATCAGTGGGTCTCTGATATCTTATGTAATGCATGTGTTATTCAGAAATACATGGGCACATAATGACAAAGGCCCAAACTGGTATATGTGCCTAACTGATAAAAGTAGCAGACAATTGAGAAAATGTTTTCAGTATGAAGAGCAGCAAATGGATACATAAGGTAGTTCCAAATGCCAGGAGCTGCAGAGGAGAAAGCTCTCACATCAACATTGGCAAGACTGTAATTGGTGAGTGCAGCTAGAGAGGAGAGGAAGAGAGACAAGGAGCCATGTTGTCCTCTCAATAACACCAGCAGGTGCCAGGGTTTCTACGGGCTTGTCTACGTGGTGCCAGCAAAGCACATAAGAGCACTTTACAGATCACACCCTCTAATGTGTTGTGCTACAGGCCCTACTGGCGCAGGTTAAAATGAACTAAATACCTTATAGAGCACACCAGCAGGGTCTATATCAGGCTGTTATCGAGCAACATGTTAGAGTGTTTCACAAATCACAATCCTCTAATGTACTTTGCCATGCCTAAAATAGATAGGATTCCAGGAGAGGTGGAGTCAAGGCAGTTGAAAAATAGTTTGGCACAACTTAAGCAGGCAAATTGTTTCATATGGAACCATACATACATAGTTCAGATAACTGGTTAAAGACCCAGTGTGGATTCTGAGCTGTGCTAGTAGCATATAGCAGCTGCCTGGCCTGGTAGACTGTGAGGTAGGAGGACAACTTAAATTTTTCTGCCAGAACCTGTTGCAGAACTAGCATATGAGTGCTCCTGGCTGCAGGGAATGCTGGTACTCCAGCACACAGTTTGCCCAAAACTGCAAAGGTTTTTGGGGAAAAATGTGCTCTCTCTGAATAACAGCTAAGCAGGTTTGAAGTTTCTGAGGAAGAGCAGAATGGGTATAAACTGAGCTGTAAGACCCGCAGGAAAGATGTAATCTGATCCATCCTGCTTACATGTAGCTTCACTATCTAAAATGCAAATACCTCAGGACTCACTGGGTTGCCTTGCCTAGCATTTTCGCACAACAGCTGTTCAAGCAACCAGGATGAGTTTGTTTGAATAAAAGCGGTCTTCAAGAGTGAAATTCACCATGGTGTGAAGGACCATAACATTCAAGCCCCTTACTGGGGAAGTTGGTGTAGAGGAGCTTCCATGATGATGGGACAAAGTCAGGGGAGTGGACGTGTAATCTGTGATTACCCAGCAGGCTGCCCAAGCAGCATGGAGGAGCTGAGGCTGCTATTCTAGTTCACAGCCTGGAATAATGGCCATGGGGTTCAGGGTGAGGAGGTCTGTGCTGCAGTCCTGTTTCTGCCCCATTTATTCCAGCTTTATGCAGGTGAAGTGAACTTCACCCTGAAAGCCTTGAGCATTTAAAGTAGTCCTGCTTGCCCGCCCTGCGGAAAGACCTACCCCCTCCAAAAAGTCAGGCCTAGAATTGTACCTGGCACCATACCATTCCTGCATATCCCTTGGCAGACATTTGTGTTTATTGTTGATTGCGGACAGAGCAGTGGTGAATTCAGATCTCTGTCAAATCAGCCTTTCCTCCAAAACATAAAACAAATAAACCCAACGCTTTCTTACCTGCTTGTTTCTCAAGGGCTGAACCACTTCCCTGATACACAGCTCCAGGTCACTGAGGTAGTCTTTCTCTGTCTGCACCAGTTCTGCAATGATTTTTACCCTCTTGGCCATCATTCGCCTGGTCAGCTGCTCTTCATTCTCCTGCAGTGAAGTGACGGGTGACAAGGACCCAGCTTGTGGGGCCATCTTTTCTGTTAAAATTTAGCACAGAAAACTTATGAGAACTGTAGTGTAAGAATCTTTATTCCCACTGTCATGCCTACTCTGGTTCGAGTCATGGAAGATGCTTGGTGTAGCTCAGACAAGGATAAACCCTGCCTCGTTGGCCGAAGCAAGGAAGGCCAAATAAGCAGCAGATTCATGTGGTTTCATTGCCCGGGAATAGGGAGCTTCACTGTGGGAATTCTGTGCCCCAAATCCTTAAAGCAGCATAGTTCCTTCCAGGGTTTGCTCTGTGTTAGTGCAGGGGGAGAATATGGGGTCGGAAACAATGCTAGTGTCCACTGAAGACTCCCCCAGCCACATGAGCAATGAGGGGAGAAGTATATTCAGCAGAATAGCTACATAGGAATTGCTATACAGGATCAGGCCAATGGTCCATTTAGTCCAATTAACCTGTCCTTGAGTGCCCAGTAGCAATTGGATAGGTGGAAGAAACCCTGCAACCGGCAGTTATGGGATAAGGCTGTGGTCATCTGGGGCAGGTTACTATTTTAAATTTAGGCTGGGACTTTTGAAAGAGCTGAAGGACTTAGATGCATATCTCCCATTTAAAATTATTAGGATTTATGCATTTGCCATCAACGTTGCCATCCTTTAGAAATAAAATCTTGGCCCTAGATTAACTCTTTGGGGCAGGAAAAATGTCACTTCTTATGTAAGGTGAAGATTGCGTTTAACTGAGCCTCACTGGAATAACCTTTGCCCTGTTAAAAGAGACGAATGTGTGGCTCAGGGATACAGGAAGTTGTGCTACAAATTCATCTGTCCATGATGATGATGAAATCTGTAATTCTATCTGATTAGGTTCCGTTGGCCAATTTTGAGAAATTCTAGGAGAATGAGGTCAGCTGTGAGATTCAGTAACAAAGGATCCCAAGGGCAGGAGATACAGGGATGCAGCCATTCATGACTAATTTTCCTTATAATAAACCCAAAATACCTATTTTATCCCAGACATTCGAAAACGTTCCTTTGATATTGATGAGTCACATATATGCGTTACAGGTAGAGAAGAAGGAAATTTGCATGTTTCACAGGGCATGTAAGTCTGTAATGTGGTTCCTTCCTTTCATAGGTTCGTAAGGGATTCAGTTTGCCAATCTGGCAGATATACTGTGTGTGAGCTGCAAAGACAGGTTGTGTATTTTATCTGTAGGCACAGATCTACCACTTTTTCACAGGAAAAAACACTTAATAGGAAGAGAGACTTTGGAGAGTCTTTAAGATACTGCTAGCCACCAGATGGTGTATAGAACCAGCAAAAAATGGACATACCATTACTGAGTGTCAGTGCAATACTCTTATAACAGTTTGACAGCAGAGAGACTTACAGCTGAGTGGCAATGCACTGGCACCCTCTATTGAGACCCAGACTCTTATGCTATTTGTGTCAACATTTTGTATACACCCTATTGTCTAACAAGCGAGTAACAAGATGTATCTTTTATTTTTGCAAGGTGACAACCAATATTGAACATTCTGTAGTTTATGAATGAACTGCTTAGCAGGAGAAGAGTCATAAACATACAGCAATGCCTGCATAAGACAATGAAGGATTAGGTCTCTGATACTTGTGATACTGTTTATAAGAGAACCAACAAGCTTGCAAGATGGAATATTCTGAGTTGTTCATCATCATGGGTCATAAATTGTTATTGATCCGACATGTCATCATCATCTTCTATAATTATGCTGAGTGCTGACCCTGGATATTCTGAACGGGCAGTTGTGTTGCTAATCTTACCCTCATTATATGACACACTTGCTAGTAAGCCTGTGTGGCCATGGGTTTTTTTAATCAGAGCATTTCTTTGCCTCAATTTTGATATTTTCAAACACAAAGGATGAGCCTGAATAAATGTGTAGCCCTATCCAGTTAGGGACTTTTCTGCTTAGATTTTTTTTTCTTCTCTTGGGCAATCATTATTTTTACCATTGAGCTTCTCAGCCTTGGTGTGAAAATAGAAGAGGGGTGATCAGGAGGGGTGACTGTTTTCTTCTTCAGGTTGAAACGTTGCCATCAAAATGGCAAACTAGGCAAAGGATGTTTCTCCTCTCCAGGCCCAATTGATCCAGATTTTTAGGCCAAATTCAGCCCTGATGTGAGCAGGTGCAATTTTATTGACTTCAGTGGAGCAGCATCCACTTGTAATATCCATTCATCATGAATGCTGCAAAGTGGAATAAATGAACAGGCTGTTGTTATATCCAGCAATTGGCCCACACCGGTAAAGAGGAGAACAAAGGGGTCATTTGTACCTTTTCATGGCCTCCTTCCAATTACTTCTCATTTCCCAGCTAAAAACATAGGGCCAGAGCTTTCCGTCTGCGTCCTCTATGCAATAGTGCACTCATTTTTTTAATAGAAATCTTGATTTGTAACTATACTTAAAACTTCAGAGTGAACCACCGAAAATACTGCAGAATTGAATCCATTTAAGTTCTATGTATAGTGATCTCTGCGCAAAAATCAACATTTCCATTGAGGTGGCATGTGAAAATAATTTATCTACCTTGTGAATAAGATAGTTTCTGAAAAGATGCATAAAGCACCAGACAACATGGAAAATCCCACTCGTATCACTCTGTCTGGCTATCAGGACTAATAGGACATTATTGGAAATGTGAATGTAAACAGACTTATTGAAGAGAAACATTCTAATCTTATACTATAACTTTTTTTTTAATGAACAAAATAAAACTATTGCGTTCCAGTTTGGGCTTCAAGATGTAACCCCTGAGTTGTTCTTTTGGTTTGTCTTTCAAATTGCTTGATCAAATTCAATCCTTGTATTGTCAGTACTCACTTATTAGTCTTAATATATGGTACATAATATAGGTACCAGGAAATAACAACTACACCCAACCTCAACTAAAAAATAGCTAGGAGAAATTTCAGTAAATCTTGTTTTCTTTGTATTTTTTGTAATATA
The DNA here is from genome assembly GCF_009764565.3 of Dermochelys coriacea. Lineage (NCBI taxonomy): Eukaryota > Metazoa > Chordata > Testudines > Dermochelyidae > Dermochelys > Dermochelys coriacea. The sequence continues at coordinate 31,515,086 of NC_050071.1, read as the reverse complement.
TTTCTTTGTATTTTTGTAATATAACTTTATATTTTTTGTTAACTATATCTACTTTTTCACTTTGGATGTGCCTTTCTCTATACAATGCAAAAGGAAGCTACTGAATCAATGATTACAGCAGAAATTGTGGTTTTATGTTCACCTGATTGCTTTTGAGCCCTTTGAGGATATTAATAGGATTCTATGGTCAGAAGGGAAAGAGGGAAAGCTTGAGGAATGCAGCTAGAGAAAACACATACTTCAAATATAAGCAGACTTTCTTTTCCATCTGGCACCTGCATCAACAGTGGTATAAGTCTGGTGAGGGCTGGGGGAGGAGAAAGAAGAAGCATTGCTTAGGCTCAATGCCATTGTTGTACAATACAGTCCCTTTGTCCTTAGAGATGGTAGATATAAGATATAAGAGCATAACATTCTCCAAGTAATGACATTGTCAAAGCAGCTACCTGTGTTTTACTTGTTCCTTTTGTGAATATGCAGTCTAAAAACATCCCTCAAAGATAATCACAAAGAAGCAAATCCCTGCACTTACCTGCACGGGTACAGAGGGTCTCCTGGCAATAGGAGGGTCTGGGTAGGATTTGTGGACCTATATGCCTTGTGTGCAATAGACAGTAGATCCCTCCTCTGAAATAGCTCCTGCACAGTACAGCAACTTGCAGGAGGTGTTGGGGCCTGCTTTGGGAGAAGCCAGAACCAGAAGATCCACCATCCTCCAGTCCTTCTACTTCATAGAACGGGCAGTCCTGGGAGTAGGATCTTCCTAAGTTCCCAGATAAGATACTCAGGTTGGACGCTAGATGTGCTCCAAGGGTCCTGTCCTTACTTCCTGTGTACATACCCAATATTCTCATTGGAGGAGAGTCAGAGCATTGAGTTGATGGTATGTTACATGTCAGTGAGTATAATGTGGTAAAACAAAACTAGTGGTCCTACAGGGTGCTAGCCACGCCACGTCACCCTCTGCAGAAGGTCAATACATAAGCCTTATGCTGACACTCTGCAGTCAGGGACATTTCACCCAAGTAATGACAGAGAGAAGCTATGAAAGTAACCAGTGCATACAAAGGAAAAAAAAATACAGTATTTAGAACACAAGAAGAGGAATATTATAGTATATGTGAGTTTGCATGAGTTGCCAGGACAATGAAATTTCTCAGAACATCAGGACCAGAGATAGTTTGTAATTAGGTAATTCAACCCTCAGTCATTATTTGTTTCGCATCAGGTATAGAAAAAAATCCACATATTATATGAAATTCCTTTCTTCAGTTCCTTGACATTAGACTGTTAATTCTGTGTGTGCTGACAGGAGAGTAGAGATATCCCCATGGGAATGTGCTGGAAGAGAAAGCTTATTGCTGTGTGACAGAAGAATGCCTTGACTGTTAGTGCTATTACCTGCAAATAAACCTTTCCAATATGTCATGGACTGGTGTATTTATGTCAGTCTTATGCTACTTGGTTAATGTTGGTAATGAAAGACTTGAGGAAGGGCTACATCCAATGATATGCACATGTCAAGCTGTGGCATGGATAGTGTGAAAGGATTGTCAGGTGTCTCTGACCCAGGATCTCACAATTTTGATTAATAAAATGTTTATTCGTGGGTCTGACCATGTGTATGGAGATAGAATTCCTATACACTTTAAAAACATTGGGTCTTAGTCTTCACTCCCTTAGAGTATGTCTATTTCAGTAGCCCTTTGGAGCCTCAGTCATAGTCCCGATTGTGCTAGGTGCTGTACAAACATAGAACACAAAAATGGTTCCCCAAAGAGGTTACATCAGTGAAACTCCAATGAGTTCAACAGAGTTGCTCCGGATTTACACTGGGACAAGTAAAGGAGACTTACGCCCACTGAATAGAAATTTGAGCATGGAAGGACAAGTGGAGTTGTTGTCTGATATGATCTCAAGACAGTGGGTATATTTACATAGATATATCTTCTGCACTAGTGTAATATATGCAGATTTTTAGCCCTAATTGGACTTTAATTCAATCAAGAAACCAGCTGTTTCAAAGAGCAACAAATTTTGCAGTGCAATAAGAAATTAGCTCTCTGTATATTTAAAATCTAAATATAGTCCAAAGAATATAAGGGAATTGGGGAGAAATATGTGGGCTTTCAATGACGAGATGCAGAAGCAGGGGGCTGGAGAAGCTGACAGGAAGAAGAGGCATGCTGTTCAGTGAGGGTTAGGAGAAAGAAAAAGGCTGGGGGAGGGGTTGTTCTCTGACTTCTTATAACATCAAAGGGTAGTGCTGCTACCCTCCAAGAACACTGCAAACAATTTTATATTACAGCTGATCAGTACACCACTAAAGTGATAAGTCAAAACCAAGGGTATTAATACTAGATAGACTTCCAACATGACGATTTTTCAAAAATATTTATTACCTTCAGGTGAAATACTGCAAATCCCTACATCAGATAGTTTCTAGAAACCCACCTTTTCCATAATCCCTCAGACAATAATTCATCCCCTTATGCCAAGCTCTTATCTAGCTAGTTTTAAAAGAAACAAACGTAACATAAGTAATCTCTTCAAATATTTTGTGTGTTCCTCCTACGTTTATATGACTGCAGCACAGCTATAGCACTGTAGCTGATGGAGGTAATCCATCTTTCTTAAAGGGGGTATCTAGGCCAATGGAAGAATTTTTCTGTTGACCTAGCTGCATCTATACAGGGAGTTGGGTCAACCTAACTGTGTTGCACAGGGTGCAAAAATTTTCACAGCCCTGAGCAACATAGCTAGGTCAATCTAATTTCTAAGGGCATGGCTACACGTGCAAGTCAGAGCGCATTAAAGCAGCCCCGGGCACCCTACCTCATGATGCGTCCACACTAGCAAGGCATGTAGAGCGCACTGACTCCATGGCTAGAGCGCTCCTGATACTCCACCTCAGCGAGTGGAATAACATTTTGGGTGCCCCGCTGGAGCACCACGGCGCCATTGTGGACTTCCTGGCCTGTTAATGCGCTCTAATCGGCCTCCAGAAGTGTCCCACAATGCCTGTTCTAGCCACACTGGTCATCAGTTTGAACTCTACTGCCCTGCCCTCAGGTGACCAACCATCAGACCCGCCCTTTAAATTCTCTGGGAATTTTGAAAATCCCCTTCCTGTTTGCTTAGCCAGGCATGGAGTGCTCTCAGTGCATCTTTCCAGGAAACCATGCCTCCACGCGCCAGGCAATCCCTAGCATGGAGCAATGTCGAGGTGCTGGACCTCATCCGTGTTTGGGGGGAGGAAGCTGTCTAGTCCCAGCTGTACTCTAGCCGTAGGAATTACGATACCTTCGAGCAGTTATCAAGGGACATGATGGAAAGGGGCCATGACCAGGACAAACTGCAGTGCAGGGTTAACGTGAAGGAACTGTGGAATGCCTACTGCAAAGCCCACAAGGCAAACAGCCACTCCGGTGCTGCACCTGTGACCTGCGGTTTCTACAAAGAGTTGGACGCAATAGTTGGAGGCAATCCCACCTCCATTCCGAGTACCACCATGGACACTTCAGAACCCAGTTCAACAAGGCAGGAGGAGGAGAAGGAGGAAAGCAGGAGCAAGGGTGCTGAGGTGGAGGAAGCCACCCCACCATCCCTAGATGCATGCAGCCAGGAGCTGCTCTCAAGCCAGGAGGAAGATAGCCAGTCATGGCGGCCAGTGCTTGGGGAAGGACAAACACCAGAGAAGGTTCCCGGTAAGCAGCTTTTATTTTGGGAAGGAAGTTATTCGGTGTGGGCTCTTGGGGCGAGGAGGGTTAGGGCTGCATGCATGCTTAAATGCGGAATAGGGCATTGATGTGCTCTCTCACATCGCAGTAATCGGCCTCAGTGATCTCTTCAAAGGTCTCATCCAGAAGTTGGGCAATGCGCTTGAGCAGGTTTCTTGGGAGAGCCACTGTGGTCCTTGCCCCAGTCAGGCTAACATATCCATGCCACTGTGCCATGAGGGGCGGGGGGACCATTGCTGCACACAGGTAAGCTGCATATGGGCCAGGGCAGAAGCCGCACTGTAGTAAAAGACCCTCCCTTGCTTCCCAGGTCACCCTCAGCAGTGAGATATCTTCCAGGACGAATGCCTGTGGAAAATGTTGGGAGAGTGTTCAGTATAGGGGCCTGCTGCAGCTGTTGGCTCTCCCCAAGGCACAGAAACCTAGAGGACAGCACGGCTGGGAAACAATCAGTCCCCCTTGACCCAGTGCTTACTCACCATTTTGGGGCTCCCATGGGTTATGTGCGCTCACTTTGGGATGGGCAAATTATGCTATTGTGTAGACTGTGTTTGCCCATAAGTATGGGGGAATCATTGCTCTGTCTAATGTGTACAATGTTGTCTCTGTTAAGTGTTGCATTTTGCCTTTACAGATGCAACCTTGAAATCTCAGCCATCCGTGTTATCACCGGCTGAAAGACTTCAACGAATTAGGAAGAGGCCACGTAAAAGCAAAGAAGACATGTTGCATGAAGTCATGCAGCAGTCCCTTAATGAGAATCTAAAAGTGCAGGAGTGGCAGGACACTGAAAGGAGGATCTGCCAGCAGATTGAGGAGGGCCGGCACAAAAGCGCAGTGCTCCGGCAGCAAAGCACGGATCGGCTGATAAGCATAATGGAGTGCCAAGCGGACTCAATCCAGGTGCTCGTAGCCATGCAGGCGGAGCACTATTGTGCCTGACCCACCGTAGACCCCTTGTCCCAAAACTTTTTCCCTTGTGCCCCCATGTCACCTCCCAACCCACTTTCCCCAACATCCGGGTTCTTATCGTCACCAGCTGCCTCCAACACCTTAGCTTCACCACCCAGCCCTGAAAACTATGACCCTTACCCAGTGCACTCAATGCCCATTACCATGCAGTATAGCCATCCTGAAGTGCAGCACTCGTTGCACAGCACTCCAGACAGGAAGGCTGAGTATGAGAACAAGACATACGCAAATCTGTGATTGTACTGTTCCCAACCCCATTCCCTTGCCCTTTCTGTTTCCCAAGCAGTTGTTTCTTTTCAATAAATGGATTTTTTGGCTTTGAAAACATTCTTCATTATTGCATAAAGTAAAAGATACCTTAGCCCAGGAAAGCAACAGGCACTGCAAGTCAGCGTAGCAAACACCGATTCCTACTAACATTGGAACCACTGCACTTCACTCCTGTGCAGGGCACCAGACATTACTGGAGGCTTTCAGCCTCAAATTGCTCCCTCAAGGCATCCCTAGTCCTTGCAGCCCTGCGCTGGACCCCTCTAATAGCCCTGCTCTCTGGCTGTTCAAATTCAGCCTCCAGGTGTTGAACCTCCGAGTTCCATGCCTGAGTGAATCTTTCACCCTTCCCTTCACAAATGTTATGGAGGGTACAGCACACGGATATAACTACGGGGATGTTGTCATCGGCCAAGTCCAGCTTCCCCTACAGAGAGTGCCAGCGGCCCTTTAAATGGCCAAAAGCACACTCCACAGTCATTCTGCACTGACTCAACCTGTTGTTATACCTGCTGCTGTCAAGGTTCTCTGTGTAGGGTTTCCTGAGCCATGGCATTAAAGGATAAGTGGGGTCTCCAAGGATCACAATGGGCATTTCGACTTCTCCTACGGTGATCTTCTGGTCTGGGAAAAAAAATCCCGGCTTGCAGCTTCCTGAACAGGCCAGTGTTCCGAAAGATGCGTGTGTCATGCACCTTTCCGGGTCAGCCTGCATTAATGTCAATGAAACACCCACGGTGATCCACAAGTGCCTGGAGAACCATAGAGAAATACCCTTCGATTAACGTACTCGGAGGCTAGGTGGGCTGGTGCCAGAATTGGAATATGCGTCTCATCTATCGCCCCTCCGCAGTTAGGGAAACCCATTTGTGCAAAGCCGGCCATAATGTCATGCACGTTACCCAGAGTCACGGTTCTTCTGAGCAGGATGTGATTAGTAGCCCTGCAAACTTGCATCAACACGATTCCAACAGTTAATTTTCCCACTCCAAACTGGTTAGCGATCGATCAGTAGCTGTCTGGAGTTGACAGCTTCCAGATTGCAATAGCCACCTGCTTTTCCACTGTCAGGGCAGCTCTCAGTTTTGTGTCCTGGCGCCGCAGGGTGGGGGTGAGCTCTGCACACGGTCCTATGAAAATGGCTTTTTTCATCTGAAAGTTCTGCAGCCACTGCCTGTCATCCCAGACTTGCATGATGATGTGATCGCACCACTCAGTGCTTGTTTCCCGAGCCCAAAAGTGGCGTTCCCCGGTGCTGAGCATGTCCATGAATGCCACAAGTAATCTCATGTCGTATGTATTACTTGAGTCAATATCATCTGAGTCCTCACTGTCAGTTTGGATTTTAAGGAGTAACTTGACTGCCAAACATGACGTGCTGGCAAGACTTGTCAGCATATTCCTCAGCAGTTCGGGCTCCATTCCCGCAGACGGAAAAGGAAGACATAGCGCGCAATACAGAAAACGTTGAAAGACGGCGCCAAATGTGGACGGAAGCACAGGGATTGCTGGGATGTGAACCGATGCATCACGGGGCATTGGGACAGGACCCAGAATGCCCCACACTCCCCGCCCCCTTCCCACAAGCCACATCGTCAGAATGAGCATAAGCTTTCGTGAGCTACAGCTCACTTCATCGGATGCATTTGGTGGAAAAAATGTTTTTTTCCACCAAATGCATCCGATGAAGTGAGCTGTAGCTCACGAAAGCTTATGCTCAAATAAATTTGTTAGTCTCTAAGGTGCCACAAGTACTCCTTTTCTTTTTGCGAATACAGACTAACACGGCTGCTACTCTGAAACCTGTGATCGTCAGAATGGGAAGAGATGCTATGTGGGATAGCTGCCCATAATGCACTGCTCCCAATGCTGCTGCAAGTGCTGCAAATGTGGCCACGCCAGTGCGCTTGTAGCTGTCAGTGTGGACAGACTGCAGCGCTTTCCCTACTGCGCTCTCCGAAGGCTGGTTTAACTCAAAGCGCTCTACATCTGCAAGTGTAGCCATCCCTAAGTGTAGACTTGGCTTTGCTTGAGCCCGGATCCTGCAGACACTTATGCATGTGAGTAACTACACTCACTGAACTCGAGTTACTCAGGTACAAAAGTGTTTGTAGGATGGAGGCCTTAGAGTAGCCCAAGCCCAGCTATGATGCAATACATAAATGTTTACATAGATAACAATGACTTTCACTGATGTTGATCCAAGTTTTATAGGAAGGACCATATCTTACTAGAAGGGAGACCAACAATTTGTTTTAAAAACTGACAAACTAACCATTACTTTTTATATGATTTTTAAGGACAGTAGTAATTTCCTCAATTATTCAATCAAAAGCAAATGACATTATTTGCAGGGGACTGGGAGTCAGACGTCCTAAGATTCATCTAAGCACATATAAGAACCCCATCAATGTTTTCTAAATAAATCACAAGCATTAATGAATTATCTTCATGACATCCATGTACTGTAGTAACATATTACCCCCCAGCTTTACCAGGGAGAGAACTGTGGTATAGAGAAATGACTGAGCCAAGGAATCTGTGGCAGATCCAGGAACCAAACTTAGAACTCCTGAATTCCAACCAAGTTCCTTTTTATTTTGGTTCTGCCACTGACTGAGGTGCTCTGTGACATCAATCAGTAGGTGCATAGGTTTACCCATATGTAAATGGGGCTAATAGTACCTTACAGAAGATACTGAGAGACTTGACTGTGAAATTTAAGAATGAAATGATGCTACTGAAGTGCAAAATGTGCAGTCTTTCTCAAAAGGAATTTCTTAAATGAATGGTTTCAGAGTAGCAGCCGTGTTAGTCTGTATTCGCAAAAAGAAAAGGAGTACTTGTGGCACCTTAGAGACTAACAAATTTATTAGAGCATAAGCTTTCGTGAGCTACAGCTCACTTCATCGGATGCATCCGATGAAGTGAGCTGTAGCTCACGAAAGCTTATGCTCTAATAAATTTGTTAGTCTCTAAGGTGCCACAAGTACTCCTTTTCTTTTTTCTTAAATGAATGAAACATCAAGATGTTGAATGACCACTCACACTAGATAAGTGCATTAACTGGATGTTTCTGGTATAATCATTAGTTAACATTTCCATTGCTATGTTGCTAATTAAGTGATTAAGTTTTAAAGTGAAAAGCCTTTACCATGAGAAGTTCACACCTCTTGTAATCCTATTGTTTCAATATCTCGATTCACAAAGCTAACTGAGTGCCCTGGTTATCTTTGCAACCAGAGATCAAGTAACTCTTTTTAGATGAAAGTTTAGATTCTGTAGAAAATGGCAAAATCTAATGGAAATCCATGGGGAGGCCCTAAATCCTTAAGAATTGTGGATTTTTCATGTCTGTAATTCTACTCATACAAATTGCACCCGCTTTTCTTTCGTCCTAACAACCTTTTAAAAGTAAATTCTAGTGCCTGTGAAAGGGCTGGGATGACAACAGCACAGTTATAGCATGGGTTATAGCTGCTCTCATCATCTTCTAGGCCATGTCTATGCTACGGAAGCACAGCAAGGGCGCAGCTTCGGTAGCACCTTAGTGTAGACGCTTCCTACATTGACCGAAGGAGTTTCTACATCAATTGTAGTTAATCCACCTCTTCGAGAAGTGGAGAGAATTCTTGGGTCAATCTAGCCATGTCTACACTGGGGGTAGGTCAACCTGACTATAACATAGGATGATATCACTTTTAAGTGTAGCCAAGCCCCAGTGAATATTCTGCTTCGATTGATGTGGCTACCATCACTCAGAGATGGTGTTTGTTCAGCAATGGAAAAAACCCCTTCCTGCATCTACACTATGGGGTTATGTAGTCACTAGCTAGGTCAATCTAAAGGCTTGTCTACACTGGCACTTTACAGCGCTGCAACTTTCTTGCTCAGGGGTGTGAAAAAACAAGCCTGAGCACTGCAAGTTTCGGCACTGTAATGTGCCAATATAGACAGTGCACCAGCGCTGGGTAGCTACGCCCCTCATGAAGGTGGTTTTTTTAGAGAGCCCTATTTTGCACCAGTACAGTGCACCTACGTTAGGGGTTTCAACTGGTGTTGCACAGTCAAAACTCTCACAAATTTTCCTAATATAAACAGGCTTCACTTAAATACAAGTTCTTCAATTGTAGACAAGACCTTTCATGTGTGAGGCCTTCTCAACAGGATTGACTGGCCACATCTGTCAAGCTAGCATTTTTCACTTAAACTAAAATTCCTTAAACCCTGCCTCTGCCCCCCCAAAAAAACACTACCAGAGAATGTTTGATAAGACACTGTTCACGAAAGCTTCTGTAGATCTTATTTTTATTAACAAGTTTGACCAGCCCTACAGATTTCCTTCCCCACAAATAAACCCTGAATTATCTCTGCTAAAGATCTGCTAAGTGTAAATTTGCATGGCCCTTTCCAAACTAGTTACAGTTCATTTTGCTATCAAGAATGACAATTCAGTAGAAGAGGAGTATAGTTCTGAAACTCAGTAGCCCTGATCTTCTCTCACTTTGTTAGTTTTGCACAGCTGTAACTCCATAGACTTCTGTGACTTCCTCACTCCTGATTTACATTAGTATAAGTGAGAAGAGACTCAAGCCTAATGTGTGAGAAGAGAAGGAGCAGCACCTTCAACAAAGATCACCTATCATGTATTCTGGTATATGCTAATACTTAAAAAGAAAAGGAGTACTTGTGGCACCTTAGAGACTAACAAATTTATTAGAGCATAAGCTTTCGTGAGCTACAGCTCACTTCATTGGATGCATTTGGCTCCTCTGTTTTTTCCACCAAATGCATCCGATGAAGTGAGCTGTAGCTCACGAAAGCTTATGCTCTAATAAATTTGTTACTCTCTAAGGTGCCACAAGTACTCCTTTTCTTTTTGCGAATACAGACTAACACGGCTGCTACTCTGAAGCAAGGTAGGCTAATTCCAGCAGTTAACAAGAATATCAGAGGAACAGTGGGGGGTGGGGTGGGAGGGCACCATGAAAGGTTTTCCTCCTTTTCCCCCCTCCCCGCTGCTGGTGATGGCTTATCTTAAGTGATCACTCTCCTTACAGTGTGTGTGTGTATAAACCCATTGTTTTATGTTCTCTGTGTGTGTGTATATAAATCTCTCCTCTGTTTTTTCCACCAAATGCATCCGATGAAGTGAGCTGTAGCTCACGAAAGCTTATGCTCTAATAAATTTGTTAGTCTCTAAGGTGCCACAAATACTCCTTTTCTTTTTGTGAATACAGACTAACACGGCTGCTACGCTAATACTTAAGTTCCTTTTCTCTTTGGACAGAACAATTAAGTTAGATTTTTCCCACTTTACTAATACAGTTATATTATTAATACTGTTTTTTCAAAATATTAAGCTGTAAGTAACTCAAATTCCAAAACATGATTTGTTTTTCAAAGCAGCAGCAAATTAACTAATAGTGAATTCTTCCTTAAAGTCAGTATTGCGGAGAGGAAAAATTAACCTAAGATATTAACCTAAAGCTCTTCATACTTCTTACTACATCTGAATAGATTGCATTTTAGTCACTGGAAGGGAATGTCATCATCAAACCTGTTAACTGCATTTCAACAGATCAGTAGCTATGTACATTATATTTTCTGTTTGAGGGAATGCTATTCCTTTATTAAATGCCCCAAAACCATACATATTGTAGTAAAACACATTACTGCTTTATTCTCTGATACAAGATTATTGCCATGAAAGGTATTCTGATGGCATAGTTCATCTAACTATTAGTGGTTTGAGCATTGGCCTGCTAAACCCAGGGTTGTGAGTTCAATCCTTGAGGGGGCCATTTAGGGATCTGGGGCAAAAACTGGGGATTGGTCCTGCTTTGAGCAATGGGTTGGACTAGATGACCTCCTGAGGTCCCTTCCAACCCTGATATTCTATGATTAGTACTGTTATAGTAGTACCCAAAAGCCCCAATTGTGAATTGAACAAACACAGAAATAAGACAATTCCTGTCCCCAAGGGTTTATATAAAACATTTATGTAATTTTACAGGTTTCTGCATAATTTGAAGAACTGGTCTGAATTTCCAGCCAATTCAGAGATTGACAAAATTTGGCAATTTTGGAGTCAGATAATTCATGGATTTGAAAAGTCATTATAGGTTTATAATTTGAATCAGAGTCACCATTAAAGGCATGTAGTTGGATATACTTGAAATTCAGACATATGCAATCTAGATAAGAGATGAAAACACACATTTTTCTTTTAAATTTAATCAAGCTTTAACTTAAACAAAAATATCCCTTGCCACCTCTATTAGTTTGACAGGGTATATCCCATTCCACAAAATACTACCTGCTCATGCGGAGACATATTTTCAAAATAGTGAAGAACTGGTAGATAATATGGCTAACATGTAGAGTAGGATTTCAGTTCCATGTATATTTTGTACATAGGTTTTAAAAAGCTGGGCGTCATATGAATCCCATTTGGAATCCTGTGCAAGTGACATTATTTATAAATATAAAACCAGGAATGGTTACCAGAGTGGAGGAGGAGGGGGAGAATGGTCACTTAGATTTTAAGCTTTTTGAGACAGGGACTTCTGGCTTGTTCCCTATTTCTAGGGTGCCTAGCACAATGGGGTCCTGGTTTGTGATAGGGCTGCAATACAACTAATAAATAAGTCATTTTTTTCCCATTACCTTGTAACTTCTGGCTGTATTCCGTCCTGTCAGATTGGCTCCTCCTCAAAGTGCCAGAGTTACCCTGGTCCACACAAACACTGGTCTCAACAACGGTGTCTGTCTTCCTTCTCTCCAACATGTACAGCCTGTGCTTCAAGAAGGTCAAATTCTTCCTCTGGGCTCCCAGGCCCCCTTTCCCAGGGGCTGCTTTGGTTTCCATTTTCAGCAGTGACAACCCTCTTCCTTGGGAGACTGTCGATTCTTAGGGAGCTGAGTTTAGTGCTCGTTTCCCAGGCGAGTGCAAAAGCTGCCTATCAGCTCAGCTCACCTGTCTTTGACGCCACAAGTTCACTTGTTCCCTGGCTCAGGTTGCCTGCCACCTCGACTGCAGCCTCGCCGGGCTCCACCCCTATGAAGTCATCCTCTGCTGCCCTTGGAGCCTGGCTGGGCAACCTGCCACCTGCTACCTGAGAGGCCAGCAGCCCGGGGTCGGGCAAAGGGAAGGGCTGCGCTAGCAAGCCGCGCTCGGGGTGACCTCGATGTTTGTGGGCAATGGGCCCCTTCTGAACACAGATGTATGCCCCAGGGACAAACTAGGCTTTAAAAATCGCTGTATGGATGGTGACAGGAAAGAGTCTCTGAAACCCCCCCCCCCCCCCCCGGCTCCTGGGGCTGTGCCTGTCTCCGCTGAGCGATTTGCACCGGTGAGGTGGGGAAGCCTGTGCGCACTGTTCTGCATGGCAGGCAGCGACCACACACAGCAGGCTCGCGCTCTGCTTCGCCTCCATTCGGAGCCGAGCAAACCAAAGCTGAGGTGAATCCGTTTACAGCGGCTGCCCTGGAGGCTTTCCCCGTCTCTGTGTTCATGCGACAGGAACTTAGTGCACCAGGAACTTACCCCATGGCTTTTCCTTTCTCCATTGTCAGTGTGAACAGGCAACTCAGCACAGGAGACCTCCCCCCTCTCCCACCCAGCCCCTTCTCCCTCCCAGGGACTAGAGGGGAGGCACTCTTGTGCAGTGGTTTCCAACCTGTGGTCCGCAGAATATGTCTAAGGTTTTCAATGGGGTCGACACCTCCATCTGAAATATTTTAGGGGTCCGCAAATGAAAAAAGGCTGAAAACCACTGGTCTAGAACTAGAAAGGAAATTCTCTCTCTCTCTCTCTGTGTGTGTGTGTGAAATGGGTAATGAAAAAGTTGCCTGAGGTGGGACACTGAATCCACCTGAGGGCTTGCCTAGATTAGGGAAACTGGCATGTTTCGCACTGGTACCCTGTGACTATGTGTGGCGGATTGTACTGGTATGACTATTACACCACTGCAGATATCCCTGTCCTACATAAGCCCTAATGCAGCCAAGACAAAAGTAACACAGAACATGACGAAGGACCAGGAAAAATATAAGTGCCATGAAGGGAGAGGAGAAGGGATAGTGGAACTAGGGGAAAGATATACACAAAGGACTACTTGTGGCACCTTAGAGACTAACAAATTTATTAGAGCATAAGCTTTTGTGAGCTACAGCTCACTGCATCGGATGCATTGAAAGCTTATGCTCTAATAAATTTGTTAGTCTCTAAGGTGCCACAAGTACTCCTTTTCTTTTTGCAAATACAGACTAACACGGCTGCTACTCTGACACAAAGGACTGTACTCCTAATTATTTCCTCCTGGTGTCTGACTTTGAGATCTCTGGATGAAAAACATTATATAAACTTGCTTCAATACATCTGGGCAGACTCCCACCTGCACTGACTTCAGTGGCTATTGCGTCAAGCCCTGTAAGAGATTATAGTGTTATTTTCAGTTGTGCCTGGCATTTTGAACACTGACATGTAACCTGTCTGAGAGGGTCTAATCAACAGAGTTAAAAACACCAGCAGCTGGTAAATCATCTGCATTAGGACCTTGCCTACACTAGGGACCCAACTCCACCATTGGTGGCAAGCAATGGATGTAGCTGCACTGATGCTCTGGCCTAAGGCCTCATCCTCACAAAGAGATGGAGTTGTAGCACCCATCTTATACTGTCTGCATAGGTTCTTATACTGCATTTAACACTGTAGTATCTGAGCACCTTCCTGTAGTCCATAAGTAATGTGACTACTACCATACTATAAACTATAACATGCCTATAGTTTGATCACTGCAGCTGAGGACTGCAGTGAAACAGCAACAAGAAAAGATGCAGTGCGGCAGTTCTTGTGCCTCATTTCAACATTTATTTTTCCTCAAATGCCTCAGGCTGTGAAGCAGCAGGAGTCCATTGTCCTGTGATAATTGTTCTTATTTCATTGACATTACCTCTTAATTAAAGCTCCTAGTTTCTTCTAAGTGATGAAACTAAAGGATTACAAAACTATTAAATGAATTAGCATGCTAAATGCAGCAGTTTGTTAGTGCTGCGTGAAATGCCCACCCCTAACACCTAATAGAAGAATAAAGCAGTTAAAGGTTTACTGTGAAGACTTTGTGTATACCAAGAGCATACATATAAGAGATCTCCCTTACATTTTAAATTGCCCTAAATACCTCTAGTCAGTATGTTAAATAATACAAGTTTCTTAAAGGTGACAACTGCTCTGGATGCCCTGGTAAGAAAAGTGTGAAGGCAAGCAGACATGTGGTGGTGTGATAAATTGCAGAGCCTTAAGGATCTCAACAGTGAACAATAGATTAAGGTGGGGGAGCTCACTGGCCAGTTCTTTTCATTTGATGCTTTATGAACTCTCCCTGATCATGGTTGTCAGGGTCCATGACTTCCATCATTTTCATGTGGTTTTATTATATTTATAAGTAACGAATTTTTGGGGAAGAGACTACTTTTCATGTAGGCAGGTAGATGTGGTAGTAAACTATGGAACAAACATTATTCAATCCTGGGCTTCATTGGAGGATCTGCCCAACTTACCAAGGATTATGACCAAGTTTCACATTTAATAAAGTTTAGTCAGCTGTTTACTGTTACAGCTACCTATCCAGAAGCAAATATATTCTCCCCCTTCCCAAAAATCATTCTCCAGAGTAAAACTGTCTTCCCTTTGCAAGGATGCTGTTTCAGGAATCATGGTTGCATTATGCTGTTTGCTGCATTATTTGTCCTTGCAATGTCTTAAGGATCCACACAACACCATTACTTTTGATGGAACCCTTCTGAAGTATCCACATACAAGACAGCTTTCTGGAACTCCTGAAGTACCTGCTGCATTCTGTCCAGCACTGTTACTGAAAATAGGAACTTTTAGGTAATTTCTCAACTCAAAGGCATTGCACTGTGGGTTGAAGTTAGGGATTGTGACTTCCTGTGCACACTGCAGACAAACCATTGTCCTGGTTCAGCCAGCCATGAGCCAAAAAACTTCATCACAGGGGCCTCCACAACTGGTGCAACCAATGTTTAGTAAAAACAAAAGTCCTGTGTGATAGCCCAGATTGGAGGATGGAGGTTTGGGGTATGTAACAACAAGATACCAGGTTTTAACTAGATACCCTTGTAAACTATTTATTCTCCTTCATTCTACAATGCTTTATCTGGCTTGCAATAAAACTTACACAAAACATTACCAGAACTCTCTGTGAACTGCTTCAGCTTAGCTGCTAAACACAATGCATGATAGAACTAAAGAAATAACTCAAACTCTAGAAATTATTCCTGTTCCATTCCAACCTTAAGACCAATTAGTGAATGGATTATATTAAAGTTTAAACAAATTACATGTGTTTTTTTAAATTAAGGTGAAATCTGCCTAATCCCCCCACACCTTGTCTTCATGTAATTCTTAGAAAATTGGAATCTAGTTGATGTTTGCATTCATATGAGTTATTTATAAATTGTGATATTTAAGAGACAGGTGCTGATCTCAACATGGAAAATATTGGCATTGTGTTCCCAAGCAACGGTATTAGGTTATTGTTGTGTGGTCAATGATAATCTTTATCTGGATCCAGAGACATAAATGAACCAGAAGCACCATCAAGACTCTGATAGCCAGTAAGTAAGCAAACGGTTATTTGTTTTTGTGACTCCTCACAGCTGTTACATGCTATTTCTTTATAAACTACTGAAAATAATGTATTTGGACTTCTGTGCATTTATACAAAATAATGGGCTTGGTTAACTACCATTTTTAATTTCAACGAATTTATACCTGTTTAAAGCTGTAGTAATGCAGTGGTGAACCATTTTCAATTTTATTATTGAAACTGGACCGTCTAAACCATGGACTATTTTAATCTAATCAAGGCTAAGGGACAAACTTTGTTACATTACACCAGGACAACTCCACTAGTGTTACTGCAGTTACAATGGCTTAATTTGTCCGGGATCACCATGGTGAAATACCCCATTCTGTTGAACTCAAATGCCTAGGTTGGAAAGGCAAATAATAGGCATGTGGGTTCCATCAGTAGTCCCAATACTATTTGGGAGCCCCAACCATGCAAATCCATCAGTAACCCGCTTGGCATTGCTAAGATGTAGGACTGAGGGCAGCAGCACCCTCTTGATAGATGGGGGCACTGAATGGCTAGGGACCGAAGGGCTAGGTAGCAGTTCTGCAGAAAAGGACCTAGGGGTTACAGTGGACAAGAAGCTGAATATGAGTCAACAGTGTGCCGTAGTTGCCAAGAAGGCTAATGGCATTTTGGGCTGTATAAGTAAGGGCATTGCTAGCAGATCGAGGGATGTGATCATTCCCCTCTATTCAACATTGGTGAGGCCTTATCTGGAGTACTCTGTCCAGTTTTGGGCCCCGCACTACAAGAAGGATGTGGAAGAATTGGAAAGAGTCCAGCAGAGGCAACAAAAATGATTAGGGGACTGGAGCACAAGACTTATGAGGAGAGGCTGAAGGAACTGGGATTGTTTAGTCTGCAGAAGAGAAGAATGAGGGGGGATTTGATAGCTGCTTTCAACTACCTGAAGCAGAGTTCTGAAGAGGATGGATTTAGACTGTTCTCAGTCATACCAGATGACAGAACAAGGAGTAATGGTCTCAAATTGCAGTGGGGGAGATTTAGGTTGGATGTTAGGAAAAACTTTTTCATTAGGAGGGTGGTGAAGCACTGGAATGGGTTACCTAGGGAGGTGGTGGAATCTCCTTCCTTAGAGGTTTTCAAGGTCAGGCTTGACAAAGCCCTGGCTGGGATGATTTAGTTGGGGATTGGTCCTGCTTTGAGCAGGGGGTTGGACTAGATGACCTCCTGAGGTCCCTTCCAACCCGGATATTCTATGATTCTATGATATGCACACCAAACTGGTAAGATAGGCACTGATAACAATTGGGGGTAGTAACCTTCCAATAGAAACAGCCAAATGCTCCTCAGCACTGAGAAGAACTCCCATATTGGTATTCTGACATTGCAGCTTCAGGGTGAGCTCTGCACAGATACTTAAACTGTAAATTCTTTGGAGCAGGGCCTGCCTTTTTGTTCTGTATTTGCACAATGCCTCACACAATGGAGTCCTAGTCTGCTCCTGGGACTCGTAGGCACTATGATACAAGTCACCCTGCTCCAGCACTGAAGGGGTTAAAACAGCCCTGGGAAAGGGCTGCCTGGGGGAGCCAATAGGAAAAGGCAGGGAAGCAGCCAATCAGGGCCAGGCTGAGCCCTATAAAAGAGCTGCAAGGCCAGAGGAGCTGAGGAGCCTCATTCTAGTCCTAGAGTGGGAAGGGCTAGCTGCTTGAGAGGAAGGTACCTGAAGTAGAGCAGTGCTGGGGAAGGCAAGAGTAGCTGGGGCGCTCCAGCCTTGTAAACCCCCAGGCTGCAGGCCTTGTTAAAGGCCCAAAAAGGTACTGGGGCTGCAGAGGGGCAGCCTGGGAATAGGCAAAGGCAGCAGGTCCTAACCCCTTGCCAATGATGAGTGGCCATGACAAACTGCAGTCTGTTTCAGTGAGTGGGGGCTAGATGGAAACTAGCAGTAGCCACTGAGGCAAGGTGGGTTTATAGGGTTGGGGGTTCCCCTGGGAGGGGAAACCCAGAGTATGGGGGTACTGCTGGGGGCAGAACCCTGAGGTAAAGGGTTACTGAGGTCTAGCAGGGACACGGGGCCTGAGGCAGGCAAGACACTTGCTGGCAGAGGGTGCTCTGAAGGCTGGAAAGAGCTAATTCCCAAGATGACCAGCAGGAGGTGCTGTGCCAGTGAGTTGTCGCTTTGCTACACTTCCACATTCTGAAGTTCTTGCTGCTTCTGTTGGCTGTCTCAATTCTGCAGCACTATATCCTGTCCCACCAGTTAGTGTTAGCTGGGCAAGCCTAGAAGCAGCACTCCACCAAGTGAAACCATTCTAGGAAAATGTCATGCAGAAGTAACAGCTTGATTTCCTCCTTTTCCTCTTTCAGGAACCAAACAGCATCACAGCAGTTCTGTTGGGGGGGGGGGGGGGGGTGTCTCAATTCATCCAAAGCCATCTGGCTGTGTGACTGCCAATACATCTAGAGCACCCTGTTTTTATCAATGATTGTCAGTCATGCCACTCTGTGTTTTCTCCAGGCTATCTGACAGCAGTTTGAAAATGGTACTACCTCACTAAAACCATATAAATTATGGAATAACAAAATTGCATGATTCCTTCCTGATAATTTGACCCTAACCCCAAGAATTCCAGTAGGATATGGCAAGTGTCCTACAATGCAAGGAAAAATCATGGTAGAACATTGTGTAATGGGGCAGGTTACAATTGCACCATTGGACAGCTGCCAGATTGCTATGAAGTAATTTAATAAAAGCATAGAGTTACATGGACACACAATGATTCATCAGGGAAGTGGCAAAAGTCAGCATATGCAAAATTCACTTTTGGTGAAGTTATAATGGGAAAACGTACACAGAAAATCTTTCCTGTTAGACAAGGCCTAAGAGCAGAATTTGTTGGATTAGTTTTTAATTCTTGAAATGTAAATAGTGTTTAAGGGCCATTTTGGTCCCTTCAATGTCAATGGAATTTTTGCCACTAATTTCAGTGAAGCCAGGATTTCAACATACGGTTCTGTAAGGGTGAAATTCACCCGTTCACAGGTTAGCACAAAGCATATGCACTAAAAATAGAGTTTAAGTTTATGCTCACACTTCAAGCTTGAGGTGTGATTCCCAGCTTCAGAAGACCTACCCTTGCTATCTCTGGTTGAGCTAGTCGCAGGGGTTCTCAAACTGGGGGTTGGGAGCCCTCAGGGGATCGCAAGTATTACATGGGGGGGGGTCATGAGCTATCAGCCTCCACCCCAAACCCTGTTTTGTATCCAGCATTCATAATGGTGTTAAATATATAAAAGTGTTTTTAATTTATAAGGGGGGAGTCGCACTCGGAGGCTTGCCATGTGAAAGGGGTCACCAGTACAAAAGTTTGAGAACTACTGAGCTAGTGCACTAAAACAGTGTGTAGCTGCCATGATGTGAGCTGCAGGACAGGCTCTGCCCTGAGTAGGCCTAGGATCTCCAAAGGGGACATCCTTGGGGTGGCTAGCCTGTCCTGCAGCTTCCGCCACAGCAGCTATGCACTATTTTTTAATGCACTAGCTCAATGAGATTTAGCATGGGTATGTCTCCTCAAGCTGGGAATCATACCTCCAGCTCAAAGTGTCGATGTAGCCTTAGAGGTGCATAGGTTTGCACTAGCCCTCTGCACAGGGCTCACTTGCACTCAGCGTAATCTTAGATGGGATTGTAGTCACAACAATCTCCAAAGGAGCTTCATTTGCTTTTCTCTCCATGGGCCTACTTCTCTGAAACAGAGAAACAATACGCTGTGTGAAGAGCCACTCCCTGCACTTGCTGTTTGAAATTTCTTTGCCCTCGGTTCACACAGGTGTAAATGACTACACGTGGCAGAAGGTGGAGAATCAGAACCTACAATGATGACGTCCCCAAGAACTACTTTCTTGTCTGCCAGCTACATAAGTAGAGAAAATAGAGTTCAGATGTCTCTTAGCCCCTGGTCTCTGTAAAAGTAGGTATTGCTGCACGTATCTTTTTTTCTGTCAGCTATCACTCTGATGGCATGCAAAATGTTAGGTGTACTAACTCACCCATTGGAGAGTAAAGTTGAGCTATAAATAGTGATAAGATCTACCACATGACTGCATCTCAGAGGACTTTGAGCACTGGAACCTATTCATTAAAAGTTGTTGGTATATATACAATATATGTCCTCAGCTAAACCATAAGATAAAAATATGATAGATCTGGGATTAAAGTGGCAAAAATGGGTGGAAGTAGGAGTCTGCTTCTTGATTTTTTGTCATGATGAACAATTCAAAGCTAGTTACCTTTACACATACACTGAAAGAGTTCCCAAATGAACTGAGAAAGCTACTGAGAAAGTAATAAGAACCCAAACCCATGAAGTGTTTGGCATATGAGTGTCCCCTTGCCTCTCGCTGTTGATCTTGCCAGAGGGAGCTTCCAGTACAGAAAATAAGTCTTTAAAAGTAAGTGACCAGTGGCAGCTTGCTTGCTTTTTAGCCACTTCTATTGCAGATGTTTATGTGACATTAATGAAGCTATTTTCTCTTGAAGGAGCTGGGGGACTGTGGGATTTTTCAGAGCTCAAGTTAGCAGGCCGTGCAACCAGGGAAGCAGCACTGCCTATCTTTCATCCTTGAATAAAGACTGCCTGAGTATACACATACAGAAATGTTATGTATTGTAGAGGCGGACAAGGTATTCAAAAGGAAACACCAGGAGAGGGGCAGGGTGGATGGTTACAGGAGGGCCATCAGGAAGCACTGCAGACCTGCATCAGTGAGAGTGGACACAGACTGGAGGGGATGATACAGCAGAATCTGTTGCAGCAATCTCCCTGAATGTAATGACAGGATTGTCAAAGCCAAAAAGGCAAAACTCTAAACCACTTTCCATTCTTGCCAAGGCTCGCCTCAGTATTCTCCACATTTGTCCTTGTCTGTGACCCAGCCCATTTAGGGCCTTGTCTGCCCGAAGAAAGAAAAATACAGGTCGGGGTATGTAGGCTTTCTGGTATTGGTGTGGCAAAAGGACCTGTCACGGAGTCACTGGGTGATGCTCTGGAACTACTCCATAAGAAGCCAGTCAGGACTCTGGGGGAGCAAGCCTCCTCTCTTTGAGCATACTGTCTCCAGGGCAAGAAGCTTACACAGCTTCGACCTTCCTGTGTCTGACCTCAGAGCATTTAGCATCCCCTTCTCGCACTGTGCACTTCCCACAGCAAGTCTGCACAGGTGGGACTCCTGAGAAAGTCAGAGGACCTTGTACCCCAACTCCGCAGTCAGATGTGACTCAGCCAGCCAGTAAAACAGAAGGTTTATTAGACAACAGGAACATGGTCTAAAACAGAGTTTGTAGGTACTGAGACCAGGACCCCTCAGTCAGGTGCATCTTGGGGGTAGGGAGCCCAGACCCCTGCCAGCTCTAAACTGAGACTCTTCCAGCCCCTCCTCTGGCCTTTATTTCTTTCCTGGGCCAGGAGTCCACCTGATCTTTGTTCTCCAACACCTTCAGTTGGCACCTTTGCCGGGGAGGGGCCCAGGTCATCAGTTGCCAGGAGACAGGGTGTCGGCCATTCTCTGTGCAGACAGCATCACACTAGCCCTGTAGAGCTCTGCAACAATCACACCCCCTTATCCCACCACCTACATGCTTAAGAAAGGCATAGGGGAAACTGAGGCACCCCCACAGTATTCGGAGAAAGCATTAAGAATATTTCCACTTCGTCACAGGACTTCTGTTTCTAAATCCTTGTGGTAAAGCTTGTAGACCATTTCCCACTGCTGCATTGACCTGCCATGCAGTGCAAGTCTCAAACCCAGAGGTTACCAAGTGAGAGCAGTTGATACCACGCGAACAGGAGCTACACCCCTGATTCAGTGAGACCAGCAGACTGCTGCTTGGTCACTTCTTAGCATAAAGCTTCCACACCCCATGTTGCTAGGCTCCTGCCAGTCAGTCTTCCTGCCTCCTCCTTTGGTTCCCTCTCCTTGTTCCTGTTGCGTTGTCTTGACCCTGCTACCTTGCCCTAACTCTAGTTATTGACTCTGCCTTGACCCTTGTTTTGACACTGGTTTGATCTTATGTTGGATCATATTAAATAAGTTCTGTATTAAAATCACAAATGAGTTTGATTCCCCATAGTTTAAATTCCAGGGTATTACTAATTAAGCGGTCTCTTGGTTTTTGGTACTGTTTCTCTCCCTCTCTGTGTGAAACTTGCAAGCTGCTAATTGTGTTAGTACATTCTAAACAGAGTCTGTTCTCAAAGGAATTCTTTGTAACAACAACTACTCACACAGAGAGAGACTCAAAGCAATACTCTGTAACAACAGAAACAGCACCTAGAGACTCCCCACCCTTTTGTTGTATTCATCTCGCTTTAACAATTGTGATTAAAATAGAGATAGAGGATGTATGTGGATGGATGCTTGGTGTGGATAATAACTGAATGATCAGGGAGGTGCCAACCTAAGAATCCAGTGTCCATCGGCTGAAGAAGACGTCAAGAGGAAATAACCAGAGGACCTCCAGAGGGCAGACTGGAATCCACCCAACAGCCTCAAGAATGGGAGAACCAAAGAACAAGATAACATCTGGCAGCATGGAGACGTCAGGAATGTGCCATCTGCTGATTGACTCAGCAACGGCATGATGAAGCAATTCCCATAGACTGGCATAGGAAGAAATTCCTATAAAAATGGGCCCTAGAAAGTGAGAACTTTGGGGTCTGATTCTGCAAACCAACTTCCAGGAGCGTCAGATGAGCATCTGACAAGGCCCTGCTCCCTCCTCATGTCCAGGTCATCTGGCCAGTGGCTTGGCATGAGCAACTCTAAGGCTGGTAACTATGATAACAATCTTGCAGAACTTGTGTGTGTGTGTGTGTGTGTATGAATTGAATAAATATGAAATCAAATGGAATGTTATAGCTATAACTAACTGCTTACTATGATTCTTTCTGTATTCACAATAAATGTGGCATTTTGCCTTTTCCCCTTTAATAAGATTCTGCTGGTTATTATTTTATTGGTATAACATTTGGTGTGGGTTCTAACTCTGGCTGTGACCCCTGACGCTACTCTAGGTTCTGACCATTAGGTCAGACTGCCCACATACAGGCCCTGATGTTATCTCAGCCACTGACCAGGGACTGGGAGTGAAGAATGATGAAGCCTATCCCTACCTTAAAAACTAGTGATAATTATGGACTGGGACACTGCCCAATCTGCATTGGGACAAGCTGGAAAGTATGGAATCCAGGGTTTCAGTGCTGTAATTTATAAAGGCAGAATGACTTGTCCAGTCTTTGCTTTCACCATTCTTAATGGCTTCCTTCTATTTTTATTATCGTAATTAAAAAATTAATTCTCAAATTAAAAATAAAATGCTAATACCTCGTTGTTCCTGTTGGGAGAAATCATGACCCAAATTTGCATTTTGCTCACTTTGATCTCTATACTTTTCTTTTTAATGAGGAGGAAAAGTAAATTTGTTAAGCAAGGGCTAATCCTGGCTTTTTCTTTGTTAGGGGATCGTAGCAGCACTCTTCTCCCAAGAAAATATTCTGACTTGATTGATCAAGTACCTGGGACTGTGACATCAAAGCTAACCAGGGAAGCAAGAAGATGAGCCAGGTAAAGATACAGGGAGACAAATTCAGATTTAAAAAATAAATAAAATAAAGGTGTAAAATTTCACCAAAGGCATAGAAAGTTTGTATTAAAATGGTGTGAGGTTTTCATGTCTGAAAACTTCACAAATCAAGAGAAGAAAATGGGACCTCTAGGCACTGCTACAATATAAATAAATGAAATCATATCTATTATTTATTTAAATTAAACAAGTTTCCAAATATTGCAGTTATTCAACTATTAGAATTAGAGCCCCTAAAAGAACATAATAAAATAAACTCAACTCTACTTACTATATACTTTGCCCCCTTTAATTAATGACAGAATTTCTTATTGCTACAAGGTAGTATCACAAATCAAGAGGTGAAATTTAAACCCTAGTTTGAATGGGACAAAGTGATGCTCAGGTCTTGTGCCGGCCCTTTTCCACACAGGGGTGAGTTTCACTCAGGAAGTGCAAGAAAGGCTGAATCTGGTCTGTAATAGTTAATGGTCTTGCCAGCCTTGTAGATGGAAGTAGCATTACACTGAATCTTGATGACAGTGTGATTGCAAGTTGGGAGCAAAAGCACTGGACTAGCACGTAACGTATTAATGAAATGCTTTTATTAGCTGAAAAGATAAAAATGATTTTCTCCAGAAGGTAGGTAAAATGGGACGCTGAGTAGTGTTTGGGACTTTTTAGTGATAGTTTCAAAATGTTTTTTCAGTATTTAAATTGATTGCCATGATAGCTGATAAAAAAAACGTTCATGGGAAAAATGTATTGATAGTATTGTTGTAAAATACAAAAGAAAAAATATGACTGCAGTATATAAACTCAAAGCAAGGATGTCCTTCAGAGTTAGGTGATTATAAAGCTGTAGAAGTTTTGCTTTGCTCCAGTGACTTTCTGGTAGAGTGAAATTCACCCCTCTGTGCTTAGCACAAGCATAAAGCCTTCTGAACCACGTAAGTCCCTGTAAGCCTTTTGGGCTGGATTCTGCTCCCTTTGAGATAAATGGCAACACTTTCAGTAATTTCAGTAGGAGTCGGCTTGAGCTCTGTAAATAGGGCTTAAGGGCTGAATAGGCCTTGTGCTGGACCCCTATACAGAGTGATTTTAACTGCAGTAATCAGAGCAATGCAGAGGTGCTGGAACAATTTGTATAGTGGGGGTGCTGTGAGCCATTGAACTAAACTGTAAATCCTGTATATAATGGAAACCACTTCAAGTTGGGGGGTACTGCATCACCCTCTGCACCTGTAGTTCCCGCATCTATGAAGCAAAGCCTTTAAGATTTTGGATATGTCTGCACTTCCAGCTGGAGATAAAAATTCCAGCTTGAGGAGAGACATACCTATGATAGCTCTAATCAAGTGCCCTAAGACTAGTGTTGGTGCAGCAGTAGAGGGGCTAGCTACCCCAGGTACTGTACATACCTGTCCATGACACTAGGTACATACTTGGGACCGCTAATCCCGCCCACTGCTGCAGCTACATTGAGGCACTTTAGAGACTAACAAATTTATTTGGGCATAAGCTTTTATGGGCTACAACTCACTTCATCGGATGCATACAGTGGAAAATACAGTAGGATGATTTTATGTACACAGAGAACATGAACCAATGGGTGTTACCATACACACTATAATGAGAGTGATCAGTTAAGGTGAGCTATTACCAGCAGGAGAGGAAAAAAAACCCTTTTGTAGTGATGATCAAGATGGGCCATTTCCAGCAGTTGACAAGAACATGTGAGGAACCGTAGGGGGGAAAAATAAACATGGGGAAATAGTGTAATTTGTGTAATGACACATCCACTCCCAGTCTTTATTCAAGCCTAATTTAATAGTGTCCAGTTTGCAAATTAATTCCAATTCAGCAATCTCTCGTTGGAGTCTGGTTTTGAAGTTTTTTGTTGTAATATTGTGACAGTCTCTACGTAAAAGAATAAATGGACACAAATCAGACTTCAAGAATTATAACATTCAAAAACCCAGTCGGAGAACACTGCAATCTCTCTGGTCACTCGATTACAGACCTAAAAGTCGCAATATTACAACAAAAAACTGCATGCATCCGATGAAGTGGCTGTAGCCCACGAAAGCTTATGCTCAAATAAATTTGTAACTCTCTAAGGTGCCACAAGTACTCCTGTTCTTTTTGCGGATACAGACTAACACGGCTAGTTACTTTGAAACCACTCTATTTTTAGTAGCCTCCCAGGAAATTCCTTGAGCTAAAAATTACACCTCAAGCTCCAGGTATAGATATTCCCTCCTAAGAAAAATTGCGTGCATAAAAATTAGGAGAAAGTTATTTCAGAAGAAATTACTTTTTTAAGTACTTCAATACATCCAAAGCATTTGCTTAGTATATAGTGCAGAACTGACACTCCCTTGAAGTGAGCTGTAGCTCACGAAAGCTTATGCTCAAATAAATTTGTTAGTCTCTAAGGTGCCACAAGTTCTCCTTTTCTTTTTACTCCCTTTTGTATTAAGGATTCAAAATCCCATAGAACAGCTGGATACTTCATTCTAATAATGAGGAGGTTCCTTTCCTAAATATGACTTTAGGAATCTTGTATATAACTTTAACAAATACTAACATATATGTATAGGAAGTCTATTGGGAGCTTTATTATTATTTCTATAGCACCTAAAGTGTGCTAGGTACATAAGAGAACATAAAATAGTCTTGATCCTTGCCTACCCTGACAATGTAGGCAGGGTACTATGCACAACCTGGAACACCTCTACATTTTGTTGTAAGCTTGCAGCTGACTGCACATTACAAGATGAGTCCCTAGATAACACCATGCTTACCTTACAAAGGGCACAAAAACCCACCCTTATTTATGCGTCTTACAAGGCCCTTCCTCCAGCCCCAGGCACTGGTAACAATTCACAGCTTTGTATTTTACTACATAGCTAAGTTAGGCAAGCAGAATATGTCCTGAGATCCTCCCTTAGCAGTCAACTTTACAAGTTTAGCAAAAAACTGACTGTGCTCAGTAGGTGACTTTCAAAGGCTCCTAAACTGGTCAAATGTAATCCAGCTTCCTTTGAAACAAGTGAAAGAACTTCCCAGTGAGAGTTATTTCCATGACATGTTAGCATTCAACTTCAGCTGTAGGCCTAATCAAAGAAAGTTTACAAGACTTTTCTATAATGGGAGACGTCTATATTTTTCGCTCTCTTCACATTTGAAGAACTGTAGAAATGTTTTTCCTAAACTTTAAAAATAAATGAGCTCCAAGTAGAGACTACTCATGGAGAGTTTCAGTCCTCAAATGTAAATGTTTCAGAAAGTTATAGCTGAGCTGTGACTGAAAAGAGGAGGTCTGCTGATCTCAGTGAAGAAAGACGCCAACTCCTTGCAACTCATGTTGCTGGCCTGCTGTGGAATACAGGATATGATTTAGCAGCTTTTATGGAGATGAATGTCCCTTGGTCTGCAATACAGCCTCCATATTATTGTGAAGACTCTGTTGTAATCTACTTAGCAAATGATCATGAAAAATCAGAGAAAAATACCAATATTTTATTTCTGCATAGCCCTTTTTGCCATGGAAAATTCCAAGAAGTTTTTGTATACTACATACAGTAAATAAGACGCTACTAAAATACTGCCAGGTGTAGGGTAGCAGCTAAGTAGCATACTACTGCATAACAGTAGGAAATATTGGACAAGGCCATTGGGAAAATCCTTATTCTTACAAAAAGTACCATGGAATCTTTAGTGTCCATACAGAACAGACAGGCCTACTGTTTTTAAGGTGTGAACCACAACATAGAGCAGGAAACAGAGTCTGGGGAAATCAGAGAATGTTTAGAACTAGAGGAGGGGACTGACATGGCTTCTCCACTGAAAATAAATCATTGCCCATAATGTTTGAGATGGAGTAGTACTGTGTATGACAGCCAGTGTAATAAGTGGTTAATAGAGATCAACTTTTGAGATCACTAAGTATCAGATGTGGGGATCAAAATCATGTTTGGAGATCAAGGGCCAAGTTTTAAAGGGATTTAGACACCTGGATAGGCACCTAAGTCCACCATGTTGGTACTACTGACATTTTCAAAACTGCAGCGCTGGTGTTGCCTGATGCCTCAGTTTTCACTGATCAGCATTTTCAAAACAGCCTAAGCGCTACTGCCACCCCACAGTGAAGGAGCTGAGCTCAGCCCTACCTTCAGCCGAAGCCCTGGAGGCCCCAAAGTGGGATTTTTAAACTAGGCAGGAAAATGCCTATTTTGACAGCAGATCCCAATCCTGTAGGTGTGCTGATATGTGTCAGTTGCTGCTGCAGGAGGGCTGGATGCAGGCTACCAATAGTTAGGAGAGCAGCACAGCACATGCAAAAGACAGATGAGAGCACAGGGAAACTTTGGGGGAGTGTGAGCGAGGTATTGAATGTGCGTGTGTGTTTTTCACCTGCCAGGGCATGGGCTTGCTAAGTGGCTGAGCTGGCTTCTGTGCCTAACTCCACGAGAGGGTTCATGGCTGAAGATCCTGAGTCGAGGGAGCTGCTTATCTCTGTGTCATACCAGCTCAGTCACTTGAGCACTTATGCTCCTTTCGTCTCCCTGTCCTCCTGGCTGGCTCATGTGGCTCCCCACTCAGCTTGCTGGCTTCCAAAACAGTCCCTTCCTTAGGCATTTTAATATCCCTCGACAGGGAGTCTAGGCAACATGGAGTCATCCAACTTGGAAATTCCACTAGGCAATGTTCTGCCTCTAAAAATCTGAGCCCAAAAGTAATCGGCTACGATACTGAACACGGACTCAAAAGACCTGGGTTCTGTTCTAAGCTATGTTACTGACTGATGGTGTGACCTTGGGCAAACACTCACCTTCCTTATGCTGTGCATCAGTTTTACCATCTGTAAAATGGGGCAATGAGACTTTCCCTTCTTTATAAAATGCTTTTAAATTTATGGTAGAAACACACTACAGAAGTGCTACATGTTTATTAATTCTTATTATACACGAATCAAAACCAGTAGAGATCCTCTTTAAGGCTCAGTAAAGATCAGCATTAGGGGTGTCAAAATCTGAAGGAATCAACATTGTGTGGATCAGTTTATGGAGTGATATTAGTAGGGAATCAGCCTTAGCACCAGTTCAACTCTGACGACAGATATGGATCAAATAGGATCAGCGTGGATCTGTTTAAACATAAGCCATAAGGATCTGAGTTAGGGATCAGCAGCTGTAGGGCTCCTGTACAAATAGACACGGCAATCCAACCCATGATGTCCAGGCAGTAGGTGGTGTACACACCCATGGGTTTGTGTTATGAGTAACTCCTCACTTAATGTAGTTATGTTCCTGAAAAATGCGACGATTTTAGCAAATTCAATTTCCCCATAAGAATGAATGTAAAGAGGGTCGGGGGGGGCTTAGGTTCCAGGGAATTTTTTTTTTGCTATACAATACAGGATTATAATTGGGAGGTGCCCCCGCCTTACTCCACACAGGCACAGCCCACTGGCACTGGGAACAATGAGGCAGGCAAGGTGGCTGAAGGTGCTGTAGGCTAGGAGAAGCACCTTGTGCAGCAGCAGGGGCAGCTTCCCCTATTCTGCAAGCACCAGAGGCGGGGGCCTCAACCCTTGGCCCGCCCACTCCACCCCTTCCCCAAGCCCCCACCCTTAACCTGCTTCTTCGTCCCTGCTCTTCCCCCTTTACTCCGCACTCCGTGGCCTCGCTCCTCCCCCCCTCTCCCCAGCCTCCTGCCCTCGGCAATAAGCTGGCTTGCGGCATTCAGGGGGGACGGAGGAGGAGCCAGAACTTGGCGCGCAGGCTCCCCCTCCCTCCCCTAATGCCGCAAACCAGCAGATTGTAGGAGAGGGAGTGGGAGACTGCACGCCGAGTCCTTGCTCCTCCCCCATCCCTCCAGAACGCAGCAAGCCAGCTGATTGGCAAAGGGAGGAGGGGGAAGGTGCTGATCTGCGGGGTCTGCCGGGGGGCGGGAGGCGCTGTGAGGGGGGGCATAGGAGCTGATGGGAGGGCTGCCAGCTGTGGACAAAGCAGGAAGCCAAAGGATGTTATAGCGAAGCATTGCACAACTTTAAATGGAGCATGTTCTGTAACTGAGCAGGGACGTAAGATTGAAACAACATTAAGCAAGAGGACATTAAGTGGGGAGTTATGTATAATATTTTGCTTCCAATTAAAAGAAAGAAGCTATCTCTTCCTTAGCTTAGTCTGACTAGAGGCTCCAACTTCTGACAAACTCGGACTTCCCACCCCAGTTTTGTGTCTTCATTCTATATTTAGTAGGGATTTTTTATTTTTGTTTGTTTCCTGTTCTTTTCTCCCCATCCTTGAAACTGATGAAGTTGGCCAGGGATTTTGTCTAAACGTAGCATCATGATGTATGAAAATGTTTGACCCTTCAAGGAAGTGGTGGGAGGGAGACACTGAATCACCTTTCTAGGGGCTAGTTATATCCAATTTTTTATAGAAATTAGCTAGACAGACATTGACCTAGAT
Organism: Dermochelys coriacea; assembly: GCF_009764565.3. Lineage (NCBI taxonomy): Eukaryota > Metazoa > Chordata > Testudines > Dermochelyidae > Dermochelys > Dermochelys coriacea. The sequence continues at coordinate 31,485,373 of NC_050071.1, read as the reverse complement.
CAACAGTGTTTGCAATTCTCATGAGTCACGCACTAGCTGCGAAGTTTGCACTATTTAGTGGTGTTCTTAGAACGCCACTCCCCGCAGTCGCGCGAGCTTCTGGGCTTTCACTAGGAAAAGGAAAAGGAAAAGTGTCCTTGGCTTGAAATCAGAAGTTTGATACTCCAAAGGCTCAAGAGCAAGAAAGCAACTGAAAACTCCGCGTTTATCGCCTTGTTTTTAGGCCAATCTCATGATCTTGGGGAGGGGCCTACTCGAGCCTGGGGCACACTTGGGGCTGCCCCAGAAGCCCCTCCAACAGGCGTCAGAGGGGTGAGCCCATCCTGCCGTTCGCGCATTCCTAGCTGACGGCTCCTAGGGCGGGCGAGACACCTGGCTCTCACGCCGGCTGCCCCTCATGCTTCCCCTCCGCACCCCACTTTTGCACCAGGGCGTAGCAGCGCCAGGGCAGGGCCCGCCAGGGCAGCGGCCCCCGAGCATGCTCAGACTGTCAGCTCCCCTGCCGGGCGGGCGCAGGAAGCGGACGGAGCCGTGGCAGGCCCAAGCATGCGTGCGGGGCTCGGGCGAGCCTTGCTGGGCCTGCAGCTGCTGCGCCCGGCTCGGAGCTGCTGCGCCGGAGCGGGAAGGAGGCGGCCACTGGTGCAGCCGCTGCCGCGCTGCGGCTGGCTCCGCACCATGGCCCAGTTCGGCACGGAGCCGCGGGGGCGGCTCGACTCGCCCGAGTACCGCCTCTACTTTAGTAAGTAGCAGCCCCGCCGGGGCTCCCGGCGCCGCAGCCTCTGGCCGGGGAGGTGCGGGGGGCGCGGTGGAACGCGGGGCTGCGCTGCGTTCTGCGCCCGGCGGAGAGCTCCGGGACGCTGCCCCTGCCGGCCGTAATTGGGGGGCGCTCCTTGAAGGGGGTGAATGGAGAAAGCCAGGGTCCCCCCCCCCCCCCGACATGCTCTAGAGCTTAACTAGGAAACTTGGCCTGGGGCGTTAACATAGGCACCCCCTGTTGCTGGGTCCCCCGGCCCCCCCCGGGGGCGCTGGAGCATTGGGGTGGAACCTACAGGCTTTTGCTACAAGTGAATAAAGACTAGGATGTTGCTAGATCCATTAGCCCCTCCTAGGCTTGCGCTGAGGGCTCTATCTCCAGCCCTGCAGGGAGTTTGAATGTCCCAGAGAAACAGCTGAGGGCTTGTCTTCCCCAGAGGGTGACTTTAAAAAAAGTACCCTAAAATGAATCCAGTATGAAGAAGTTTCTTGCGACCCACTGGGTGAGACTTGTGGCAGTGAGGGCCTTTCAGCTGCCAGCAGCCCCCACTATGGGGCAAAACACACAACCCATAAGAGAAGAACGTTACAAATTAAAAAAAAGTGTAGGATACTTTTAAAGTGGCGCATGAGTTTAATTACGTTAGCAGGAATAACAGTAGTGAGTCCACGCTCCTGACATAATAATAGCGACTGCTCCAAATATGCTGGTAGTAAAGGGAAATTTGCATTTGAAAGAGGACATCTATTTTACTGACAGCCCGCTGAGCAGTCAGCATGTATGAAAGTATGAATGAAGCTCTAAGACATAAGTCAAGACAGAAAAACCTCATGTGACATGTGGAAGGGAAATATCTTTTCTTGAACCAGCTTCTTTTGCCTCACCCTCCTTGTGTCTCTAAGGCCCTGGGACAACATGATTACACCAACATTGGAAACAAAAAGCCGGTGTGTTTAATTTCAATTTTACACTACCTTTTTCTAATAGTTATGAAGATTTTTAAAAAGCCACTTTCTGATTTTGCTCTTCACACTGATTTTTATACCACTGTGATTCCATTACGTTCAATGGAGTTGCTTCTGATTTACATTGCTGTGAGAGAAATGGACAGACGTAAATGGTCAGTTGCACCCTGTCAGAAATCTGTCATGCTGACTCCACTAGAGGTTGGGTGCGATAGGCTTGAACTAGTGACTGTCATTTCAGTTTGACCAATGGCCTATGACTAGGGCCCTACCAAATTCACTGTCCATTTTGGTTAATTTAACAGTCAGAGGATTTAAAAAATCAGACATTTCATGATTTCAGCTATTTAAATCTGAAATGTTATGCTGTTGTAATTGTAGGGGTCCTGACTCCAAAGGGAGTTGGTGAGGGAGGGCGGGTGCAAGGTTATTATAGGGGGGGATTGCGGTACTGTTACTTCTGCACTGCTCCTGGCAGTGGCCCTGCCTTTGGAGCTGGGTGGCTGGAGAGCGGCGGCAGCTGGCTGGGAGCCCCACTCTGAAGGTACAGCCGCCATTAGCAGAAGCAAGGATGGCATGGTATGGTATTGCCACCCTGACTTCTATGCTGCTTCCTGCAGAGCTGGGCCCTCAGTCAGCCACTGCCACTCTCCAGATGTCCAGCTCTGAAGGCAGCAGCACAGAAGTAAGGGTGGCACGGTATGGTATTGCCACTCTTTCTTCTGCGCTGCTGCTGCCAGGGCTCTGCCTTCAGAGCTGGGTGCCCAGCCAACAGCCACTGCTCTCCAACTGCCCAATTCTGAAGGCAGCGCAGAAGTAAGGGTGGCAGTACCGCAACCCCCCTAAAATAAGCTGGTGACCCCCTGCAACTCCCTGTTGGGTTAGGAGCCCCAGTTTGAGAAATGCTCGTCTCCTTGTGAAATCTATACAGTATAGGGTAAAAGCACACAAAGACCAGATTTTGTGGGAGGAGACCAGATTTCATGGTCCATGATGCATTTTTCATGGCTATGAATTTGGTAAGGCCCTATCTATAGCTAAACTTTATCTTTTATTTGCTGGAATGTAACACCATATTTGTACAACATTTGTATAACAATTGTTTTTGTATTGCAGGGGTAGATGTAGTGCAGTCCATAGGCCAAAGAGGGCCCATGCCCACACACTCTTTTAATATGAATAATGCCACCTGATCAGGAGGGAGCAATGGGTGCTGGAATTTGTGGTCTCTAAGACTTGCATCTTTCTATTGACTGTTCTATTTTTTTTGCATATTTGGTTCAGTCATTGAGTTCTTGGCAAGCTTAAAATGTGTCCCTGAATTAGACAAAGTTTGGGCACTCCTCCTGTCTACTTAGAAGTCTGCTTGCATATGAAAAGGGAGGGGGAAAGGCCTTATGGAAGCCAATTAGCATTTTGTTATGGACATCAGTGAGGCCAGAATTGCACCCTAGAGACTACTCTGAAACCCTAGAGTCTGTCATTGTTCCTTTTAAAACAAAAAGCATCGATGAAGTGAGCTGTAGCTCACGAAAGCTTATGCTCTAATAAATTTGTTAATCTCTAAGGTGCCACGGGTACTCCTTTTCTTTTTGCGAATACAGACTAACACGGCTGCTACTCTGAAACCTTTTAAAACAAAATGTCTGAGCAGTTAAGGTTTAACTAATGTATGTTGCTGGTCAGAATTGGTATAAACTGTTTAGCAGTGACTGTTTTCTTTATTGATATGAAATTCAGTTTATTTGAAATGACAAGTCATGCTAAGGGAATACTGTAAAGTTTTAATAGCTGCAGCATTTTAGCCTGCTATCTGAAATTTTTGTTTTAAAAAATATCTTGATCGTAAAGAAATTATTAGCTGCTGAAAAAGAAACTTGAAGTATGACTAAAATTCTAGGTAAGCTAAGAACTGGTTTTCTCTATACATGTCTTATGACATTTCTTCTCCATTAGTGGCTCTGTGTAGGAAAAATACAAGGTTATTGACATCTTTGCATAATTCATTTTGCCAGTTAGGCTCAAAGGAATGAGCAGTCTGAAGAGAGGAAAGAAGGGCACAGTATAGCTGCCAAAGCAGAAAGTTCTGATTTTTGGTTTGTCCCTAAAATTGACCATTTTATTATAAAATTTGGAGTTTGACTCCAGAAAGGGCTTTGTTACAACATAAATCCCCCGGCAAAGCAGTGTTTCAGTTTAAAATACTCATGACCCTTGTCTGTCTATAATGATGGAAGCAATAGGGACATATTTATTAGTAATGTGGACATCTTTCAGCATGTTTGGTTTAGATTTCTAACACTTTTTTTGTCTCACAGAGAATGCGGAGGGTAAATATATTTCCCCGTTTCATGACATTCCTCTGTTTGCTGGATCTGAAGAGGTATATGTTAGACTCAAATGCAGTTATTATTTCTTGAAATGATGGATGTTGTGTTCTCTCATGGTCAAAAGCAGGTAGATTTTTCTTTTTTTTCCCAATAGAAATCTTGTTTTATTTTTAGCAATTACTAAAATAGATTCATATATTTTAGGTCATGAAGGGACCTTTATGATTTTGTGAGACTTCCTCTATAGTACAGACTGTAGAATTTCACACAGTAATTCCTGTGTTGAGTTCAGTAATTTGTGGTGGAACTGGAGTGTCTCTTTTTGAAAGATATGCAGTTTTGATTTAAAGACTTCAAATGATGAGAAGTCCACCATATCTTTTGGTAAGGTGTTCCAATCATTAATTACCCTGGCTGTTAAAATTCTGTGCTTACGTGCACTAATCTAGAATACAGTTTCTACTGTTACTATTCCTAAATCACTTTTTTGTTTCACCAAACCCATGTAAATTGCTATTTTTCTATAGTACCAGCAGTTTTGCAGTAGAAGAGTACAATACGTATTTATGTGAATGGTATATTTCTTTAATTCCCAAAAGACATGCTGTAATTTGAAGGCAGCAATAATGCCCAAGAGAAGAGTGGTAATCGCTCCTTTGGAGAATTACAAGGCATGAGGTGCAACCAAGCGCTTCCATGTATTGTTAGCCACGTTCCCTGGAGTTTCATTATTGCTATAGTGAAATACCTGTTTTCTACGTCATCTGTGAAAACTGACAGCCTTCAATTTAGTCTGAGAAGAGATTTGCTTATAATGGCATACTCAAAAACAAAATAGCTTGGGAAGTTTTCAGCCTTTAAGGTTTGTTGCCTCAACTGTTCAGTTGATTTGTAGGCTGGAACACTGAGAAAAATCTGCAGCTCTATCATGTGCCCAGAAGGGTTTTCCTAAGTAGATAAATGCTACATCAATATCATTCTGTTTAATCATTTAAAACCAGGGCTTGAAAAGTGTACCTGATGCCTTTGTGAGGGAGGACTAAACTTGCTGGTGAGAGGTTGATGGGAAAGACGAGATGGAAGACCTTCCAATGGAGGTCCAGGGGCCATAACTTTACTAGCACCTCTTAGCATCTTCAGCTGCTGGGAGGGAGGAGAGTGCTGACATTTCCATTAGGATGCTGTCCCTACATCCTCCTTTCAGTTTTCTTTTAAACTCACTTCTGGCAAGCGGATGTGTGATGAATTTGAAGATCCTCCCATTCTGGCTGCTGGACAAGGGAAAAAATATCTGTTTCTTCTGTCTCTCCAGAGCCTTCAGGCTGCGGGGAGAGACAAGGGTCTTCAGTACTTTGATCTCTCTCCCAGCCTCCTAAATGCTGCAAAGGGACTGGAGAATGAAGAGGCCGCTGCTACTCTTCCTCTCCTCCAGTCTCTGTCTTTATGGTCTTCCTCGCTTGTGAATAACTCCAATGCCGGCTGCTGTTTATAATGCAATTCACAGTCTTTGCAAGCAGCAGCAGCAGCAGAATGAAACTGACCTGGTTCTTAACAGTTTTGTGGCTGTCTACAGGGATCTGTAAAGGGGCACTGAAACTTACCGGTCTTAATTTCACTCAGCTGGTGCTTAGCCAAGAAACTAGATTTGTCCATTTCTGATTCAGAAAGATGAAAATGCATCAGTTCACATTTGGAAGGTTATAGCCTTACAACCATTAGGAAATTTAAATGTTTTTAAAATGAGGGTTACAGTTATAGAGAAATTGATGGCATAGATCCTGCTCCCCATATTCTCAAGGAGTAGCTTGCCACTCATGAGTGGATTTTTCAAGCCCTTTTAAAAACTACTAGTATAGTCTGTGTAGAATCTACAGTGTAGTAGTTATTTATACAGACACCGTGGTATTCTTTTCTCTAACATGAATATATTTTGGATTTGACTCCTGTAAGTGAGAGTTCTAAATGCACATTTTTCTTTTTCTGTATAGGATAAGGAGGTTCCTGCGAAGAGATCAAAGACTAATGGAAGTGAGGTACAGTTAGAAATTATTTTTCATGAAATGTGATTTTGCTCTGCTCTAGTTGTAATGGACACATTAGAATGGGGCTTTCAATCATGGTGGGCAAAATGAGAGCTGTTCAGTACCATGCATCTTTCACTGAATACGACTGATAAACCTTCAAATACAAATGCCATGGGACGAAGGACCTCAAAGGGAGGTCTCCTGGTCAAATGGGCAAAAACAGTCAGTTTTTTTATTAATCAAAATGTTCTAAAATACAAGTGTTTTTATATTTTTCAGTAGGAAGCTTCCTCTGACAGTTGTAAAGTTGATACATTGTATTTTCTCCTATTACATACAGAAGCCTGCTCAAGTAAACTCTCTTAATAAAGGATTCACTAGGTGCTCTGACTGCAGAGTAATATAAAAACAATTAGAAATCTTTTCTGTTAAAGCAGTGGTTTTCAACCTCTTTTCATTTGTGGACCCCTAAAAAGTTTCTAATGGAGGTAAAGACCCCTTTGAAAATCACAGACATAGTGTGCGGACCCCCCACGGGTCTGCAGACCACTGGTTGAAAGCCACTGTGTTAAAGGGATATTAAATATGATGGGCCAAAACCCAGACTTTCCAGCTGTGTTTTGGACTGAAGGCATGTGCTTTTCTGGTATGTGCAGATGTGCACAGTAGAGGAAAGTGCCCTGTGCATGTGCTCAGCATTGCTGCTGGTTAAAGAGAGAACGAGTACCCAAGGTTGGTTTGTGTGAACGTTTGTGAAGGAGTCTTCTTTTAATTGTATAGTTTCTAGTAAAGGTTGTGTTGGGACCTAAGTGGGGGCAAGGAATCATTTTAAGTAGAGTAGAATGCGAAAGAAACAAGTCACATTTTAAGGCCCAGATTTTCAAACATGGGTTCTTAAAGATGGGCTCTTTAATCCCTATTTAGGCACCAAAATAAGTTCTGAGTAACCAGCAATTATTAGGCAATATCTCTGTGACCAATCAATTGTATTTCAAATACCAATAAATGGCATTTTAACTAGACAGAGCCACTCTGATGGTCTGGTTTCTAGCAGCATTTGAAATATTATTTCCTGTGCTGGTATGGTCCTATGTACCATCCTTACACATCCATCTGCTCACACATACACATTAATTCTCTCTCACTCATAATTCATTTAACCCACAAATACCAGTTATATGTACTATTTAGATTTCAGGCTTTTTTCTAATGCTGACTTAAGAATTATTTAAGTAGGTGCACAGTCATTTATAAATGCGAATAAAAGATAAAACATAAGGAGGAGCTATATGGCTGTTGAAAATGGGTGATGAGGCATGCACTCACATGGCATATGCTATGAATTATAACTCTAGCATGCAGTCATGTATTCTGTTTCTTATCTGTATAAGCAGTGTGAGACAATATCTGATCCTGATCATCTTGAAGAGCCTAATCTAAAAAATGGTTAAAACTATATGAAACTTCTGAGCTGTAAGGTTAATATTTATACGTTAATATTTTTCTCATTTAGTGGAAATTTTTTTAAACTTGATTAAAACAACATCGTTTCCTATATGCTATGTGCTATCTATAGCCCTGATGCTACATATGTCCTCATAGGATCAGTCTAATGTAGTGCTTAGTTAGAAGTTTAACTTCATTGAGTATTGTTTTTGCAATATCTTACATATGTTTTCTTTCATCCAAAAGGATCCCAAAATGCTTCACAAAAGTGGGTATATTACAAAATCTGAGTGTGTAATTCACTCACTCAGAGATGGATAGAAATAAAATAATTACTTTGCTTACCTTTTTAAAACGTAGCCATGTCTAGGATGAAGAATAGAAACTTTTTAACACCACCCACTAATATTACACAGCAGTTTAGGACAGGAATACTATACTCAGTTGAAAAGGCAAGAGGCACTATGGATGCAAATTGTACGGTAGATAACCAAACTGGATGCCTTTCTTAATCCCATGAAAAGTGGCATAGCTTTTTTTAATAACCACATGTGCTCAGGATCTTGCTTATTTGTTGGCACTTCCAGCAGTATGGTGCTTCCTATAACCATATGTTAAATTATACTAGCCAAGTGTTTCTCTGGTAAATCATGTACATCCAATGTCAGTTTAGATATAGAAAATAGAAATAATTTGGCATAAGTCTCCTCAGTTTATCAGATTTATTTAAAATTGTTCTGAGCACTTGTGATATTGAAAAGGGGACTACAAAATATTGTTCTATCTTTTGATGTACTTAATTCAGTTCTTCACTGAAGTAGGGACATACATCTTAGCAGTTTGCAAGATCAGCTTGCTTTGGTTTGTTCTAATAAAAGGTTTCCCCAACTTTTTCTTGGTATGGGGCATCTTTTAATAGTTAGGCCATATCGTGGGCCATCTCCCTTTCCAAACTCTGTTTTACTCTCAGATTTGCAATCACGTCAATCCTGTGTAACTACTGTAATTGCTAGCATGGAAAAGAGAATAAAGAAACTATTATATATTTGAACTACTTAATGAGTTGGGTATGGCTGCTTTCCAGATGTTAGGGGAGGTGATAATTACCTTTTGTCTCAAATCATTACCATTTTGTAATCTGAACCTGTACTTTGTTTTAAGTACTACAAGCACTGAAAATTCACTCTCGCCCAGGTAAGTAGATATGAAAAGCATCAAAAGTTTCAAATCTCTATCGTGAATGCTGGATATTCTTCCTATAGTTGCAATCACAATTCTGTCCAGGACTAGTTCTGTGGTCTTCAGGGTATATCTACACTGCAATTAAAAACCCCCATGGCGGGCCTGTGCCAGGTGGCTCAGGTTAACAGGGCTTGGGCTAAGGGGCTGTTTAATTACAGTGTAGATTTTTGGGCTCTAGGACCCCGTGACAAGGCAGCTGGCCCGGGCCAGCTGAGGTTGTCTGATTGAAGTGTAGACATACCCTTAGTGTCTTGTTGCGGGCAAGTTCCTAGAAGCCATAGTTGTCTTTGAAAAACAAATCTGAAATGTCGCTCCCAGCTTCACTGAAAGGGCTTCTAACCAGCTCATCATTGTATGTGCCTTTGATGTTTTGTTCACAGATATTCTGTTTTCAGATGAGTCCGGTGTTCTTGAATACATACTTTTACTTCAAATGGGAAGATGTTCGTTGGCTTCAGTGAGGAAATTATTCAGGCGCGTTGAAATTATCCTCATTTACTTGCAGAGTCCCATAAGTTTGTTCTTTTCGTAAATCAGGGCATCAGACTCTGTGTTAAATAGCATCACTGGCTGTCCTTGCAAACTCAAGCTGAGTTCCCTCTGTCAAGTGAAAACTTCTGGTAAATAAGACAGCTGGGTGAGCCATAAGGGGTCATCAAAAGAGGCGAGCAAGGCAAGTGAGTGACTTGACAGAGAGACTGGCACTTTGGGAGGGAGTTCAAAAAGGTGTGTCGGTGCTTTCTCATGATAAAGCCGAGACATACCAGTGTGAAGGAGGAACTTGGCAGCGTTGATCACTCAGCACAGCAAAAACATTAGGAATCATGGGATAAGCTCTAAGGAAGTTAACTGTCTTCCCAGCAGCATCCTTCATGTTTTTCAGTTGTGCTGGTGATTTCCTTGTGATTAGGGCCTCCTGGTCTATACAAGGAGCCATTGGGGCTACAAAGCAGTTATATGTGCAGCCAAGTAATTGCTTGTGCTCCATTTGTGGAGACCATCACAATGTTCCCACTCAAGAATGCTTTCCATACAATATTTGAAAAACTTCCCCTGCAGTTGTGCAGGTTAACAGAGACTGAGAACAAATGAAGTAGCGTTAAATAGTTACAGAAGAGAAGTAGTTGAAGTATAGCTGCTGTCTTCTATCTTTGCCCTTGTCATGTTACAAAGCTTAAGTGAGGTATGTCAGCAGGTCCAGAATGCTTTTTTTTTTTTTAAATTATATTTTCCAAAAGCACTTTGCTGTACAAGTGGCTAGAGTAACTGCAGACTTTTTCTGGGAAAACTCACCGTCCTTTTTGTTCCTCATTTTATTTCCTCCTCTTCCTATCGGTTTTGTTCTCTTCGTCATTCTCGGCACAGGCTGCCCTGCATTCTGCTTCCTCTTCTACTCAAAATTGGTTTATCCCTTAAAAAGTTCCACAGTAGCTCCTAAACTCTCAATTTCCCAACCCCCAGGCAAAAATCAAATTTCTTCACCCCCCCCCATCCAAAATAGGTTCTAATCCCTGCCCCACAGCCACTGACTTCACAAGATCAGGAGCTCAGAGGACTGGGGAAGGAAGTGAACAGCTCAGCAGGGAAAGGAGGATTTACCAAGAGAGGAAGAGGGTTGTTTGTCAGAAGGGACAGTTCAAGCCAGAGGGCAGCTTGTAGAGAGGTGGTCCAGAAAAGGAGCCAGAAACAGATTTCTTCAAGTAAACTATTTGCAGCCCTCTTTCCTCCTTCTCCTGCCCTTCCTGAAACAGCTCCTTTGGCTATGGGTTGCTCTTATATGTCATAGACAAAATACTGTAATTTAAGGGATACTACTAAATATTTTTTGTTTTTTTCCTGTTGGCATATTGCATCTTAGAAACTAGAAAATGGAATGCTTTAACTTTTCTCCACTTTGCAACCAGTGATTTCCCCCTCTCAGCTCCCAGTGTATTTAATGGAGCATAAGCAAAAATGACTGTACTCTATATTAACGTAAATGAGCAATACAGTCTCGGTTCTTATATATAAGTAGAGGATCTGTGTGTCTCTGAGAACTGTGAGGATCCAGCTAACGTGTGCTGTCCCTGTCTGTGTTAAAAAAAAACTGTTTTGTCCTGTTTTTGCCCGAAGCCCCAGCAGACTGGTCTTCCAAAAGCCACTACCCAACAGAGCTGGTGAAACTGTAAATAGGCGGTGTGAACAAATATGCACCACAAGAACCACCTCCATCCAGGTCTATCATATAGCCTGCCCTCCATGAAGCCCCTCACACACACGTATGAGAGTCTGCACCGTGTGGAGTCTGGGACATTGCTCCCAGTGGTGAGCCTACAGGCTGCTCACCATGTACAGGAGATACCCGTCAGACCAGGGCTGGCATCTATACTTCCGTTTGCTTCCCCCGTAATAGAGGGGGGCAGCATTTTGTGGCAAGGTACAAGGGATGGTGGAAGCAAGAGAGATTCATGGGTGGAAAGGCAGGACTGAGTCTATCTGATGGAGAGAATAAGAGGGGATGCTGGGAAGATCCAAGGGTGAAATCTAGAAAAGGAAGGGAGAGGAGAATGGAGAAGAGAAAGTGCGGGAAAAGAAGAGAAGACACAACATAGAATATATGAGGGAGGAATAAGCAGCCTTTTCTCTCTTCCCTTTCATCTCCAGCTGTCAAATCCTCCTGTACATACCTCCCTAATCCCGGTTAAAACCATCCCCTCATGAACCCTCTGCACTCAGGGCAAGGGCTCTGGTTCATCCCTGGAAAAAATTGATTGTCCCATAAACAAACTGTTTTTATTTTTAAACATAAGGATTGCATGAAGCTATTAAACTCTTGTAAACATCCGCAGCAGCTGAAACTTGGGCAGCTCAACCTTCCCAGAGGCCTTTTTATTTTTTTTGCATATGAATTAATCTATTAGGCTGTTATATTTAGTGCTCTTGACCATTTGTGTTCAACCGATATCAGAAATCCTGAGGGCCAGATTCTTGTCTGTGATAAATCAATGTAGCTTCACTGAAATAACTTGTGCTACACCAGTTTATGCTAGCTGAGGCTCTGGCCCTATGAGTCTTCCTTGACTCACTGCAGGCCTCAAGTAGTTCTTGATCAATTTAAGTTTTTAAAAAATCTCTTTATTCTGCAGCAGCCACAGTTACAGTTGCAGTCAGGAAAATGCACAGTTACAACACAGGTATACGGATAAATCTCCTGCAGGCTCCTTCACAACAAAAATAAGATTCTGGTGGCAATACAAGTTTATCCTGTAATATTTCAGCAAGACTTTATAGGTCCTTTTCCTGTTGTAATTATGAAAGTCAAAATGATTATTTAGTCTTGTTAGCTTTTTTTTTTTTTTTTTTTTAAAGGAGCTCCACACCAGAATTGGCCTTTAACGTTTTTGGAGTGGGCCTGTTAAACAGTGTTTTGCCACCTGTCCCCAACTAAGAGAACCTGTCCACCATGATTGCAATGCTATGCAGTAAGCCCAATAGTTCTGGGGGAGAGTTAGAGATGGTTGTCAGATACCTCCCTCATAATTGTCTCCTTGCAATCCTGCCCTTCTCTCCTTTTGTCTCTTAGCACACTTCCATCCCTATTATCTCTCCTTCAGTGCTGCCAGCTTTGAACCCTTCTTTCATAACTATGTTCTCTTTCTTCAAGATGCTCTTTACCCATGGAATATTCTCACTGAACTGATTCTTAAGGACTCTCTGCTCTCTTCCTTGCTTATTATCTTAAGTTGTGGACTTTTCAGGAGATGGAGTCTGTCTTATGAATGCAAACAGCGCATTGTGGACATGATCATTATACAAATTAATATAGAATGTGTTTTGGGATCTTCAGGCTGTGAGAGGTCTGTGAATTACTTGTGACCTTGAGGAAAAATCAGGGGGAGGTGACTATTGAGATTCCCTCTTGCATTTTTTAGTTCATCTCTCAAATTTGGGGAAGAGGGTACAAATTTCGGACTGCAGAGGCTGGCATTAATCAGACTATTGTATCAGCTCTGGAAATGTATTTGTTAGTTAATTAATATAGCAGATCGCTAGGTGCAAAAATCCCAGTACTTCATGTCAGTTTCTGGGTTAACTGTGCCTTTGACACCCTCCCCCACAAACCAGTTTTCTTTAAGCACCCACTTAAGGTTTAGGCTCCCAGCAATCACCTCTCTTGTGTGGAGACCCGTATGTCTCTCCATCCAGACTGGGGGTTAGGCCTGCAGTCCCTCCACACCTCGCTGTGATATCCCCAGCAAGCCAGTCGGGCTAACAGCTAGAATCTGTGTGATGCTTTCTGTCCGAAGGCTATGAACAGCATATTGCCAGCAGTTACAATTTATCCCACAGCTCTTTCTAAGTAAGCACAGCTATTCTTAAGGTAAAAGCATCATAGAGGAAACATATAAAAACAATTGAAGTTCCTACATGCTTATCAGAGGTCACTCCAACTCCAGCATAGAGCTCTGGTAGATGTCAGTCTTTCCAATCCTTCCACGGGTTGGGTTCTCCTAGGACCCAAGGTCATGTCTGTTTGCTGAATCAAAAGAAAGCCATGTGTTAGTTTAAACTCAGTCTTTGTTGTACCAAAAGCCCTTTCTTTGTCTGTTGGTCTCTGGAAAAAGCAGTTTGAACTGGTAAATGCAAACCTTCTCAGAGGGAGGTATCTTTCTGGAGGTGTTTACAACCTGAGTGATTCACCTTAATCACCACCCCCACTGTTTTTATTTCCTGGAGGAGCTGTGATAGCCATCCCCCAGAAGTTGAATACAACCCCTGGCCCACAATGATACAAAAACCTTCAACTCAATACAATGTGGTCCCCAAAGATGTTGCATGAGGTTGCAATATCTTTTACGCTTTTTATATTCATGTAAGGAGTATCTCTTAGGGTCCTAGGCAAGGTGACATTTTGGGACAAATTCAAGCCTGGTGCAACTCCAGTGAAGTCAGTTTGGCATTTCATCTTTCTTTTTAAGAAACCATGTTTGGCATTATCTACACTAGCACTTTCGTCTTTAAAACTTGTGTCGCTCGGGGGAGGAAGGGGGTGAAAAAACACTCCCCTGAACAACAAAAGTTTTAATGACTAAAAGCACTGTTGTGAACAGCGCTTTGTCGGCAGGAGCCGCGCTCCTGATGAGGAAGCGACCACCCCTCATTGGAGGTGGTTTTATTTTGTCGCCGGGAGAGCTCTCTCCTGGCAATAAAGAGCAGCTACACAGCGCACCATACAATGGCGCGGCTGCAGTGGTACAGCCACACTGTTCTAAGGTGCACTGTATAGACATAGCCTTAGTTTCTACAAAGGAGTGGTGTGTCTGTCTGTCGTTGAGTGGAGCGGTAGCACTGTCATGCATCTTTAATGTAAACAAAAATGTTATCATCAATAATACACCATGAATAAATATTTTTATTTTTGCTGTTCCTTTGTTTTCTGACATTTCTGTTACTCAGAATGAATGCACTCACACGGGAAATTATTAAGACAAAAACACCACATCACCTGTGGGTGAACACTTCTCACAAAGTGATTATTCTCTACCTGACCTATCAGTCCTCATCCTCAAAAGAAACCTGCACAATGCTTTCAAAAGACAAGCCCGGGAGCTTAGACACTAGAAATCATGGTCTTAATAGAGACACTAGATTTATGCTTTCTTGTAACACTCTGTCACCCACTAACAGTCCTCCACCCTTTTTCTCCCTATGACTAGAAGGGTGTTAATGGACCACTTCACTTTGAATCGTCCCTTGAGATATGTATTAACTACTTATGCTAAAAAATCAATTCAAACCTTATATTTAGCAGTGAAACTTTGAGATAGGGCAGGTCTACAGGTCTTGCAGCAAGGGCAGTTTAGGTTGGACATTAGGAAAAATTTCCTAACTGTCAGGGTGGTTAAGCACTGGAATAAATTGCCTAGGGAGGTTGTGGAATCTCCATCATTGGGGATTTTTAAGAGCAGGTTGGACAAACACCTATCAAGGATGGTCTGGATAATACTTAGTCCTGCCTTGAGTGCAGGGACTGGATTAGATGACCTCTCGAGGTCCCTTCCAGTCCTATCATTCTACACTTAAAACTCTGCAGAACCACTGCTGTAGCGCTTCAGTGAAGACAATACTGTGCTGATGGGAGAGCTGCTCCCGTCAGCATAGTTAATCCACCTCTGCAAGAGCCGGTAACTGTGTTGACAAGAGAAGCCCTCTCATCAAAGTAGCGCTGTCTGCACCAGGGTTTGGGTTGGTATAACTGTCAGTTAGGGTTGTGGATTCTTCACACCTCTGAGTGACATAGTTATACTAATGTAAGTTTGTAGGGTAGACTTTGCCTTAATTTCCCAGACCTGAAGAAGAGCTCTGTGTAAGCTCGAAAGCTTGTCTCTCCCACCAACAGAAGTTGGTTCAATAAAAGATATTACCTCACCCACCTTGTCACACAGAAAATAAGGCATAGGAACACAAGAATTGCCATATGGAGCAGAGCAGTTTTGCCCAGTATCCTACACTCAACACCGGCCGGTACCAGCTGCTTCAAACTAAGGCGCAAGAAACCCCGCAGTAAGCAATTATGGGATAACTTTCCCCCAGGGATAATTTCCTCTTAACCTGCATTAATTAGAGGTTAGATTTTGCCCTATTCTGTTCTCTGTTGGTTCTTAGATACTACAGACATGAGTGTGATATGAGTATCTTCCACTAGTGCATTTAGTACTGTAACTATGCATCTGTCATGTGTTGTTTGTTCTCTTACCCTCTCCCCAGAGGGCAAAGCGTTTGCACTGTCTTGATAGAGTATAGTGGGATTATTTTGTTCTGTGTTTATGCTTGAGTTTATATTCCTTCCAAAACTCCTGTTTAATTTTTAAATATCCATTTTATCTAGATAAAATGTCCAATCCTTTTTGAATCCTGCTAAGCTATGGGCTTCAATGATATCCTGTGGCCATGGGTTCCACAGGCAAATTGAGCATTGTGTGAGGAAATGCATCATAGACCAGACTGAAAAGCATCATGGAGATTTCTAAGTCTGTCTTAGAGGTTACCCTGTCTTCTAATTGTGGGAAGATGGAATAATGTTGTGAGAAAACATAGTGTTGTAAACATGTTGCATCTAGAAAATTAAATGCCTGAGTTGTCAGTGTCAGCAAATATTGCTGTCAGATACGGAAGAAATAACTTATCACACAAAATGTTTATCACCAACTTAACTTTATTTTAAATACTTAATTTTTTTTTCTTTTTAGGTAGTGTTTAACATGGTTGTAGAAGTGCCTCGCTGGTCAAATGCTAAAATGGAGGTAATTAAAATAACAACCTTGGTTTATTAAATATATAGATATTTTCAGAATTGATGGTGGTGCAATGGTTTCCAACGTTTTAGAAAGTCAGTTTAATCCTTATATGTAACATTCTTACTACTAGAATGTTCTTTTGCAGTTATTCATATTGACATTTTTCCTGTAGTTAAAAAAATTAAGGGCCTAGTTTTGTCTTCCTTACTCACATTGAGTATTTCCTTATTCCTCAATAACTCCATTGATTTCAAGATGGAGAGTAAGGTGCTACTCAGCATGAATACGAGTGGCAGAATAGGTCCTAAAAATGTTTGAGTTCAGGACACCATCCTGCAATTTATCTTCCTCTCATAAACAGGTACAGTAATTTATTTAACTTTGGATTCAAAAGATTTAATCCCTCCATGAGCTTTATCGGTGAATAAATTGTAGTGTGCCAGTCCTAATTTTGACCTCTCTGTATTGGCAATTGAAAAGCATCATCTTTCATCTAAGAGCAGTTGTTGACACTTAGTTACTTTTGAAGTTTTTTTCTTCCTGGGAAATGAGCTTTTGAAATTTTAAAAGCAGAGCCTGATTGGAGCATTCCTCTGCAGTGTCACAAAACAAAAGCGTAGGCATGCTTCATTAGTAGTGTAGGTAAAACACTTCCTAGATCGTACAGGAACTAGCTTGTTCCCTAAGTAGTATATTAAATTCCCTTCCCCAAGGTTTTATGCAAGTTTGGGGGTAAGTTGTTAATAGTCTTGCCTGTGCTGGTGCCCTGTCCAGAGCTTAACTTTTTTCCTGATGCTGAAATGATTTTGAAGGTTGGATTTTAAACAGTGTTCACGATCACATTTCATACTTGTAGGAATAATGCTATTTTTTTTCTTCTGTCAAGTAATTACCTTACATTTTAAGATGACATCAGGGGAAGGCTGAGTCCACTTGCCAAATGTTCTACTTTCACTACACTATTTAAAGGCTTAACTTGAAATCTGGGTTGCTTTTAAATGTATTTTATTTTCTTACCTAACACTTCGCTTGACCTCTGGCGATATAGAGACACCTACCATCCCATTAGAATCAGGTTCCAAAGTGGTTTGACGTCCTTGTCTGCCTTCTCTACCTCTGACTTCTTGCAAGAGACAAGAAATGGCTGCCTTTACTTTGCCGTGCCAGCTGATCAAATAATTGCTGGGATATGGAAACTCTCTTAGAACACTACCCTGGCAGAGATTATATCAGTGCCCATCAGGTTTCTCTTCTCCTAACCGCTTCCCTGCTCCAAGACACCATCCTTCAGATTGGACCATGGTAGGAAGCCAAAACTAGACACAGATCACCACACATCTTTGACTCCTGGACTGCTCCTCTCTTCATGGGAAGACTTTCTTATCTGATCTAAAGAATTTAAGAAACAAAGTTATTGAAACTTGCCTCCCCTGCTCCCTCTTACTAGATCACATTTCCTGCATGTCGCTCTGCCCCAACAGTTCACATAGTTTCCTGTTGGCCTTCCTTGAGGTCATTCTTATTTTTGCATCTCCAGCAGCCTCTTCCAAGACACTCTGGCAAGATCAGGCAGGGTCCAAATTATTCTGCTCTGTTACATCACTGTACATCTGGAGAAACATCACCAATCTCAGTGGAGTTGCTCCATATTTCGCTGTTAGGATTTGGCCAAATGCAGGGTAAAATCCTGACTGAAACCAGAATTGCACAATCAGTCACAAATTTTGGAGCATGCTTTGTGTTTTTTCAAGAAGGAGACCTATAATTAGAGGCACAATGTCCAGCTCTGACCTGGTATAAATGGGTGCAACTCCTTTGGAAGTCTGTCGTCCAATTTCAGTGGTGATTTAAATGGTGGTGTATGTCACATGCTTAGCATAAATAGGTCCGAAAACATATGTAGGCGGTGAAGTCAGACTTGTCTACTTGGGGAAATTGGCCAGAATAGCTATTGTGGAATAAGTTATTCTGCAATAGATCCCCATGTGGAGACGCCTATTTAGGAACAAGAGTGTGTTTTTCTGATTTAACTTAATCTGCTTCCAATCTTGCACCAATTTGGTGTTCATTGGGTGTGAAGAATGAGTGTGCAGAACAAGTGTAATTTATATACTGTGGGTAGAAAAAGCAGATGGTGTAGAAAAACAACTAACAGTTAAAGCAGTTTTCTGTCATTGTCAAACCCCTGTTGTCTGATCAGCTTGGACCCCTATTTATGTTACTGCCAAATTTGGCCCATAAAGTGCAGTGCTTCCAACCTAGGTCCCCTTCGGTATTTGTATCTGACTGTGACAGACTCCTTATAATGATATGTCTTTGTGTGTCTGGGTCCAGTTTTTTTTTTTTTTTTTTTGCCATGAATACTTTACACCAAAGCTTAAAACATTAAACAAGTCTGTTTTTGAACATGACCCTAAAGAATTAGTGAGGCTATCACACTTTCCAAACCTCAGGCTTGCTCTCCCCACTGCCCAAAATGCAACTTCTTACCCAGTTCGGTACAGGATTAATTGCTGTGCATTTTAGAATTCTTTACTCTCTCTCTCTCTCTTTCACAATCTGCTTAGATTGCCACCAAGGAACCATTGAATCCCATTAAACAAGATATAAAGAGAGGCAAGCTTCGATATGTGGCCAATATCTTCCCTCACAAGGGTTATATATGGAATTATGGTGCCCTCCCTCAGGTAACATTTTTGTTATAATGGTGAAACCTTCCTGTCTTCTGAATAAATTGCCTTATAAAACCTGAGCATTGCCTGAATGCAAATAAATTGCAAGAAGGATGTTTTTGTTTGATAGATTTGTAAATTAGGAATTTTTTATGCAGAACTTTAGTGTGTCCATAAATTTTGATCAGAATTGGGGCATGTGTGTGCTATTTCAGTAAGGATTTAAGTATTTAAGGAACCTTGAATTTATATGTTTTACTTCCCTATACTGTGTGACAGGATTATGCTGTCATCTTCCTGTCATTCAAAAGTACTTAAACCAAGTAGTAGTAACATTTTTTCCCCTTACACAAAGGTCAGGTGGTAAATTCATGTAGGCCATTCATATTTGGCAGTGTAAATAGTAACTGGAATCTCTTAATCTCTTTGACAAAGGAAAAAAATGTAGGGACTTTCGTTTTTGGGTTAAACTCTAGTTACATGTACTTTGAGTCATTTCACTTTGAACCTTTAGACTTGTTTGATCATATTTCATTTAAAATTTTATGTTTCATGTTTATAAAAAGTGACTGAAATTCCAAATTTGGTGACAATAAGGATTTAGATGTTCGTTCATGAGCAACTGGTGGGGAAGTAGTTAAGGATGCTTTGGAAGAAATTTCACCACAAGGCTCTTTTCCCTCTTCCTAAAATCCATATTTTTTGGTGGAAGGGCGTGCGTGTGTGTGTTTTTCTCCCTCATTTCTAGTAGATTCATTACTTCAAACATGGAAAAGAAAAATCTCCAAATTGAAGCAATTACCTACTTCAGAGGATATAAAAATTGCAAAAAACAAAGTCATTTATAGCAGGAAAATAGCTACCGATGACAAACTTTTTCTAAAAGTGGAAATAACTAAGATTTAAAACAATCCCCTTTAATTAAAAAACCCAACAAACAAGATGTTGAGCATATCTTTAGAAACGCATCCAATCTTGATTTAGCATTTGTACCTGAAGAGGGACTTTAATCCCAGACCCTCAGATTAAAAGGCTGTGCTCTACCAGCTATTTTACCCAGGCTCATAAAATCTATCCTCTTTCTTGAGCTAAGCATGCCTACTGCCAGAAAAAGGGAAGGTTGTATCTTTATTTACTGGTGTTTTATTAATCTCTGTAATTTATAGATAAACTAAGGAATTGTGATTGGAGATTAATTATTGTGTTTCTCAATCCTTTAACAGACTTGGGAAGATCCACACCATAAAGATAAGGATACAGGATGCTGTGGTGATAATGATCCCATTGATGTGTGTGAAATAGGCACAAAGGTTTGTCTTAATAAACATGGTTATTTTAATATTTTGGTGGCAGCTTTTTGGATAGAACGGAGAGGGGCAAGGTGGAAGCAATTGACCAGAGGGAAGAGGTTACAGTATTTGTGGTTGGGGGATGACCAAAGTACAGGGCCAGGTTAAGGGAAAATGGCACTTGAGGCAAACTTGCATTTTGGTGCCCCTGGCCCCCATGGGTGTGGTGCCCCCTCACATTGTTCCTGGTCCCCCATGGACTCCTCACCCTCCCTTCCCCCCTAATGCCTGCACTGTGCCATCTTCACCCCTAATGCCTGCACCTCCCTTCTGTTCCCCTAAACTCCTACACCGTGCAAGCCCCCTCACCCCAACCCTTGCATTCCTCTCCTGTGCCCCTATCCCCTGCACCTCTCTCCTGTGTCCCAACTGCTTCACTGTGCCCACATCACTCCTACCTCCTGCTCCCATAACCCCTGCATCCCTGTCCTGCACCCATGTGGGGAAACTGACCTGGATGCACAAAGCAGCTGGCGTTGCTGCTCGCTCTCCCACTGGACTGCTGCTCCTCTGCCCCATGCCTCTCCTGGCTACATAAGGAGAGGGCAGGAGAGCAGCAGCTGCTGATGCCTCAGCACAGCCCAGGTGGGGAAGTGACCTGATTGCAGGGAGCCTTGGTGTTGTGTTTGTTGGGGGGGGGCGAAGAGGAGAGGAGAGAGTGTGTGTGAGAGACAGTGTGTTGAGGGGAGTGTGTGTGCCTGAGTATATGAGTGCGCTGTCTCTTTAAGAAAGCATCAGTTGTCAGGAGCCTGAAGGCTTGTGTTCAGAGGGGAGCAGCCGCCAGCAGCTCTGGACCCAGAGAGGTAGCTGCGCACACACAGATTCCCACTGTCCCATAACCCCAGCTCAATGGAAATTGGGTGCACATGTAAGGGACATCAGCCTCCAGCAGACAGCAGGACGCTCCCAGTCCGGAGTGGCCAGGATAGCTCTGGGGAGGAGAAAGGGGGGTGGGGGGAGACAGGAACAGCAGCAGCTACACACGCAGAGCAGTGGGGAGGAGGGGAACCTCTGCTCTGGAGGAGTCACCTGGTCACCTGGCTTGATGGCTGGTCGTCCAACTGCCCTCTGCAGCTTGGGTCTCTCCCCCCGGCCCCCTCTCTGGCGCTGCTGCCTGCCTGCCTCCTCCATCAGCCCAGCTGGCCCTCAGCAGGTCAGGTGGGAATCCAAACCCTGTGCATGTCGTCCTCTTGGGTGGGTTGCCCTGGGTGGGGGCCCGAATGGCCCACCCCAGAGGCCGGCCCTGCCAAAGTATGGGCAAGGTTCTGTTGTTAGAATCTGAGAGGAAACTAAGGATTGCTTGTATTAATAGGGGAAGGGTTTAAAAACCCTGGGGGCTCACTTCAGGTTTATGTCTTATATTCCTAAAAGCTCATGCTTCAGGGTTTCAGCTGGATACTGGCAGGGGGTCAGGAAGGGATTCCCCCCTCTGCCTCCCAAATATTCTGGAAGTGTTTTTATCTTTTTTTTTCTGAATAATTAGGGATGGACATGGCTGGAGATGGCACATTGGATGGGGCAGGCCAGAGCTCTGAGGTGGCACCAATGATTCTCTCTCTCTCTCTCTCTCAGATTCTTGGCTGGCTATTTCTTGTTCATGTATTCAGGGTCTAACTGATGCTCATATGTGGGGTTGAGAAGAAATTTTCAGATTGGCACTGATCTTGGGGAGGGCGGGGTTTCAGCTTTCTCTACAGTGAGTGGTGTAACTCATTTGCCTGGATTATAAGGTTATATCTCACTTAATCATTTCACTGCCATTGTGGGAGCTTTGGGCACTGGTGTACCTTGGTCCCTTGTATTTGCATGGGGCACACAATAATGTAGTCTTCTGTGGGCTGTAATACTTTGGTCTAATTTCAGTTGTTGGGTTTTGTGTGAGGGTAGTGGTAGCCTGTAATATCTAATCTGACCTTTCGTATGACTTGGTGGTCCATTCTGGCCTTCAACTCTGTGAAATGGTGAATTTTGGAGAGGGGGGAAAAAAGAACCAGCAGGATTTCACAAAAGCTTGGGTGTTGGATGAGAGAGACAAGAGGAGATAAAAATGGCAGATTTTATGGCTAGAATAACTCACAAGGGCAGTGCAATTCTTAATGGTGATGGAAAAGAGAGAGAACTTTTTTTTTCCCCCATGTTGAGCTTGAATTGCAGTGGGAAATCTAGGAACATGAGACAGAAAAACAAACGTGAGACTGGAGTGAGGGGGATAGATTAGGTAAAAAGGCAGATTTGGGAGTTACTTGTTTAGAGGTGGTAGGCTGAGAAAGGAAAGAGGGTCTATATAGCGCTTATGGGATGTTGACTGGGATGAGTGGAGAAGGAGACTCCGAAGGATTATTTGGAGTGGTAAGGTGGTGGTAACATGGAGGGAGAAAAATTCTGGAAGTCCACAGAGTTAGGAAAGGAGGTAGCAATCATCAGTTGTGCTAAAGGTGGTGGATAAATCAAGGAGAATGAGTTTGCAGACGATGCTCCTGGGACTATGCCAGAAGGAGACTGACTGCTAGTGACCTAAGTAAACGCTGTGCCAGTGGAGAAGAGGAACCTTAATTTGGATTGCAAAGGATCCAAGAAGGAATTGGAAGAGAGGAAATTGCTGCAGCAGGAAGAAACCTCACACTCATGGGGCTTGGAGGAAAAGAAGAGGAGAGAGAGGAGGTGCTATTTGCAGAAGCCAGGGTGAATATAGAGTGTGGAGATAGGTGTATATTTGAAGGCTAGGAGAAAGGAGCCAGGAGAGTGAGAGAAGAGATGAGGACGTGGGTTGGGGACAGGAGAGATAGAAGGGATTAGAAGATGAATGAGTGGTGCCTCTGGATCACAGATTGGGGTAAATATAGAGGGAAGAGAAGAAAATTCTTGCTAGAACATGTCAGTTTTCTCCTTGAAAAAATTACTGAGATCCTGCACAGAGAGATGGAAGAGAGAATCAAAAGTGAGAAAAGACTGGAGAGGGGCAAGTGGCCTCGGAATTTGTTAGAGAACAGGAAGTAAAACTCTGGATAGGAATGTGGCAGAGTTGAAAGGGGAGAACACCTTTTTGGTCTGTTAGAGGAAAACAAAGAGGTTGTGACTGTGTAGCCTTTTCTGTACGTTACTGAGACAGGAATTGTGCTGCTGTGCTTTCAGGTTCGCTCTCTTGGTGAGATCGTTCAGGTAAAGGTTCTTGGAGTTATGGCTCTTATTGATGAAGGAGAGACAGATTGGAAGATTATTGCCATCAGTGTGGATGACCCAGAAGCCCAGAAAATTCATGGCAAGTATATTTACCTGTCCTCAAACCGTCCATTTCAGCAAGTGAACTTTGAGGAATAGGATAAACCTAGAACTTGGAATTGGTAATAAAGAAGTGTGGCCTAGATTACTAACTGCACAGCTCCACATTGAAATATTTGCACCTTGCCTTTACTTGCATGGCCAGTAGAGTGGTGTCTGACATTGACGCACAAAGGATGAGGCAAGGCAGACAGCCTAAAGAAAAGGAAGCATGTATTAAACATCTTCTTTAGAGAATGCATGTACGTATCTCAAACTAAGCTTTAAGAAGGCTAACGGCTATCTCCGGACTTCCTCAGATGACCTGTCACACACCCAACCTTGTGTGAGAGAATGATTTTTGAAACACGACTGCCTTAGTAAGTAGTTGGGAAAATTATAAAGTTTAAACCCTTGCAAATGTTGTTTACTTTGAACAGCCCTCATGTCCATTGGCTGCATGAGGGTTTTTTGTTTATGGTGTTTGGGTAGGTATAGTTTTGCACTCTGAAGATGCCCCTACATTTTCAAAGTGTCCTACAGGATTTTGACAACTTGATTCCCAAGGAATTGAGAATTGTTGCACATGTGAAATTAGTTGGTGGGCTCATTTTAGCTTTTTGTAGTTCACATTGCAAAATCATTATTACAACTGACTCTAACAGAAGCCTTGATGTTAGTATCAGCAGAGGGAAGGTAGAGATTAAAGGAACACATCTAACTTAAAAATAAAATCACATTTGACTGAAAAGCTTTTACTTGCATCTGTGAAATAGTTTGTACTGTTGCTGAAAGAAATGAAAAGAAAAAAATAGTTTAAGTGTTTACTTTCAGTATTGTTAGTTTGCCTCCCCAATAGCCATTCATCCACTAGTTTGTTTTGTTTGGATCCTTTGCACAGTAACAGAGAAGGAAAAAAAAAGTGTGATTTGTGTAGCCACAAAAAATGGGTGGCAGGATTCCAAGGCAGGTATAGCGCCTGAAATGAGCTATAACTTATTTTTTACAAATTGACTAGATTTCAGCTTGGCAGGGTTGCTTTAAAGTGGCATGGTAACTAGATTACCTTCCCATTCCTGTAGGTGTTCCCTTCAGAAGAGTTAAGTGTGTGTGGTCAGCATTTCACACTGTGTTTGTGCCCTACCTATCCTGTAGCTAACAGGACTTCATTCTTTAAAATAAAATCATTGGGAATCTAAGGGCTAAAATCTTGTGCAAGTAGTGAACGATCTTTGTCAATGTAATAATTATGTTCTGAGGCTAAATATCCTAGGTACTCGAGGTCAGTGCTCATCCTTTTGTTGGGATAGCGCCCTTTTTAATGGTCTGTCTGCAGTAACAGATGTGTCCAATAGAGTTCCAGATGTCTGAGGAATTATGCTGCTCAGCCATTGAACCATTTTCCTGGTGGCTGAATGCAATATTAAGGCAAGTTGTTATCCGCATCAGTGGGCTGCTACCTAGATGGCCCTTCCCTTTTCATTGTTTCCACAGGTCACCATGATTTACAGATTACCTGTGATGAAAGGATAAGGAAACTCTTAGGCTAGTAAAATCACTGAGGCAGATCAATTGCAGCAGAGTGTTTCTGCATTCTCATACTGTGTGTTTGTTACAGAGATCCAGAAGTTTAATTTAGGGAAGCAATGAGATGTCTCTGCCTGCAGCTTCATCAGTGTGAAGATGACTCTATGATCTATGACTCTTTTTTCATCAAAACCAGATACTTAACTCTTTGCTTTTGCAGTGAGCAAAGTGGTTCAATCTGGATGAGACAGAACTAATGCTAATGGCATAAGGAAGCATTTACATGAATGGATAGGTGATGTTAGTGTGCCTTCTGCCTAAGGGGCTTGCTGGTATCGTTCATAGTAACACGGTTATCTTGGATTGATGACTAGCCGTGGATTTTCAGGTGACAGCTGTAGTACATAGATCCTCTTTCCATCTGCTTTTAGTTTGGAAGGTGTGACACCTTGCTTTTTGCCATGGACCTTGGCCCTATGATCAGAATGTCTAACAGCTCTTAGAAATGACTTTGAAGCTTCAGCTAGCCACAATGTAATTGCTTGTAAATAGAAAGGCACAATTTGTAAGAAGGGCTAAATGATTTGAGATTCAGTTATCTGAGAGCATCTCTCTGTCGTCTTCCCCACCTCTTTCTCAGAGGAACTAAGATCTGTGGAGTTGCCCTCAATGTTTGCACCCAAGTTTACAACGTTCCATAATGTTCAGTGGGTATCCATATATATTTTGTAATAAATAAGAACCACTTGGTGACTGGCTAAGTGATCTTGACAAGCAATTAGTGATATATTTTTAGACAACGTTTTTTCTTTTTTAATCTCATATTTTTTTGACCATAACTTAAACTGATTAAGTAGTAGTTTAGTATGACAAAGTAAAATATAGAAAAAAACTGAGCCACTGTTTAATACTTAGTGCACTAGTGCTGTCTTAAATCTGGTTTTATTTTGTTGAGTAACATTCTTGCCCTAAAGGATTGGATATTTTGGTGACAGAACTCCAATTTATTTGGAAATAGACTATTTATCTCTTTTTTTTTTTTTTTTTAAACCAAAACCAAAAAATATGAACTGTGGCATGTGATGTGTGCGCGCACACAGATTTTTCGTTTGAGAATATATTTGCACGAATAGCCACAGTTTTCTAGTTGTATTTCTTAAACCCTCAAATTTAATCTCATGCATTCATTTTTTCTTGTCCACAAGAAGGAACCTAATCTAGGAAGTATAATTGTCTGATACCTGGTCAGCCAGCGTCACGTTATCAGCTCATGCCAAGGTCCCCATGCCTCAGTTGACTTCTGACAAATACAGAGCTGAAATGAGTTTGGCTCACCTCCATGTACGGATTGTTAAAATAGGTATTAGAATTATAAGAATGTGTTGAGTGTTTAGACTTTATTGAATGCTTGTGAGTTGATGCATGCATTAATCTCACTTATAACATCTGTGTCCCATGTTGTAAGGTAATATTTGAGCATTCACATTGTAAGCCTCTATGTGTAAGTCACCAGATAGAAGAGAGGCATTAACTAGTGTAAAGTGCTGATCTCCAACAGAAGTTATGTCCTGCCCAAAAAGGAAGGCCCATCGACACCAGACAGACTACAGTGGAACATTAAAGAGAACAAAATATTTCTTTGTTTATTCCATATGAAGATGAATCTTGCAAGTGAATTGCTCCCATCAGCTGAGTTTGAAGCTCAAAGCAGAAGGGTGGGGGGGGGGGGAAAATACAAGCCCCTAACAAAGAGGAACTGTAACTATATTCTGCTTAGACTCTGAAGGGAAAGGATTACTAGGCATAAGCAAAAGATCCCCAGTGCTTAGCCTGGATTAGCTATGAAGGACATATAGCGCTTGTTTATTGTACAAGCTTCTATCACTTTTTGAAACTTAAGATTGGAATTCATTTATGTGTATATATGTTTACCTGTTTTGACCTTCTAAATAACTATCTCATTTCCTTGTCCCGTATAAATAAATCTTTAGCTAGCTTGTAGCAAGTCCTTTAATAAACTGCCTTTGGTGTGAGATCCAACATGCAATTGACCTGGGGTAAGTGCCTGAGAATAACCTGAATATTGCTTTGATCCTTGAGGTAAGGGCACATTTGTCACAGAGGTAGGCTAACCTGGGTGGCAAAACAGAAAGTACTCAAGAGGAATGTCTGTGACTCCATGTTAAGATTGTTATAGTGTCTGAGGAGTTCACACTTGATGATTGGTTGGTGAAATTTAAGCATAGAACTCACAGCCAACTGGGGGTTTCTGCCCTGGTTCCTAACAGTCTGCCCTGAAGTTGGTACTCACACTCTTGAGCCACTGCAGGGCAGCTTGACGGATGGAAAATACACAACTCTGAGGGTATGTTGATGCAGCAAGCACACACCTGCATCTGGCCCATGCCAGCCGACTCTGGCTTGCGGGACTTGGGCTCTGGGGCTGTTGCATTGGTGTGTAGGCTTTTGGGCTCCGGCTGGAGCCTGGTCTATGAGACCGTGCAAGATGGGAGGATCCCAGAGCTCATGCTCCAGCCTTAGCCCGGAAATCCACACTGCAATGCAGCAGCTCTGCAGCCCGAGCCCATGAGCCTGGGTCGGCTGGCTGCTGTGTAGGCATACCCTGAGATGTGTCCGCCTAACAATCAGAGGGTGAAGAGGGAAAACGTTTCTTAAATATAAGAAATGGTCACTTCAGAGATTGTCTGAGTAGTCCAAAGTTTTGAGGGGATGGGAAGGTCCCCCATTTAGTTTAAACAAAACATAACTGTAGCTTGCAGTGGTTCCCCTTCGTTTTGAAAATGAACAAATCTGGTGCAATGTGCAGTACAGTATGTCCCGTTATACTTGTTTTTCCCTCCACCCCATGAGACTTTTTATTTATTCAAATGCACAGTAGCTGTGGATAAAACTAAGAAACCTCTTTTAATAACTGACAAGCTGATATCATTGCATTATGGCAGTGGCATCAGTCAGTTTCTACTATTCACTTAATATTTCTGATTGGGTCAAGGGTTCTTATGTTTGGTCTCTGCTGAGCAAGGACCTTTCCTGTCTCCTTTGTCCCCTTCAGAAGTCTGAACAACATCTGGTCAATCTTTTTTGTTATGCTAACATTTGTGAAAAATGTTGTTTTTTTTTTTTGCTTGGGTGGCTCAGGCCATTTTTAATATAAAGTTTAGTTATGGTAAATCTGGAAAAAAAAATTGGGCACAGTAAAGTGCTAAATGCTTGAAAATCCTGTCCTGAGCTTGTGCTGTATATTAATTTTTTCTTACTGATTTAAACGTGCACCAGGTACATCATATTTTCCCATTCTGGGTTTTTGATCATTCTCATAACTTCAATTGATTTCCAAAACAGAATTTAAAGCAGAGCATTTTCTGAGCATTTCCCATTGTTTATACACAATCCTCCCAATATATAGGCCTCCAATTCTGCAGGCATTTATTGATAAATACTGCTTAAACTGGAAACTCTGCCTAGAACTCTCTCATATAGAGCAATGAAAAAGCTGTAATTTGCATTTGCAATACCTGAATGATACGATATGGGGCTTGAGAGGTGCTTGGCATCAACTCCCATTGATTTCATTGGGGATTAAGCAGGCACAGTTTCAAAGGGCTGGGCTTTATGCGTTATGTTGGGGCTGTAAAATTACAACTTTTAATATTGGAAGAGGTGGGGACAAGTCCTGTTTCAAATTGAGCTGCAGTTCAGACACCGGCTTTTAAGTGTGTGCATAAGTTAAAAAATTTAATTTGGAAATTTTCATTGGTGCAAGGGAAGAAGAACCTGTTATAATATAATTAGCTTCAGTTTAACTCTGCCCTTTACATACCTGAGCACCATTATTTGCCCCGGCAGCTGCTAGCCAGATAACCATTGCTGGACTCAGTGAAGCAATTTAAAAACAAGGACGTGGGTCTGGGTGTGGATCTAAAATTTGGTTCCGCACTCTTGAATCTCTAAAGCAGGCCTGAGCTTTGTGTAATATCTTGGTCAAGAAGAGAGTCAGATTCTTGACATGGAAAATGTTTTTGACCACTTGTCTCAAAGTGGGATTTAATTTATGTATTGAAGTTCAAATACAGATCAGGACCAATTTACCTTTCCTGCAAACTCAGAGAAATATTTGGGCATGATTATGTTTAGCCCCAATTACAAAGCCCTAAAATGAGATTCATATTGGCCAAGAGTTTTAAAAGTAACTAGTGATTTGGGGTGCTGAGTTTGAGGTGTCTTACAGTTGCTCTCAGAAAGTATTGAACACTTCCCCTCTAAAATACAAGCCCCTTAAAGTTGTCTGAAGGTTGGCACATAAAAACCAAGGAACCCAAAATCACTGGTCATTTTTGGAAATCTTGGCCAGTTGGTTTTATTCTGTTGGTCATTGGAATGATGCCTGTAAATATACGTATCTGTAAATAATTTCTGTCAATGTTGGTATATTAATAACGCATTGTATAGTTACTGTACAATATCAGCACCCTTCTCCTCTCCCCCTGAAAAATGCTCTCTGTTGTTGCTTTAATACATAGCATGGGCAGTGTCTTGGGTTGTTGTTATTCATTATAGGTAATGACCATATGTGGTGGTTTTAAATCAGTTTTGACTTATGTGGTCAGTCGCTGAATGATGAAGTATATTGCACTACTTGGTATCATGTACTGTGTATATTCCCTTTCTGTTTGTATGGGTATATTTATATGCAGAAGAGGCCCATGAAAGCTTTTGTTGGGAATTTGTGTAAGCATTCAGCATAAAGAAATTAATTGTCTGAACCAGGGTTGATTTTTCCCTTTTGCAGCAGAAAATACAACAAATGCCTTTATATGGAATGTAGCTGCTGCTTCCTGTAAATGTTTATAAGATGTTATTAAAAACATATGTCTTCTCTTCCCACAGACCTTGTTTAGAAAGCTTGTTGCAAGCATGTTGTTTTAGCTTTGCTTGCAAGAACAGCATCTGTTATACTAAAAATGGTCGTTTTCTAGAAATGTTTTTATCGCTTCCTTTTGTAAGGCCCGATAGACTTGGAGCCACATTTTCATTGGCTCTTTCCTTTGACAAAAAGCAAGCCGTAGTCATTTGTGCCAGCCTCTAGAGATTTTCCTTATTCAAACCAAGCTGCTTACACTCACTGTAATAACAGCTAACTTTTTTTTCATCTGCTTTTTTAACCCTGGGGTTACCTTTGATGCTTATGAAGGTGGACCTGGAAAATGCATACAGGCAATATACAGAAATCACACCCCCATACTTGTGTTAATGCATGTTAATACTGTATGACCTGCAAGGCTCCTGGCATTCGCATCCAGGGCCTCTTCTGAGCAGAGATTGACAATACTGATAAATAGGACCAAATTATATTGGGCCATACATTTGCTATTCTACACATGTTTAGTTCCCTTTGACTTCAGCCTGAATACATAGTTTCAATGGAGACCATGTGTACATATCCAGTACCAGAGTATGGCACCTAATGACTGTGATGTGGGGAAGGCAGAAATCAACCGACTCTTATTTGTTTTATTCTAATACAGATGTGAAACCCAGCTTCTAGAGACTAGTGTATTAAATCACTGCACCTGCTATCCTTTCTTCCTATTTTTCTGCTCCCTTATCAGAAAGCTGGGAATTTCTCCTCCTTTCGCTGCCTTCCCCCCTGCCCCCAACACACACACTTTACATCCGCCTCCCAAGTCCTGTGTGGAAGCTGTCATCCTCTTAATTTTCAGTGGAGTGAACAAGCTTTCTTTCCAGCTTGTCCATGATGTCTCTTAAGTGACTGGGATGGGTTGCTGTTGAGTAACGAGGCCCTCTTTTCCCCATTTCCTGTGGCTGAGTGCTGGCTTTACAACAACAGGACTTAGGGGTTGTAACACTTCCCCAAATTAAGAAGAAAAACGTAATAAAAAAAATTTTAAAAAAATGCTGGATAATCACATGGTGCTAATGTTCCTGTTCTGTTCCAACTGCTTCTGGAGCCTATTAGAGAAAGTGGAAACAAGGAGGAGAAGCCAAGCTAGCCCAGATGCCTTTACTGATGGTCATGGGCCATGAAATTCAGTGGTGCCTGTAATTCCCCAGGTTATCCTTATTTCCCTTTTTATAGATTGGCACTATATTTGGCTCTTCTAGTCCTCTGGAATGTCTCTCATCTTCCATGAGTTTTTGAGGATAATGTCTAATGACTCGGATATTTCCCCAGGAAATCTCTCTCGCCCTGGCGACTTGAAGACATCTGATTTGTCTAAGTACTACTTTAACTTGTTCTTTCCCTATTAGCCTCAGACCCTACCTCATTTTCACTGGCATTCACTATGTTAGACGTCCAATCACTACTAACCTTTTTGGTGAATACTGAAACAAAAGTCATTTATCACTTCTGCTGTTTCCACATTTTCTGTTGTTATCTTTCCCCTCTCATTGAGCAATGGGCCTGCCTTGTCCTTGATCTTCCTCTTGTTTCTAATGTATTTGTAGACTGTGTTCTTGTTACCTTTTATGCTGCTAGCTAGTTTAATCTTGGTTTGTGCCTTGGCCTTCTAATTTTGTCCCTACCTGTTTGTGGTGTTTGTTTATATTCATCCTTCGTAATTTAACCTAGTTGAACCTAGCTGGGTTGTTCAGAGTCCTTGGGGCCATTAGGACTCAAGAAAGCAGGTAGGGCTCCTCTGCCCCATGAAGCCACTGTATACTGTGTGACCTTGTCCTTTCCTGCCCAAGCAGCTGCTTCTTGTCTGGCTTGCTATAAACCCATCTGGCTTCCTTTGTTCTATCTTTCGGGTAACTTTCCACTGTGCTGACCTCACCCCTCTCCTTCAAGGAGTTAAACTAAAACTGTTTTTTTATGGATGCAGCTGTCTTTAGTATAACTTTTGTGAGGTCTGAGTACCATTGTTAACGTTAGAGAGAAAAGGGGAGTGAGATAATCTTTTATTGGACCAACTTGAGTTGATGAGAGAGAATTGAGTTTTCAAATTTGCATAGAAATCATCTTCAGGTCTGCTAAATATTTCCCATTGTCCTTGTCTGATTTGTACCTGCTTCAGGACCTATCAGCAGTGATGGGTCCATATACATACAGGCACTCATGTTACAGAAATGTTTCATAATACAGTTTCACAATAACAACCAGAATTCATAAGTCATACAGCCATTTTCTAAATTCATCATGCTCTGCCAAGGGCATGCATCTCTCTTCATGGCCTGTCCTATACTTGCATGGCAGGAACTTTCTCATTCTGCTGCCAGGTGCTCTGCACCTGCAGAGGTAAGGGTTGAATGTGGTTAGCACAAGTAACTAGAAGTAGACGTTAGAATACTTAATGCTAGTAGCATTTACCTTTTTGTGTATCTAATGGGCCAAATTCAGAGGTAATACGTGCTGTCAGGTATGTTTTTAATATACATTTTGTGTTTTCCTTTGCTACACCAAGTTTATGCTTTGTTTTCAGGTGCTAGTTTAAAATCCATGAGCTAAAATTGTTTTTACCAGTTATTTTTCCATTATGAAAAAGACGCAGTGGCACAGTTGCTGGAAAATAAAATGTATAAAGTAATCCAAGTTTCACATGAGGCACCTAGTGAGATGAAAGCCTATAAATATGAAATTTTCTTCCCCACCGGCTATAAAGGTGGTCGTTTTATTTATTGGGTGTTTGGGTCTTAATTAATGAAGACTGGGAGGTGCCTGGCTTATCTATTTTAGTGTGGTGGTGAAATCATAAAACATCAACTATGGGCAACTGAGGAAGAAACTGAAATTCCCTGATGACTTTGAAAGAATTCACTGAAATCAAATTGCTTGCAAATATTTTACAAGACTTCTAAAAATTGATGTTACCAAAACTGTGAGTAAAAAGTAATACTTTTTTTTTATATATATATATATCTACAGATATTGATGATGTCAAGAAACACAAACCGGGTTATCTTGAGGCTACAGCTGAGTGGTTCCGATTATATAAGGTCCCAGATGACAAACCAGAAAATCAGTTTGCTTTTAATGGAGAGTTTAAAGACAAGGTGAAGATGATATGGATTTAAAGATGCATCTTGCTGGCATATGTGGTTTTTGGAATGATATATCCTAGATTTTTTGGAATTGCTTGCAAGGAAGTGGTTGGTCCATCATAATGGAATAAAACTATGTCAGCATTCTTTAAATGCAGTATGGAGGGAGTAGGAATATATTATCAAACATCAGAACTTTATTTGGCTTATATTCATGTGTTTGTAAAATGAAAACCTTAATCCATATAGAGGATTTTGAATAGTTGTATTTTTGTCTTTGTGGATAATTAGGCAAACTTGCAAAATTAAACATATCTCAAGAAAATAATGGCTTTTGAACAAGTGGGAAAAATATTAGGTCCCACTCCTGTTGAGATTTACACACACGCATATGGTTTTTGCAGGATCAGAGCTGGGTCTTTTCAGTATCTTTGTCATCATAGGAAAGAAACGGGGAATAGATTTTGAGCATAGACTGGCAAATCTTCATGACAGTTTTGCAAGACTGTATGTTTTAAAAGAAGCAGTAGGTTGCAGACTTTTCCATGCTTGGTCTTTGCTCTGAAGTGAATTTTTTTGGTAATTTTGAGTAAAAATGTTTCAGCAGTTTTTGTCTTCAAGACTAAAGATCTTTTCCCTTCTTAAGAAAAATGCTCATGAGTTTTTGACACCTGTAGCTAAAATAGCTGATTGGAAGTGCAGTGGACATGGGAATAGTGCTCACTGTAGAGACTGTGCTCACTGTGGCCTTTTTCCAGATGAAATTGGGTTTGATTTGAGTTTTAAATGTTTGTGCATAATATGTGATTTTCAAATCTATAGAGGGATTTTTTCCCTAAGCATTATAAATGGGTTCCAGAGAAATGATGCCTGTACACAAATTGGCTATAAACTGTCTGAGCTATAAAATGGCTACTAACCAACCCACACAAACTTTCCAATGTTTTCTGGGTGTAAAGATCCTCTTATTACTCTTCTCCCTAAAACGAACCATTAGCCTGGTGGAAAATACCCAGTGTAGCAAGGGCAGACAACCCGAAGCTCTATTGCCAGCTCCTCCACTGTCTGCCTTTATTAAGTCTGTACTTTGCAAAGCATATTCAGTAAGGCTTGAACAAAGCTGCAGCTAAAACTGCTGGAATTTTGGGTCAGAGTTTGCACTGAGTACCTCACCCCCTGACCAACTTGGATGTGCTTCATTTGTTTCTAGAGACTTGGGATGTAAAAGACGTGCATGCATGTCTCCATGCATCTGAAGAAGTGGGTTTTTTTACCCACGGAACCTTATGCCCATATAAATCTGTTAGTCTTTAAGGTGCCACCGGACCCCTCGTTGTTTTTGTGGATACAGACTAACATGGCTACTCCTCTGATACAGGATGTAAAAGAGTTACTCTTCCCCAAAATGTTCCAGTGGCACTGGTGAAGATAGGGTGCCCAGATAGCAAGTATGAAAAATCGGGACAGTGTGTGGGGGGTAATAGGTGCCTATATAAGAAAAAGCCGCCAATATCGGGACAGTCCCTATAAAATCTGGACATCTGATCACCCTAGGTGAAGGTGGCAACACCTCTGTGGTATCTAGCCACCTAGTCCAATTATGAAATGTGCATGCTCTGTTTGCAAGTGTGTGTTTAGTCCATAGAGCTGTTATGTCTAGAACTTTAAAAACTTTTTGAAGCTTTTTAATTTCCTCCCCTTATTTCCTTTTTTAGCAACAACAAAACACCAACAAGAAATTAAATTCCACACCAGACAAAACTAGGCAATTAATATACCGCTTTAATGCAACACTAAGTTTGGATGGTTAAGCAATCAAATCAGGAAATGACAATATATTGCTGCGTGTGCAACATTAACTTTGATCCCTGTGTGTATGCGTTATAATACAATCTTTAATAACAGGATTGTGTGTTTCTCAAATAATAATGCATCATACACTGTTACTACATCTGTAGCTACACATGTAGAATATGATGATTTATTCCCGTACACATACACTGATGTCATTTTTCATGAATCCTCCTTATTGTGTCTGGCCACCAACCAAAAAGTATCCTCAATGTGATGCCAATTTATTTGGTGGGTAGTGAGGTCTGTTTCTTACCTTAGAAAAGTGTGATTCTTGGGAGCCTCCCGTGAAGCCTTATTACAAGTTTTGGAAAATATATCCTATGAAATTGCATTTTAATAAATTAATTATTTGGAATGTATGTAATAGCTTTTTATATCTCAAAACTTTTTCTTGATATAAACTAGGATTTTGCTGTTGAAATTATTAAATCCACCCATGAATACTGGAAAGCTTTGCTTCATAAAAAGGCTGACAGAGGTGCTATAAAATGGTAAGTATCCATTCAAAGCTATTCCTATTTGTATTGTATTGTATTCATTCTGTCAGTGTGGTAGCTGTGTATGAACCACTTATATTATTTGCTTTGAGGTGACAGTAACGTTTCTGTATTTACAGCATCCTGATAGATAATTGCTCTTTCATGGTAACTACACAGGGTTTACTGGAAACTATTCAGAAAATATATATTGATCATGTGAGTCCTGCAGATTATTTATAAGTAAACTTTAGTAAAAGCTCAAAAACCAGTTACTGTGTAATCTGTTGCTTTTTGCACAATACTGATCATTTTTAAATTCTTTGAACGTATCCTGTTATGTAATTTGATAATATAGCCAAGTGTAGCTTGTTAATATTTAGAAATTATTTAATTAAAAGTATTCACTTTAAACTAGAGAAAGAAGGTTAGGGTTGTGTTAGCCATTTAGTATAGTGACATTACACAGTTACACTGTAAAATGAAATTTATGAATTCTTTAAAATGTTAAAGATAGTAACCTAACCTAAGGAAAAGCCGAGTTATTGCTGTCATTTTGTCCTTACTACCCTATTGTGTATCACTGTAGATGTATTTATGATCAGCTTCTGTTCTAAAATTCCTGCAGTATTTAAATACAACAAGGGAATTAAGTTGTCAAGTTAGTCCTCAACTTTGAATTTCTCTGTCTCCCATAACGCTGTTTGGGATTTCCTTGAGAGCCTCCATATTCCATACAAAGCCCTAATGAATCCTCTGCCTATCATTGGTTCCATACTATTATTTGTTTTGCAGTAGAACCAGGAGTCCCCAACTGAGATTGGGGCCCCAATGTGCTGCACAGACACATAGTGAGAGACAGTCCCTGCCCCAAAGAGCTCAACAGCCTAAATAAGACACAGTGAAAGAGTTAGAGAACAAGTGTATTGTTATCTCTGTTTTATAGATGGGGTATCTGAGGCACATTGAGATTAAGTGATTTGCCCAACGTCACACTGGAAGTCTGTGGCAGAGCCAGAAATTAATCCCAATTCTCCTAGCCAGCATTCTTATTGGACTGGCTGGGTTTGCCTTAGAACCTAGTCACCGAATCATCTTCGTTGGCAAGATGTGATCACTGTTGAGTGATGCCATCCTTAATATTAGTTGTGTTTAATATGCTTTGTTTAAATGTACTGTAAACTGGTAAAAATGAAAAACAAAATTAAACAAAAAGATTTATTGCTGTTTTATTTGGTTGAGTCTCTAGGTGTATCTAATGGCTTACATTGCAACTGGAACTATTTGCAGTTTTTCCATTAACTTTATAAGAAAATTCAGTGAAATACCAGAAGGTAACAGGGTGTATTTGTGCATATTAACATAACTATGGTGTTGTTCATTGATCTAAAGTAACGGGCACTCAATCAATGTCTAGGCACCCTTAGAATACATTAAGTCAGTGTCACAATCAAAGCATAGGAGTAATGAAATTTTTAGCTGTTTGCCAGGATATTGCATGGCCCTCACCCAACCCTTCTGACCCTACAAAGTGAATTGTTATGATGTAAGCCATGGCATGCAAAGATTCATTGGAATCTGGGAAGTGGGAATATGGCTTCAATTCAGCAAAGTGTTTAAGCATGTAGTTAAAGTTAAGTATTGATATCAGTGTGATCTAAGCAGAGCTTAAAATAAAGCATGTACTTAAGTGCTTTGCTGAATGGGTCCATATTGCTAGTAATCTGATGTATGTATATTGATGTAACTGTGTATATATGCGTTTTTAAAAGTTATGTCATAAATTCTTTTAAATGTTACGTTTTTAAAGTAGTTAGTCCTTTTGAAGGCTCAACTGCCATTAAATACCAGGTTTTGGCTTGGTACACATTTAAATGGCCTGTTATCAAGCTTGCTGAGCGGATTTGCAGTGCAAATACTGTCAGCACAGAACCTACAGGGTGTGAATGTTCTGCCTGGTCCTCTTTTAATACTATGGGTGCCTGACATTAACCAAACGTGAATGCAAATTCTGGTTCATTATAGTCCTCCTATATGTTTCCTGGAAAAATGTGGTGGTCTCGCTGTACTCTAGGGTTGTACAGCTCTGTTAATAATTGGATAACTTGGTAATATTGAGCTTCATATTTTTTTATTCCAAAGCACTTAGGCTACATGTTGGTATAATTAATAAAAAAAATCACAGCCTTACTTTGAGGAATCGAATACTATGCAGTGTATCCTATCGGATTATTTAGATGAGACCTTACAAACCAAAGTCCAAATTCAGTCCTGGTATAGATGGGTACAACTGCACTAACTTCAGTGGAACTTTAGCCATGTACACTAGCAGAGGATTTGGCTCCATGTTCCCATCTGCTCTCCATGAGCATTAAAGATCTTGGACACTTTTTTTGAAAGAGCAGAGGTTTGCCCCAGGTCTTCGATCAAAATTTCTCCTTTGCTACCAGTGTGCTGTGAAGTCAGTTTATTGGATCCCCTACCCGAGGGTTGTCTCCATGCCATTGTGTCCATTTATAGAGAACTATGGGATCTTTTTAAGGATGAAAGGAACTATATAAATGTAAAATATTAAATGTATAAAATGCTGGTTATTGTTGCTTCATTTTTGACTGACTCACTTCTTGGTAGACATAAACATTCAGGTTCTTTGCAGAGGCTGTTTATCATAGGTAGGTTTTATTATGTTCCATTTTTTTTTTTTTTTACTAACTATCTTTTTAATTTTTATTTTTCAGTATGAATGTTTTGGTGCATGACAGCCCCTTTTGTTGCAACGAAGAGGATGCCAAATTAATTGTGCAATCAGTAAGGGCAAAATGCTTTTAATAGAAGTTTTTTATTTTTAAAAATTGTTACTAATGCTAGCAAAAGATCCAAAAATCCAGCACTGAAATAATATAGGTGAACAAAGTGGGTCCTTGCATTAAACAAAGATGTGAGGTTTAAAAAATAAAACGTAGAATACAGAGATGGTGGGGGACATATAACCATTATAATATAAACCTTTTTTGCTGCAGTATAATAATTGTGTTTTCCAGCAGGTTCATTACTATTTTGCTGATTTTTTCTATGGTGCTATGTCTTCTGATGCTAAATAACAAGATTGACTATATATATCTAGCCTGCTGTCTTCTCTGTCTGCCCTGTTGCCATGAGTTACCACCCAGTGGTAAAACTCGTTGACTAGCTGACTGTACTCTCTAATCACTAAGGGGATCCTTTGTTTGCCTACTTGCATAATTAAATGCATCACTGTACAAGGAAGGGGGAAATGTTTTTCTAACTGCTTGTTAAAGAATAGCGCCTTGTTCTGCAAATTAATGTAAAATTCAAATACACGGGTTCTCTGTTTAAAGTAGAAAAATGTCCTGCAGGTTTGATACTTGTGCAAATGTCATTGGAAAAGTTATTCCATTTAAATGTTATATTTTGGAGACCACAACTTAAGCAAAAAAAAAAAATAGAAATGTAAAGTGCCTGATTTAACTAAAACTCCACCGATCATTTCTCATATGTATTTGCTTTGGCCATTCCCATGAGCATATCGGGTGTTTTGAATGTGACTGTATAGGCAACTAACTAGGGTTAACTCAAACTCTCTCAGTTGCTTGATTTGTGCACACAGTTATAGCAATAGTGTAAGTGTCAAATGAGACCTCATGCCTCTTAAAACCAAGGTCTGGAAAAGCTAATGTTTTTACTTTCAAAAACCAGACATACAGAACATATACATATTGGAGGCTTCTTTCCTAGTTGCCGCACTTTTTCATTGTTTACTTTGTAAGATACACGCTAAAATCTTCAGTAGCTTACACCAATAATATATCAGTCATGCAAAACCTTTTATGTATTGGGATGGTGAGTCAAATATTCCTGTTTATTTTAGCTAGTTGAGGACTAATAAATTTCCCTGTAACGGGTGCCTATGGCATTGTATCTGCAACAAGCAGTTAAAAGTGAACTCCCTTAAAGTCTTCTAGTAGCCACCAATGTGTTTGACTTTTTTTCTTCCTGCTCTCATTCCTCACTTTCTTTTTTTTCTTGAAGGTTTCACTATTTCTTTGTAGTGTTTTACTAAACCCCAATCATCCATGATCCTCCCCTGCTTCTGTTGCTTTTACAGATTTTTCTTTAATTTTTTTAGGGCTGTCAAGTGATTAAAAAAATTAATCACATGATTAAAAATATTAATCATGATTAATCATGTGATTAAACAATAATAGAATACCATTTGTTTAAATATTTTGGTTGTCTACATTTTCAAATATATTGATTTCAATTACAACACAGAATGCGAAGTGTACAGTGCTCACTTTATATTTTCAATTACAAGTATTTGCACTGTAACAAAAAAAAGAAATTGTATTTTTTAATTTACCTAATACAAGTACTGTAGTGCAATCGCTTTATCATGAAAGTTGAACTTACAAATGTAGAATTATGTTTAAAAAAAAAAAACTGCATTCAAAAATAAAACAATGTGAAATCTTAGAGCCTTCAAGTCCATAGTTTGATTACATTTGCAGGAGATAATGCTGCCCGCTTCTTGTTGTTTATAACGTCACCTGAAAGTGAGAACAGGCGTTCTCATGGCACTGTTGTAGCTAGCGGTTGCAAGATATTTATGTGCCAGATGCGCTAAAAATTCATATGTCCCTTCATGCTTCAACCACCATTCCAGGGGACATGCGTCTGTGCTAATGATGGGTTTTGCTTGATAACAATCCAAAGCAGTGCGGACTGACGCATGTTCATTTTCATTATCTGAGTCAGATGCCACCAGCAGAGGTTGATTTTCTTTTTTGGTGGTTCGGGTTCTATAGTTTCTGCATCCGAGTGTTGCTTTTTTAAGATTTCAAAAAGCATGCTCCACACCTCATCCCTCTCAGATTTTGGAAGGCACTTCAGATTCTTAAACCTTAGGTCGAGTGCTGTAGCTATCTTTAGAACTCTCACATTGGTACCTTCTTTGCGTTTTGTCAAATCTACAGTGAAGGTGTTCTTAAAATGAACAACATGTGCTGGGTCATCATCTGAGACTGCTATAACATGAAATATACGGTAGAATTGGGTAAAACAGAGCAGGGGACATAGAATTTTCCCCCAAGGAATTCAGTGACATTTTTTTAACGAGTGTCATCAGCATGGAAGCATGTCCTCTGGAATGGTAGCGAAAGCATGAAGGGGCATACAAATGTTTAGCATATCTGGCACGTAAATATCTTGCAGTGCTGGCTAACAAAGTGCCATGGAAATGCCTGTTCTCACTTTCTGGTGACATTGTAAATAAGAAGAGGGAAGCATTATCTCCTGTAAATGTAACCAAACTTGTTTGTCGTAGTGATGGGCTGAACAAGAAGTAGGACTGAGTGGACTTGTAGGCTCTGAAGTTTACATTGTTTTGTTTGAGGGCAGTTATGTAACAAAAAAAAATCTACATTTTGTAAGTTGCACTTCACGACAAAGAGATTGCACTGTAGTACTTGTATGAGGTGAATTGAAAAATATGATTTTTTATCATTTTTACAGTGCAAATATTTGCAACCAAAAATATTTCAATTACAATGCGGAATACAATATATATGAAAATGTAGAAAAACATCCAAAATATTTTATAAATTTCAATTGGTATTCTATTGTTTAACAGCGCAATTAAAACTGCGATTAATCGTGATTAATTTTTTTGAGTTAATAATGTGAATTAACTGATTAATCGACAGCCCTCTTTTTTTTTGTTTTGTTTATCTAGGTAGTCCAGTTACTCTTAATATATTTATCCTTGAGTAAAATGCACAATATGTTTTAATTGGTATTTTTAATGTATGTAATTTCCAATCAAAAGTAACTTGAAGTGGGAACAGTACAGCCTTTAACATTCCCTTGAGAGCAAAATGTCAAATTCTAGATATTAAATTTTAAACAGGTGTCTTTTCCACAGTCTTGCATTGCCAAATTCAGTTGTCAGACATTTAGCTCTTGCAAGCTGAACTGACAGTGTACAGAGATCAGCTGCAAAATCTTAATGGCTGTGGGTTTTTCACATGTACCTGGAAATTAAAAAAAAAAAAAAAATCAAAAAAAAATCTGTGGTTTCTTTTACTTCCTTCCATTGGCTTATGGATAAGAGCAAGAGAAATCAAAGCTATTGTTGTGTTGACTTACAAGTATAATTGGAAACATATTTCCGTATTCCTGAGTCACCTGCACTCTTTGGAACAGCTGCCATGCTTGTTTCTAACTCATTTTACAGAGAGAAGATTTTTGTATTGGATGGGTGGTATATACCTTTTATTTGAACTGCAAAAATAAAAGGCATACTCTGTTGCTATAACTCTTGCATTTTTACGGAGAGTAGAATGCCTAGAGTTTCCATGCCTAAGAACAAAGTAAAAAGCAAATGATGAAGTCTTTATTGTACTGCTTCTGCATATATAATTATGGATGGGCCAGATTCTGATACCTTTATTGTTGTTGGGTGACACCTTACTCCATAGGTAGTCCTGTTGACTTCAACATGATTTAGGATGTTAGCATCTGACCCTTTATGATTTTACAAGCGTTATATTTGAGACTCAAATGACTTGTCAGTATTGGGAATTAATTTCTGCTCTGTTTTGGATGGTTTCTGCCTTCTTCTTAAAAGTATCCAGCGTTGATGGCTTTGTAAGAGTGTGTGTTTGTGCATTCTCTGTCTCTTAAGTGTGTGTTACTTTGTTGATCCTTCCTCCTTGTCTCACTTTATTCTTCTCTGCCAGTTGAGTTTCAGGATAGTTGGCCTAACTGTGTTCTGACGTTAGTGAAAGTCAGGACTGTTCCACTGCAGTTGATAGTTACCCCCAAGTAAAATTGGTACAATCAGAGAGATCAGAAAAGGTAGTCTGTGTATGACAGCAGTAGGTATGAACATTTGAAATACCCCAAATTACCCTGGCATTCTGTAGACAGACATATACCAGAGTTTATAACTGTCTATAGATGATGAAAGTTTCTGGTCTCTTGTGCTATCTTTTTCTCAGCACACTCAGCCCAAGTGTTAGTGCACACTGAAAATTAGGTGCTGGAACAATAGAACATGAAGCTAGATATGTCAATGTTAAAATTTACCATTTACTTTACAATAAGTGTTGCCATCTATAAAACTGACCTGGGCAGCCAAGCCTTTGTTTAACATTAATCCCAAGAACTGCTTGCTCGCTCACTCTACAAGGAAGCTGCTTATAAAGTTGGAAAACCTCCAAGATAAACTATAAATAGCTTGAAGAACAGTTTTTCTCAGACTTATCACATTATTCTTCCCTTATAAAACTGGAAAGAAAATGTGGTAGAAGGGCTTTTCTGAGAGGGGTATCTTTGTTTAAAAAAAAAAAAAAACTTTGGTAGGAATGCTTTACAGGCAGAAGTATCTTTTAAAAGAGAGAGGAAGAGGGGCAGTCTTCCCCTCGGAACTTAAAAACCTCAACCAAACAAAATAACAACCTGGTATATTTTCTGTCATATTGATAATGATGCGTGTGGACAGTAGGAGGGTTATGGCTAAAACCCAGGGAAGAACCCTCCGAGTGGTGAATTCCCTTCCCCTTCCCTATTAATCTCATGGGGTTTTAACTCTACAGCCAGATGCTGATACTTTAAATGTCAGTTATTAAGTATTTAATTGCTGATAATTTTAGCAGATGGGATGGGAATGAAGCCAACATGGAACTGAGATTTGCTGGAGAGAAGGAATTTCAGAGGGTAGGAAATAGAAGAGAGGAGAGAAATAGGAGGATGAGAAAGGAAGTGAGACTAAGGACAGAAATACTGGTCCTAAATGTGAAAATATTGTCTCACTGAGTGATGCTAGATGTGATAATAGGTGGACAAATAAAATTAACAACCAAGTTTAGTTGCACTAAGCTATATTTCCTAGCATTGATCTTTGTGAAACCAATGTAAATGGGAGATCCAGTGTGGGCTGAAGGATATATGTAGCTTTAAAGTTATACAAAGCCCCATGGACCACAATTAAATATAGAATGTATTCCTTCTACAGAATGAGTTTGGCACTCCTGTTATAGAGATTGTTTTCCCCCAAAAAAACA
Organism: Dermochelys coriacea; assembly: GCF_009764565.3. Lineage (NCBI taxonomy): Eukaryota > Metazoa > Chordata > Testudines > Dermochelyidae > Dermochelys > Dermochelys coriacea. Next base: position 31,442,093 of record NC_050071.1, on the reverse strand, counting down.
TAGTTGTGGAAAGATGTAATGGTAAATTTACTAAGAAACTTAATCATATAGTAACCTTTTTGCAAAGATGTTTTCATCTTTGCTGTTTGCAAATCAAAAAATCCTCTTTATCCTACAAGAATAAATCATCTTTCTTCTAAACAGGTATTCATCTGCTACTGGTAGGTCTGTGCCTGTGTTTGAGTGAGAGAGAGATTTGTACAGGTAGTAAGAAAAATGGAGGTGTGAGAGGGAGGAGTATTGTCTTACGGTGCCAGTGGTATGTTTCTTTTGTGCAAATAACTGTTGACTTTCACAATAAAATAACCTAGAGTTTGGACACTCAACATATGGAGTGTTACTAATATTGTGGGGTTTTTTTCTGTAGACACCACCATCTGCGAGAGGAGACTCTGTTTCTGCAGAAGGTACAGTTTATTGTTACTCCAAATGACAACATGTATTTTTGTTTCATTTGCTAGGGAAAAAAATGACTTAAAAATAGATCAGTTGAAAAAGCTTTTGTGAACTAAACATACTAAGCATGAGAACTGATAAAAATGATTATATGGGCCAGATTATACTGCCCTCACTTCTCTTGAATAGTACCTTAGACAATGAGTAGTTCTACTGAAGTCAAAGGGACTACTAGTCAAGTGGCATAAAGTACTAAAACTTGCTCCGTGTCTATAAGGGTATTGTAGTCTAGCCCATGTCAGTCTAGAGTTAGATGAGCAATCATACTAATATTTTTCTGTTTCATAAATTATGGAAGGCCATATTTATCCTTTTAAGAAATGTTGCTTTTCTTGCTTTTATGTCTTCCTTGTGGTAACTTTAAAAATGAAACAGAAGAAACTATCCACCAAAACTAAGCCAAATTTACTTTTTCAGTGTTAATTAAAGCAAAATTGCCTTTCCCCGTTCTTGTGGAACTGATTTTCAAGTTAACAAAAATGATGGTTTTAGTTGAGGTACAGGACTCCGAACTAAGTTTGTTCAATATGCTTTGTTTACTTAAAAAAAAAAAAAAGCTGTTGACTTTTTAATGCCAAAAGCACTGTACGAGAGAGGAACATGCACTACTACAAATTGGAAGGGGGAAGGGAAAGACAACAAGGAACTTAAAATGTTGAGTCTAGTTCCAAATTCTTCACAAAATAACATCTGTGTAATCAATTTCATGGGAAAGCAAGTTACATTCCTTTTGCCCATATATGGTATGCCAATAAATAGCATTTATTTACTAAAATATTCCATCTCAAGCCTCTGACAGAACTGACCACAGTCTGCCTCATCTTTGATGTGTGCAATACATCAGGGCTGTATACTGTGTAGGATGTAATTTTCAACAAAGTAGTATCACAAAATAAAATGTTTACTTTGGGGGAACTCTTTTCATGGATTGGTGATATGGTTCAAGGAGCTGTATAAGTTTGGGAGGGGAGAATAGGAAAGAAGCTGAAAGTGTAGAGTACTGCATTTCCAAGTGTTAGCATCTGGTTATCCATGTAGAATTAATACCATTCTTCATGTGTATTTTTGTTTTAGTTGATGTGTGGCACTTTCTTAACAAGTGATCATCAGAATGTTCTGAAGTCACATCATCAAATCTTAAATCATCCCTTTTTTCCTGAGTTTTGAAGACAGGAAGGTGAATGTATTAATTGCTGGGTTCCTGTTGGAACAACTTTTCAAGTAGCATAAACCCTCTACCATGTAAATAAACTGACATTTTTAAATGGTTTCCTTTCTGCATGTTTCTTTGTATGGAGTTTTGTTTCTAATCTTGAAAACTCTGTGGTTCCTTCTGTACATCCAACCTGCATCAAAAGTGGTGGGGGATAAAGGTGGCTTCAGTACACATTTACATCCTCCAGGTGTAGAGGTGATTTGGGATGGTCTGGTATATGGCTGAATATTAGAGCAGCCCTCAAACTGCTCTAACATAAGTCAGCTGCTGATGGCCCTCAGGGGACTGCTCTGGCAACCAGGGTCACAAGGGTGTAGGGATGTCCTGGCCATGATCCCTTTCAAACAGACAGTATCACCTACACTGTGGGCTAAATGTCTGTGCAAATATGCAACGGTACACTGAGTTTGACAGATTGTGCCCATAATGCGTTCACAACCACAATTACCTATTTGCGAGTTTCACCTAGTTTTGGTGCAGCATATTTGCTTATTTAAAAAAAAATAGATGAAAACAACAGCACTTCAGAAAATTAATTGATTTAGGAAGTGCAAATTCCATGATGAAGCACAGCAAGGATAAGCAAATGTGTGTTCTGTGGAGTACATCCTGTTTTGATAATTCTTGAACTTGATCCTCCTGGAAGGATTTTTACCCCTTGGAAAACTTTTCATTTTTAGAATTGTTCATGGTTGGGAGGCTTTTATTATCCAATGGGGCAAGATTTGTTAATAAAATTTGTGGAATTAAGCCTTATATCTTTGTTAGAGTAAAAATACCTGCCAGATTTCCTGCTTCAATAGGCCATATACAGCAGACTAACATTTTTTCTAAAAAATTTCCTATCGTATCTCTACTCATGGAACGGAAGGAGTGCTATGTAGACAGATTACTGGTGTTTTAACCACCATGTCATTGGAACCTACTGTGAAAAGGGTTAGAGGGCACAGTGATTTAAAACAGTGGCAACATTAGCACTCCTCCTGTTGCCACCACTTGCTGAAGCTGCATTCATGCTATGGCAAGGGGGGAAACTTCAGAAAATTGCTAGTGTAGACACGGCGAGACAGTGGTGCTAATATAAAGGATGAAGTAGATTTATATTATTACTTGTTACTCAGCAAATTATGATTGCAGAGAGTCATTTAATTGGCTTAAAACCTCTTTAGTAGTGTGGCGTAGTAGATAGTGCTTGACTGGGACTCAGTAAACCTGGCTTCTATTCCTGGCTCTGCCACTGGCTTGCTGGGTCACCCCCATGCCTCAGTTTCCCCCTTCTGGAAAATGGGAGATAATCAAACTGACCTCTGTGGTAAAACTCTTTTTAAGATCTACTGATGAAAAGTGCACTATGAGAGCTAGTTAGTATTATCATTAGCACTTCTTACATAATGCTTTTTCATTGTTAAGGCATATTGCATCTGACACATTCTTGTACAGGAACTCTAGTATGGTCATTTATTCAGGGATCTCATAGCAGAATGTGTTAGACCTATACATTCAGTGGCCGCTGTTTGAAAATAACGTGTTCATTCCAGTATCCTGGGCCTACATTCCTCTGCTTAATGTAAAACCATCTGCTATAGGTGAGCTATTGTAGCCTATCCGTGGCTGTAACAGTATCTAACATGGTCTTATAAGGTGAGTGAGGTAATATGTTTTATTGGACCAGCTTCTGTTGGTCAGAGACAAGCTTTCAAGCCACACACTTTTTCAGGTCATGCAGAGTTCTGTGTTGCTCAAAAGCTTGTCTCTCACCAATAGAAGTTGGTCAAATAAAAGATGTTACTTCACCTACCTTGTCTCCAATATATTGTGACTGACACGGCTACAACTACACTGCATACACATCTTATAAAGCACTTAGGGACAGCTGGACTGTGAAAGGATCTTTCTAAAATCAAATTACACTCTATATATCAGTTATGTTTAAAAATTATTTTTGAGTCTCAAAAAGGAAAAGACAGGGAGTAAACAAATACAAAGACCATAGGTGAAGTATTGGTTATAAATGAGTACCTATGGGATCTACCTTTGACAGTTAGGCCATAATCAGTATAAACAGAATTTGTCAGAACTCTGTTCTTTAGCCCTCAACAAGGATTTCAGTAGCTTTTTATTAGTAATAAAATTCCTCACTAGATGAGCAATAAGAAGCCAGACTAGAGTATTTGGGACTAAATTACTGGGGAAGGAAATAAGAGATTGTGTAAGTCTATTTAGACTACAAGTAAATAATGCTAACTAGGGGAGAGGAGTGCTGCACAACTAAAATTATCTGAAATGTGCAGTGCTGTGGCAAATGTTATTTAAAACGTTAAAATATGTCATACATACGGAATATATGATATGGCATTGACTCTTCATACTGCTTTCAACATCTGTTCGTATAGGTTTTCTAAAGTTTTTTTCCCAGATGCGATAAAAAGACATGCAGTAAATTTGAGTAAAAAGGTTAAATGCTCCTAATAAAAATCTATTTCAGAAGTGAATAGAATGAAAAGATTAGAAAAGGAAAGTTGTGGAGAGAACATCTGCTTGTGAGAGGTGTAAGGGGATGGGAGATAAAAACTCAGGAATAGATTTGCAGATCTCTTTACAGACTTACCTCTCTCAGTTCTTCTAGTTAAAGCCTTCTCATATTCTAATAAGGATCTTGGATGTTGTATTTAAAATTCAATCCAATGTGTTGGGAAGCTTAGCTACTGTACAGCACCAGCCACAGCTCTGTAGCCATTACATATGAAAGCTGTTGGTAACAAATGTGAAACCCAAAACTAGAATATTTCCTGGAAAGACGTCTTTAAGAGAATACATGTGTATTCATAGATTCATAGATACTAAGGTCAGAAGGGACCCTTCTGATCATCTAGTCCGACCTCCTGCACAACGCAGGCCACAGAATCTCACCCACCCACTCGTATGAAAAACCTCACCTATGTCTGAGCTATCGAAGTCCTCAAATCGTGGTTTAAAGACTTCAAGGAGCAGAGAATCCTCCCTCAAGTGACCCGTGCTCCATGCTACAGAGGAAGGCGAAAAACCTCCAGGGCCTCTCCAATCTGCCCTGGAGGAAAATTCCTTCCTGACCCCAGATATGGCGATCAGCTAAACCCTGAGCATATTGGCAAGATTCACCAGCCAGATACTACAGAAAATTCTTTCCTGGGTAACTCAGATCCCATCCATCTAATATCCCACCTCAGGGGATTCGGCCTATTTACCCTGCATATTTAAAGATCAATTACTTACCAAAATCACATTATCCCATCATACCATCTCCTCCATAAATTTACCGAGTAGAATCTTAAAGCCAGATAGATCTTTTGCTCCCACTGCTTCCCTTGGAAGGCTATTCCAAAACTTCACTCCTCTGATGGTTAGAAACCTTCATCTAATGTCAAGTCTAAACTTCCTGGTGGCCAGTTTATACCCATTTGTTCTTGTGTCCACATTGGTGCTGAGCTGAAATAATTCCTCTCCCTCTCCTGTATTTATCCCTCTGATATATTTCTAGAGAGCAATCATATCTCCTCTCAGCCTTCTTTTAGTTAGGCTAAACAAGCCAAGCTCCTTAAGTCTCCTTTCATAAGACAAGTTTTCCATTCCTCGGATCATCCTAGTAGCCCTTCTCTGTACCTGTTCCAGTTTGAATTCATCCTTTTGAAACATGGGAGACCAGAACTGCACACAGTATTCCAGGTGAGGTCTCACCAGTGCCTTGTATAATGGTACTAAAACCTCCTTATCCCTACTGGAAATACCTCTCCTGATGCATCCGAAAACCGCATTACCTTTTTTCACAGCCATATCACATTGGCAGCTCATAGTCATCCTATGATCAACCAATACTCCAAGGTCCTTCTCCTCTTCGTTACTTCTAATTGATGTGCCCCAGCTTATAACTAAAATTCTTGTTATTAATCCCTAAATGCATAACCTTACACTTCTCACTATTAAATTTCATCCTATTACTATTACTCCAGTTTACAAAGTCATCCAGATCCTCCTGTATAATATCCCAATCCTTCTCTGAATTGGCAATACCTCCCAGCTTTGTAACATCTGCAAACTTTATTAGCACACTCCCACTTTCTGTGCCAAGGTCAGTAATAAAAAGATTATTCGGCAAGCTATAATAATCTTTTGTGGGAGATAGGTCTATTGTATATTTCTTCTAAGGATAATTTTCTAGGAAAACACCAACTTAATTTAGATTTTGAGGGAGAGTGCTTATTGTAGTCGTGAATGCTCCCTTTACATAAATAAGGCAGCAGCTGCTATTGTAAATAGTTGCTAAGCTTCTGATGACACCAAACCCAAGCCTCAATACCACAAATGAAAACAGGGTCTGAGTTTTACTTAAGTGGAAATAAGCGTCCAATAAAAACATCGCTTTCTTTAAAGAGTGAAAATAATAGGATTGTGAAAATGATATTCTATTGTCACTGTCAAGATGTTATTTTCACTGCTGTTACTAGCAGGAGACAGCCTTAAAAAACAAAGTAATTGCGTCTTGAAGTAGATTTTTTAAGATTGTTCGGTGGTGGTACATATGGGGAGCAGAATACAGCTTTTAATCTTCATTCATTTGGGATGGCCTACTATACATGGCTTATGGCTGAGACTTGGTTGTCACTTGCATGCAGCCATCCCTAAACTCATCAAAGTGTTATCCCACACATCTCCCTTGCCTTTCTCCAGACGGGATCTTTTTTTAATACGTTTAATTTTGCAACATTTGCTCAGTTTCACAAGAGGAACAATATTATACTAAGACAGTGGTTTACAGGACAAAATCCTCTTCTCTTTACCAATGAGTTTAAGATGACTTCTTACAAGGTATAACATGGGCCCAGCCCAGGATTAGATAAGAGAGGAGAGACCTAGTTGGTGAAGGGGTGAAAAAGTTAATTGGAGGGAAAACAGATGGGAAAATTGAAGCAAATGTAAAATTGGAGACAACAAATCATAAAATAGGGATACAATGAAGTTGGGTTTTTTAGCAATTATATATATCTTCTTGCTGGAGATTTCAAAGGGACATGATTGCTTCAGAAGATGCGGGTGTGGAGATTTGGGATGAAATCCTATGCCATTGACTTCAGTGGGGCAGGATTTCACTCTTGGTTGTCAATGGGACAGGAAGGGGAATAACGTGCTTTGGTTTTATACATTGGTCGAATTGACTTTTTGAATGTTTTAATGATTTGTTGAGTCTGTTGAGACATTCTTGAATTTATTTCTGGATGTGTGCTTTTCTTTCTGTGCAGTAATTCATATACTGGCATCATTACTTCACATAGATACCATGTAGGCTTATTGGTTTATTTGCATACAGTCTTTGTTTTCATATGGCTTGCCTTTCTAAACTGCAGAAACTGGACTGGGGCAGTGTTACCTTATTGAAACAGCAGACAGAGTCTATAGATAGACCAGAAATGACTGAGTAGTAAAAACCCCCCGATTCATCCCAGTGGAGTTCACTTCTGAGGCTTTGTGGTTATTTAAATGTCAGAATTAACTATTTCACTGCTGATCATTGTAGCAGAAACAGTCAGATATGCTGGGAATGTGGGCAGAGTTTAAGTGAAGTACCACACCTCGTTTCCCATATCTCATCTGACAGACATCACATAACTGAACATAGTCATTCAGCAACAAAAATCTGTTGTTGGAAGTTTTTTTGCAACTATAAGGGCTAAAAACTTTAATCTAAAAAAGGTGAAAGGAGAAAAGATGAGACCGCTATTCAGTGCCTGAAATACCTCAGTGGCTGGTAGATTAGGCACCATAATGCTAAGACCCATCAACTTTTCCCCTTTCGGCATCCTAATTGGATCTTTAGATTTTCGACATACGTCACCAAATTCAGTACTAATTTTCATGTCTATTTTCTTTGAAAGGAACCCTTAACTGCAATACTACTTGCAGTCCCAAACAATAATACATATACAAATTCATTTGTCCAGTTGCATTCCTTGTCCCGGAACGTTGATATATTTGTGGTGTTAGTGCTTTCTTGAGAATTGAGAAGTCTGTCTGCCTGTAGACAAAAATCTGTTCTGAAGTGAAATTATCTGTTTACTTGTTTGTTTTTGTGTTATAATCATTGTTAGTTGATCCCTGGAGCTTGTCTTTCAGTTCAAAAAGTCAGTGAAATGGCTGCACTTAGCAGAAAAGCCAGGTATTATCAAAGTTCTTTCATTGGTTCTTAAATAAGGATAGAGATATAGGAGTGTTATGAAATTGGTCTGAATAAATGTTTGCCATGTGCATCTGAATCTGATATCTGCTGCTGTAGCAACAATAAAAGATGTTTCCAAGCACTTGGTTGTAGGGTATCTTTTAATGTGCTGAGCAGTGGAAGGATCTTGTGGCTAAGGCACTGGCCTGGGACTTAGGAGATGTGGGTTCAATTCCTGGCTCTGACACAGACTTCCTTTGAGGCTTTGGACTAGTCACTTAATTTCTTTGTGCCTCAGTTGCTCGTCCATAAAATAGAGATCAGTGTCCTTTGTAGTTTACCTGACTTCTCCTACAGGCTGTACAGCTGTCCTCATTGGCAAGAGAATGCAGACGGAATTGGGCCTTGTCTACTTAGCAACACTGGCAAACCCTCCTAGTGGAGCTGCAGATTATACCAGCAAGAGTCCTTTTGCTGATATATTTTATACTAGATCCAATAAACTAGAATGAAATAATCTATACGGGCAAAAGGCCTCTTTCGTAATGCATCCACACTAGTGTAATGCATCCACACTAGGGTTTTTGTTGGCATAGCTAGGTCAGTTAGGGGATGTGATTTCTCCCACCTGCAACTGACACACACATATGCTAGCAAAGCTTTTAAGTGTAGACCAGGCCTTGGTCATCCTGTCTTCTGCAGCAGACTAGTATAAATTATTAAGCAGGCCCTTTAAGTCACCTGCTGACCTGTTCATGGATAGTCAGATTCAAAGAGAAAATGGAGGTCACTTGGGAGTTCTGAACATTTTGCCCTTAAATCACAATAGACCTCAATACAGAGCTGTTTTAGGATGCAAGTGGAAAATCTCCTTGTAGTTCCTCCTATTTAGGAGACATCCTACATCACAAGACCACATTCTAGTAGGGCACGATGGGCAGGCTGCCTTCCAAAGAGGCCTGGCATTGAAACGAATGACTTTTACCCGTTGGGGCAGAACTCTGCAGGAAAGCTTACTTAGTACCCATTGTTAATGCCTGGCTCTAGCATCCTCACCAATGTCTACTGTGTCCCTGGGTGGATCTTCCCCCTCCCCGCCCTGGGATGCCACCTGATGTACTGGGATTTCACTGAGTCTGCCTGCTCCACTAGCCTGGGCTCCCTCTCCCCGTTTTGCTGAATTAGGATCTCTGGCAGCACGCGCGCACACGCACACGCACAAGCTGTAGAATCACACAGAGTCTGCAAGCAGCCCTCTAGGAGAAGACTTAACTAGGAAATTGCCCAGCACTCAAGTGCAGCTCCACTCTGGAAAGTATACCCAAAATAATAATGTCTTGCGCAGTAGAGAAATCTATACAAATTAAGCACATAAATTCTCCCCCTCCCTCAATGTGGAGGAAGATGTGTACAACACACAAGAACAAATGGGTATAAACTGGCCACCAGGAAGTTTAGACTTGAAATCAGACGAAGTTTTTTAACCATCAGAGGAGTGAAGTTTTGGAATAGCCTTCCAAGGGAAGCAGTGGGGGCAAAAGATCTATCTGGCTTTAAGATTCTACTCGATAAGTTTATGGAGGAGATGGTATGATGGGATAATGGGATTTTGGTAAGTAATTGATCTTTAAATATTCAGGGTAAATAGGCCAAATCCCCTGAGATGGGATATTAGATGGATGGGATCTGAGTTACTATAGAAAATTCTTTCCTGGGTATCTGGCTGGTGAATCTTGCCCATATTCTCAGGGTTTAGCTGATCGCCATATTTGGGGTCGGGAAGGAATTTTCCTCCAGGGCAGATTGGAGAGGCCCTGGAAGTTTTTCGCCTTCCTCTGTAGCATGGGGCATGGTTGACTTGAGGGAGGCTTCTCTGCTCCTTGAAGTCTTTGAACCATGATTTAAGGACTTCAATAGCTCAGACATGGGTGAGGTTTTTCATAGGAGTGGGTGGGTGAGATTCTGTGGCCTGCGCTGTGCAGGAGGTCGGACTAGATGATCAGAATGGTCCCTTCTGACCTTAGTATCTATGAATCTAACTTCTTGCACCCCCAGTTAGAAATTGCACAAACTGGGTTTAATAATAAGCAAAACAAGTTTATAATCACTTAAAATCTGCTTTTTATAGTTAATAAGGGATAGCAAACAGAACAAAGCAGATTACCAAGCAAATAAAATAACACGCATACTGAGCGTAATATCTTAGAGACTGGTTTCAAGAAATAATTTCTCACCCTAAATGTTGTTTTAGGCAAGTTGCAGAGTTTCTGTAGCTTAGAGTTCAGTTATTTCTCCTTACAGACTAGACTCCTGTCTTAGTCTGGCCTCATCCCTTGCCTTTCCCACCACTCAGTTCTTTTGTTTCTTCAGGCCCTTTCAGCAGTCTTTCTTCTTGGGCACGAAGGCAATGGAGAGAAGTCCTATTTGCTTTACTCCCCAGCCTTAAATAGAATTTACATAAGGTGGGAATCTTTTGTTTCCCAGTCTTGACCTCACCCCTCTTTTAGTAGAAAATTACTAGAAGTCCAAGTTGGTGTTTAGTACCAGGTGACAGGACCACTTGACCTACTAGTGTCACAGCTACATCCCAGGATGTCTCTCAGGAAGGAGAGAGATTAGTATCTTCAAAGTCTTATTGTTTGTTCTTAATGGCCCATCAAGGCTGATGGCCTGTCGTCTGGTGGGTGTCTCCCAAATATGCACACAGTTGTAATTGTTACGTAGTCAATATTCCTAACTTCAGATACAGAAATGATAGAGGCAGTGATGAGCTGCCAAAATCCTAACAACTGGTTCCCTATAAAAAGTTCTGATTTAAGGGATGTGCCAAAAGGTGGAGGGGATGGGGGGTTTAGTGGCAGGGAAGAGATTGCACAGAGGCAAAAGGAGCTTGTTGCAGGGGGTGCAGTGGCAGGGTGAGAGTGGCACAAGGGAGAAGTGCTGAGCAGGAGGGGTTTGTTGCAAGGGACTGGCAGGCGGGGGTGTGTATGTGCCCGGGGTTGTTGCACGGTGAAGGTGGCAGGGAGGGGTTTGCACAAGGGACGAGTGGGCAGGAGGGAGATGGCAGGCGGGTGGTGGAGGTCCTGAGGTTGATGCAGGGGTGAAGATGACTGTGGCTGGTTGGGGGGAAGGGGGGGTTGCCGGGTGGAGGTTGCCCAGAGACAAAAGTGGCAAGACAGCATGGGTGGTTGGGGCGAGGGGTGCACAGGGGAGAAGGTAGCTGGTTGCATGGGGTGGCACTGGCTGGGTTGCTCCCACATACACTATTCCCCAGGCCAGGGACAGGACCTGCCTGTCCTGTGCGGCTCCCCGTGGCCCGGCTAGGTACCTTGCAGGTGGAGTAGACATCCAGCTTCTCCACCCGAAGAGAAGAGCGCAGCTGCGCCTTCTTCCCTGCGCCGCGGGCTGAGCTGGGCTCCCCGCCATCCCCGGGGCTCTCAACGGCAGTGGTGCAGGCAGCCAGCTCCCGCACACCCGAGCACCACTTTTTGGTGCCTCCAACCACTTGGCACCCTAGGCAGCCGCCTCGTCCGCCTAGTGATTGCACTGGCCCTGCCCGACAGACCCCCTGGAACTTCCACACCTACCCAACCCGCCCCACCCACCCCCCGTTCCCCATCCCCTGACTGCCCCATCTCCCCCAGAACCTCTGCCCCCTCTAACAGGTCCCTGCCCCTTATCCAACCCCTCTTCCCAGTCCCGGCCCAGCCCCCTTACCATGCCGCTCAGGGCAGCGTGTATGAATGCCGCGCAGCCCGCTGGAGCTCGCAGCCCCACCCCCTTACCAGGCCGCTCAAAGCGGCAGGAGCTGCAGAGCTGCCCAGGAGTGGTCCAGAGCTCTGGCACTGGTGGCGCGGCACGCTGAGGCTCTGTGAGAGGGGGGACAGGCTGGGCGGGAGGGGCTGGGGGAGACTCCCCAGCTGGGAGCTCAGGGAGCCGTAACAATTTTTAACAACCGGTTCTAAAAGTGCTTCAAAATTTAACAACCGGTTCGAGCTCACCACTGTATACAAGCATACAAATTGGATAATCACTTTTAGTAAATTATAACCTTGGATTATACCGTACAAGACGCATCTTGCATAAAATATATTGGTTATGCCATATCCATAACATAAGCACATTTCCATAAAGACTATGGGGGGGTAACGTCACATAGTGTTTTGGCTGGGAACCAAGAACTTCTGAATTCTAATTCTTGGCTTGGATGCTGACTTGTTCTGTGGCCTGGACAATTCACATAGGCCCAGATCTTCAAACTCTCATTGAAATCTATAGGAGTTCGGCCCTTAACTACCTTTGAGGATCTGGGCCGTAACCTCTCTGCCTCCATTTCTCCATCTGTAAAATTGAGAAAATACCTCTTTACCTCCCAACTATGTTGTGAACATTAATTGATGCTTGAAAAACAGTAAACATCAAGTAGTCTTTTATCATGAGCAACGGACTGCTCTGCCACCCCATAGAAAATCACAAAGCTTTTAAATAAGGTTCTTAAATCAAATTTATGTAGACAGCAATAGCTTTTGCAAGTGGAGTTATGGAATTGTCAGACTAAATTTTTATTGTGAGAGTGTGGGTATGTCTACACAGCAAAGAAAAACCCCCGTGGGTTTGGACTCATGGGCTCGGGCTGCAGGGCTGTTGTACTTCTGGATTTGGGCTGAAGCCTGGGCTCTGGGACATTGTGGGATGCAAGTGTCCCAGAGCTTGGGCTCCAGCCCTAGCCCAGAAGTATACACCACAATGAAACAGCCCTTCAGCCCAAGCCCTGCATGGGCCAACTGTGGATGTTTCTTTGCTGTGTAAACATACTGTACTTTGTGGGGGGAGCGTTAGCCAAAAAAAAAAAAATCTTGCAAGACCAGGTGATTTGGGGTGTGAGGTTAGTGCAGTTCAGAGAGGATCTGTTTAAAGTATGAATGGAAAAAGAGGGCAACTTTGAAACACTGTGGTACAGGAGCATGAAAAAAGGTCCAGGGAAAACAGAAGTAATTCAGAAGATACCTGAGGTGTGGAGGTGGTGAGTTTCCATATATTACAGGGACTGGATAAATTTGACCCAGGTGGAAGGAAAACTACATCTCAGGGTTCTGCCAATATCAGAATGGACTAACACTTCAAGATCGTGTGTGTGTGGGGGGGGGGGTTATATCCTCAGAAGACCTTGGTCTATTTCTGTATAGCTCATGTGCAACTATCACTACTTAGCTAATGGGATTATCCTAATTTTAAGATTACAGTGAGGGAGAGATGATTATATTTTATCTTTTGGTGCCTAGAAAGGAACCCTAAGTCTGAACCAAAATAATCTGGGATACCCGGGTAATTGTAATGCAAAGAAATTGTAGGTGTCTCTCTCAAAAAAAACCTTTTCAGTTCTCAGTTCCTGGAGGCAATGATACAGTTCTTGAAAATATCATAATGGTGTTTCTGTGATGTATACATTCCTTCAACTGTACACACAGTATGGCTCATCAGAATCATACTGGTACCCTCAAAGTCTATCTGAAAGTGTCTTGGGTGCTCGTGGCAAGGCCTGGGAAATTTTTGAAGTTGAATATATATTTGAATGATGTCATATAGAAACAAAAGAAAGACCTACAGGGGAGGAAGAAAAAAGATTGACAATTGTTTTTGTTCAATAAATTTTGATCAACTGTAATGCTAATTTTGAATTTTTTAAAAGTTATGCTGCTCTGTGTGAATAAAAAGTCATAATTCCAAATTGACTACAGGGATTTTCATCAAATTGTTCATATACACAGAAATCCCCATTTGCACTGAAAAGACCTGGAAAATCAGCTTGAGACACAATTTCTGACAGGTTGGGAATTGAACCTAGTTCTCCTGAAGCTCTTTCCAATGTCCTAACCTCTAGGTCTTCCTCCCTCTCCTCCTTCCTTCTTCTATCCTTAGTCCTATATGAAGTCAGCTCTTTGAGTCCTTCTCCATTCCAGTCTGTCTTGAAGCAGTTGCTCGGAAACAACACAACTGATCAAATCCTTTTGTATCCATCTAATTTTGGGTTTTCCAATCCTTCCCTTACCCTCCACTTCTAAGTTTAGCACCCTTGTTTCTATATATTCTTCTGATCTTTTCACATGCCAAAACCATCTAAGCCTGGATTCCTTCTGCTATCCTTCCACCTTCACGCTTCCCATAATTTGTTTGTTCTGAACATGGTACATCCTTGTAATTTCAAGCATCTGTCTTAACATTTTCATTTCCACCATATTCAAGATCTGCTCCCATTTCTTTCTCGGTGCCCAGAATTCAAAGCTGTACAAAATTGCAGATCCAACGACCATAGTATAGATTTTACTACAATAAAATCTTGATAGGCATTCTTCTGTTACACACACTCCGCTCATTTTTCTCCAGGTGAGGGGGAGGAGGGGTAACTGCATGGGAGTGCAAGGACACACGGGAACGGGGAAGATGTGCCTGACTGAATGAGAGAGGCTAGGGGTCAGCCATGGTCTGCATGGTGGAGGCTCCTTATCGCTCCTTATCAATCCCTCCCTGCCCCAAAAACCCCCGTTCCATACTTCTCCCACCCACACCTAACAACCCTCCAAGTTCACATCCAGGCTCCTTCACAGCAATTACTTCCCTCTCCCTCAGCTCCTCTGTTACCCTGGACTCCCCCTAAGCCATTGCCTTTCTTTTGAGGGGTGCAGGAAATATGCTTCTGTACAGGGGTGGCAGGTTTGTATTTTTTTTTTTGGTGGTGCACATAACAAAATTAATGGGGTGGGGCTGAGGGGTTTGGAATGTGGAAGGGGGCTCAGGGCTGGGGCAGAGGGATGGGGTGCCGGGGGGTGAGAGCTCGGGCTGGGGATGAGGGGCTTGGGGTGTGGGAGGGGCTCAGGCCTAAGGCAGAGGGTGGGGATGTGGGGGTGAGGGCTGTGGGGTGGGGGTGGGGCTGGGATGAGAAATTTGGGGTGCAGGCAGGCTGCCCCAGGGCTGGGGCCAGAGAGGACTCCACAGGCCCCCCAGCCCTCTTCCTGCTGGCAGCAGTGAGTTCCAAGGGAGCGGCCTCCCTCTCCCACCTGGCAGCACACTCACCTGGCACCGTCACTGAATGAATGTGCTCCTAGGGGCCAGGTCTCTCTCAGATCCAGGAAGCCCCCTCCCCTCCCCGGTAGCGGGTACTGGGGTGGGGCGGGGGGACTGCCATTACATGTGTGCATCCTCTCTCCACAGCCTGCCACCAGCACTGCTCCCTTTTGTAGCCGGCAGCGGCCAGCGAGGGAGTGTGGCGCGGAGCGGCAGGGCAGCCGCCCGCTGCCCAGGGCACAGGCAGGGACGCTCTGGGGGAGGCACATGGAGGCGGCAGGTGAGGCCAGGGGATGTTCTGGGGGAGAAGTGCAGGTGGCAAGCAGGGCCCAGGAGAGACCGGGCCCCAAATATGGGTGGAGCCGGGTCCCCAGGCCCTGAATTTGCTGGTGCACGGGCACCACGGGCCCATATAAGTCACTGCCCCGGCTTCTGTATTGTAGTTTAAATAAATTATTACTCCGAGTTCTGTATTAATATGTGTAGTAAGGAAACTGTTTGTCAAAAAAACATTTCCTGAATCTCTCTTGTTTGTATTGTTACAGACATATTTACTGACAGGTATTTTGAAATAAATTACCAAAATAATTGAAACAGGCATGATTATATTGTGTTGTTTTGACAAAATATGCAGATTTTTGCCAAATTTTAAAATATAGTATGTAGAATTTTAAATTTTTTGGCTGAGAATTTTTAGGTGTCTCGTCTCTTTTACTCCTCCCCCCTCCCCCCAAATTCCCCCAGTAGATTCCCCCTCTTTCTCTAGGCATCGTCTCAATCCTCACGATGCAATTAAGAGTTGTCAATATGTTCATGCATTCTTGCCCAAGGCACTTCCATACTTCTGCTGGTGTGCCATAGAAACCGAGAGCTTTCTTATTTTTCATGTTTGAGTAGCAGCCGTGTTAGTCTGTATCCGCAAAAAGAAAAGGAGGACTTGTGGCACCTTAGAGGCTAACAAATTTATTTGAGCATAAGCTTTCATGAACTACAGCTTACTTCATCGGATGCATTCAGAAATACATTTTCCACTGAAACTTATATGGGCCCGTGGTGCCCGTGCTCCAGCAAATTCAGGGCCTGAGGACCCGGCTCCACCAATATTTGGGGCCCGGTCTCTCCCCGGCCCTGCCTGCCACCTGCACTCCTCCCCCAGAATATCCCCCGGCCTCACCTGCTGCCTCCATGTGTCACAAGTCCTCCTTTTCTTTTTGCTTATTTTTCATGTTGCTCAATGCTTCTGCAGCTTCTTTCAGACTAGTACATCAGACCCTGGTTTGGTTTTATCATAATGCGTAGTTCTCTTGGATTCTCTTCATTCGTAAGTCTTTCCAAGTAATTTCTCCACTGTTTTCATTGGTTGATGTGTTTCCACTTTCATCTTTAATGAATTTGATGTCACCATTGTCTTTAGTTTTCTTATTGTGGGTCTTTTGCCTATCTATATATTTTTCTCACCCTCCTTTGTTTCAAGATAGCCATATAAAGTCATCTTCCATCTCTGAATGCTATTATTCAATAAGTGCAAGCAAAGTTCTCGGTGCTGTACCTGGCCCAACATATAGTCTGTTCCAAAGAGCATACAATTTAACCAGGAATAGTTTTTAAAGAACTTCTAATGTACTTCTAAATAATAAAAGTATAATACAGCAAGGACATCATTTAAAAAGAAACTCTTCCATTAGTTTGATCTATATTCTTCCATCTTCATAGCACTGTCTGTCTGGACTAAGTATCACATTTTGCTTTTGTCTGAAAAGTGAAGTCCTGTATTCCCAAGAGCGATAAAGTGCACTATTCAGCTTGGGGAGATATTCTTCTTTCCACTGGGCTAAAAGCTGGTGATTGTGTCCTTATGCCAGCTGCGTCTTAGAACTTCCCTGAAAGAGAACATAAGTTCTTTCCTGTTGTGTAGCCAAATTGTGATGTGACTTTTTGTCCTCAGGGAATTAAGCTGCTGTCACTTCCATCATTTTTGTTAACCCCTTAATCTTGGTAATTTGAATTTACTGACATGCTCTGTTAATGTAAAACACACACTACTGTCACGGAGCTATCAGCCTAGGGCTGGTCCCAAGGGGATGCGGTTAAAATTGTTCATCATGCAAGGCACTGTACATTAATTTGCTCATGAGATAAGATGGCTCTGAAAACGAGCGCATAGTGGGGGGACAGAAGGTGGGGGGAGAGAAGGAAGGAGAACAGCATGCCAGTTTTATCTTTGTTTAATACCAATCTGTCATGTAGATAAATGCATGAAGTTGATACCTTTGGAGTCATTGAAAAGCACTAGATCGGTATTGGTACAATGAGATGAAAGCTATTCTGAACACACTACTCCTACAGTGTTGATAACTAATTTCAGTTGCTGATTTTTCCATTAACCAGAAATTTTGGTGGACCAGTCAATGCATATTTTCGGCTTTATCCAAGCTGATGATGTTCTTTCATGGAAAGTGGGGTATTTTGACCACATGCTTAAGCGTTAACATGTTCTATGGCAGCTGCCTCCGCATGCTTACATTAAAGAACTCTAAGCCGTGTCAAAGTCCAAGAGGGCTTTGCTTGCAACTTTATTAAGTGGATTACACTGTTGTTGGCAGAAGTAATTGGGACGATTGAATGACCTCTTGCTATGTTAATTTTCAAAGCAGGTTCAGGTAAAGCTATCCTTATTCCAAGATTGTTTTAAATATTAGTGGAACTGATAGTGCTGTTCAATAGAGTAAGAATAAAAAGAGAAACTCTAATTGGCCCTCAAGTCTACAAGAAAAAAGGAAAGCTAAGTCCAGGTTTTACCCCTTACTTTTCCCTCCTACCATTGACTAGAAAATACTATGTATTTCCTTCATTTGACATTTACTATATTTTTCCAACATTGAACTTCACAATACTTCATGGAGGTAGATTATACACAGGGACAAACAGAAGCATGGAGAGGTTAAATGCCTTACCTTGGGTCACAAAACAAGTCAAGGGCAGAGTTGGGAATAGAACGACTTCCGTTCTCTGCTCAAAGCACTCATCAATGCTATTTCTACATTTCCAGTTGGGTTAGGACTAGTGGTGGGAGGGTAACCTCAGAGTCTGTAAGAGCATACGGTATTTTGGATGCTTATCTAAGGCCTTGTCTACACTACACAGTTTTGTTGACAAAAGACAGTTTTCTTTGACAAAAGAGTGGAGATGTACACACTGAAATGCTCCTCCCGCTGATGTAACTCTCCTGCTACTCTGCCATAAAACCAACTCCGGGAGAGGCATAGAACTTTTTGTGACCTAGTTAGAGCAATGCAGTGTCAGTGTCAACACTGCACTTGCTTATGTCTCACTAATTGGCCTCCAGGTGGTGTCACACAATGCCCATCATGACCACTCTGGTCATAAGTTTGAACTCTGCTGCCCTGAAGGTACACAGATATTCACCCCTTTTAAAGCCCTGGGAATTTTTGAAATTCTTCTTCCTGTTTGCTTGGCATGGACAGTTCATCTTCCCAGCTGACCCTGCTGGCTTTCCTGTGTGGAGTAAACCAGAGCTATTGGATCTGCTGGGTCTGTGGGGAGAGGAGGTTGTGTAGTTGCAGCTTCGCTTCAGGTGTAGGAACTTCGATACTTACATGCTGATTGCTAGTGGCAAATAGGAGAAGGGGCATGAATGGGACATGCAGCAGCTGTGCTAAGATCAACGAGCTGAGGCAGGTTTACCAGAAGGCAAGGGAAATCAACTGTTGCTCTGGTGTGGTGCTGAAGACATGCCACTTCTACAAGGATCTGCATGCCATCCTCGGCGGTGACTCCACTTCGACTGCCAAGAGCCCCGTGGATACTTCTGGGTAACTGGAGGCAATAGCCAGTGGAGTCAACCCCAAGAACAACGTGGAAGACCAGGAAGTGATGTTGGAGTAGGATGTGGAACACATGACAGAGTCATCTAGTAGTGTGGTGAGTCAGGATCTATTTTTGACTCTGGAGGGGTCTAGCCAGTCCCAGTACTCTAGCTCTGGTGTGCATGAAGCAGGGGACAAAAGCAAGGGTAAGCACACATTTTGCTTTGATATGTCACTGAGAGAGGAAATTGAGCTTTCATGTACTTTGTTATATGGTGGAGAAGGGATATGGGACATAAATTAACAACAGAGCCTATGCAGCTACACAGTGGAGGCTCTGCAGAAAAGTTTAATGTACACCAGGATGTGTCGGAAATCCTCCATAGAGATCTCTAGGAAACTTTCCTATCAGTATTCTGCAATTCTCTGCTGAAGGTTCCTTGGCAGAGCTGCCTTGTTTCTTTCCCTGCTGTAGGAAACTTTTGCCACGCCAACCGGCAATTATTTCCACAGGGACCTGAGCGGCACACAGTAAAGCAGTATACGGAGCTGGTCTGAAGCTGCACGCCTGCGGGATATGCACTCTGGAATCCTAGGTAACCCCCAGGAGTAAGATACCTGGTTCGATTACACCTGCCTGTGGAAAAGGGGTGCCAATATTCATTGCTTGTAGGAACCCCCTTCACTGACCACCCAGGCCCTTTGTACTTTCTTGTTCATTCCCCCTTCCCACCCACCTGGCCGAACTCACCATATTTTGGACTCGTGCCAAGCTGTGTGCTAGCTAAGGACAGTGAGAAAGAGATGCGTGTAACTTTTGTGATTCACGGCTACGAGCACATTTGCAATACTTTCTCTGTTCATTGTTTCTTTGGCTTCTGCAGATATGCCCTTGAGGACCCACTCCGCTACACTGGCAGAGCACCTCTGTCAGATAAGGTGGTGAACCGGGAGGAGTAAGGAGGATATATTTTGTGAAGAGCTGCAGTCAACAGATACAGCAGATAGCAAAACAAGAGCGTTGAGAGAGACAGTTAATGAAAAATGCAGGCTGGATAGCCTGGAAAGGAGAGGGGGCAGGAGGGGATGATTAAGCCACTGAAGGACCAGAGATGCTCAAGTCCCTCATTACGCTGTAGTCAGAGCACATCCGTGCACAAGTCCCCCTGCAACCAATACAGAACACCTTTCCATGCCCTCCCCAAACTCCCCCACCACATTCTGTGCGTGTTCCTGGTCCCTCGCATTACCCCTTGCCCTCCAACCCTAGGGACTGGTTTCACAGTGAAAGTTGGAGAGACTCAGCTGTGAGAGCAGTAACCAAGAGACTGTTCCTCATTTCCATGTCCCCTGTTTGACGAAAAATGTGTGGTTTTTTTCCTGTTGTTAAATTTTATTCTTTGATACAAATTGACTCTCTGTGTCATACATACGTTAGTTGGTGCTGACATTCAAACACAATGGCTATTGGCAGGAATATTTTCTCAGTACAATTAACACTCAGGAATCAAGCACTACAGGGGTCATTCAGGGCAGCAAGTAAAGATTGCCTGGACAAATGCCTCACATTTAGACACATTCCTAGGAATCATTGTCAAAATGCTTCTTCAAAGCTTCCCTAATTTGAGTAGCACCCCGCTTTGCACCTCTAATTGCCCAAGTATATGGCTGCTCAAAATCAGCAGCTAGCTGATCAACCTCAGCATTCAACCCCCGGGAAAACTTTTTCCCCTTCGCTTTGCAGATATTATGCAAAGTACAGAAGGCTGCAATGACCATTGGAATATTTTAGTCACTGAGATTTAACCTGCCGAAAAGGCAGCACCAGTGACCTTTTAATCTGCCAAAGGCACATTCAGTGGTCATTTGGCACCTGCTGAGTCTGTGTTTGAAGCACTCCTTGCTGCTGTCTAGGTTTCTGGTGTAAGGCTTTACGAGCCACAGGAGCAAGGGGTAAGCTCACTATGGGCATGTCCACATTCCCCCATTGGAATCTTTTAGTCTGGAAAGAAAGTCCCTGTTCGCAGGTTTCTATACCATTCAGCATTCCTAAAGATGTGTGCATAATGCACCTTCTCAGACCATCCCACACTGATGTCCACCATCACCCCTGGTGATCCACCATCACCTGCAAAACCGTGGAGAAGTAGTCCTTGCGGTTGATATACTCTACCACAAGATTGTCCGGTGCTAAAATTGGGATATATGTTCCTTCTATCACCCGCCACAGTTAGGGAATCACATTGCCTTGAAGCCATCAAATACTTCCTGCACAATACCGAGAGACACAGTCCGTCGAAGGAGGAGGTGATTAATGACCCTACATACTTGCACCCCCGGTGGATTTTCCAACTCCAAACTGATTTGCGACTGACTGGTATCACTCTGGAGTTTCCAGCGGCCACACAGTGATTGCTACTCGCTTTTCAACTGTGAGGAAAGCTCTCATTCTGGTATCCTTGCGTCACCAGGAAGGGGGATTTGCACATCTGAAAGTTCTGCAGCCACTGCTAGTTATCCCATACGTGCATCACAATGCAATTCCACCGCTCGGTACTGTTGGTCTACCATGTGCAGCTGCTCCGTGCATGCCAGCAGCATTCTTGAATTATTTCTTTCCATGGCACACAGCAGGGCAGGCACCATGGATTCACATTGTTTTGTAGCTCATTAAATACTGCAAGACCAGCCGCATTGTGTTCCTAACATGCATCACCAGACTGGGCAGCAGTTAAGGAGCCATGCTTTCAGGCAGAGATGGTAGGCACACAGTTTACAGAGACTGTTAAAAATGGTGCAAATGAAGTTGGAAGCCCATGAGATGATGGGACAGAAAGAACTGTATCATGGGACAGTGAGCATGCTTCCATGATTCACCACAATCTGTTCCCAAGGCTCCCAGTGGCAGAGTGGTGAGTTGCACAGTGGGATAGCTTCCCAAGAAGCAACATGCTCTATCGATACAAGAGCACCAACCAAGGTGCTGTGTTGACGTGCACAACCAATGCAATTAAAATGGCTTATGATTGTCAATGTCATTTAAGTTGACTGAACTCTGTAGTGTAAACATGGCCTTAATCTCTTTGGGGATGGAGCTAGGTTGAAAATTGCATGAGAAGAGCCTTTCTTACAGTGTTTCCTCTTCCATCTGAAACCAAGAACTATAGACCCAAACTGGCAAAAAAGAAGAAGCTGAAAGATTTTAACTGTTTGTGGTTCACATGTTGGGCAAATGTTCCAGTGGTTTGTTCCATCCAAACTTGTTTACATGTCCCCAGTTATCTCAGAAAGAACCAGAATTAGAGGCTAATGGGGCTAAGCCCCAACAATATCGACACAACTGTGTTATGCTGCCAAGGTACTGCAGGCTACAGTATCACCTTCTGCCACTGAAAGATTTCAAATGTTGGAAGTTGCAGTATACCTGACTGCCTTTAGAGACCTTCTACCTTGCAGCACAGAGGGAACAGGGTACAGAGCAGAGCTGATGATCAAAATCTAAATTTCAATTTTTTTCACAAATTGTTTGATCAGCCCTAGAGCTCCTGGAGAAATTTCAAAATGTTTCCACATGCAAAAGGGACACTTCTGCATCTGGGCATTTGTTTTTTGAGTCTGGAAGGTTATCTGTGTGAGAGAGGTCCAGAGCCAGGGGATGTTAGTTGGCAGGGTTTGGTGTGAGGGGAATTAAGTTAATTGGTGAATCAGGGGAGGTGAATTTGTGGCATGGGAAGGTGACTGGGGCAATGAGAGAAAAAAAGACAGCAGGATAAATACTATTCTCTCTCACTCTGCCCATTACTGTAGTGTCCTAATTTTCCATTCTGAAGGAGAGAGGGAATGGGAGAGAACCCTTTCTTTTTCTTCCCAATGCCCCACCAATCTCTCTTAACTCCCAAGAAAATCCCATCAAACACAAACTGTGACCACAGAGTCAGTTTCTCACTTTGAAAATATGATCCACTTTGAAAACGGGGCTGGAGCAATGGAGGCGAAGAAGATTGCTGTCTACAGATGCACCAATTATTTTGAGCACCAGCTGCCAGTGAAGGAGGACCAGATTAAAGGGGTACAGTGTTTTGCTGACTCATGTAATTTATCATCTGCCATAAACTGGGGTACTTTCCTAGTGAGTATCCTTTCCCCTCTTCTCTGCAGGAGAGAGCCAGAGATGTGCAAGCACTTGCTCCATTCTGCCTCCCTCACCCAAATGATGGGGTGGGAGCATCAGGACAAATGAAGGGAGTACTTCCAGGTTTATAAAAGTGTAAATTTCTTACCAGTTTCGTTGATGATTTCTGTATGACTTTAATGAAGAGATCCAGTTCCCCTCAATAAGTTACAAAAGACTTCCCCTATCCCCTGCCACATATGAATTAGATCATGTTTGGACATGAGTTGAAAAGCACATTTCAAAGGTAGGCAGGCAAACAAAAGTTTAGCATTAAAAAAAAAAAAACACCTTGAAGAAAATGTAAAGCTTAATTACACACTTTGTAACCTTCCATCCAAGGTAAACAGTTAGCCTGTCCAATTTCCCATTAATTTTTCCTTTCTTGGACTACCTATGACGTGACAACTGATTCTGTGAGTTCAAGATTGAAAGCACAGCCACATATAGCAAGATTTGACTCTCAGTAGATGTTTTATAAACGTTGATTTGTATACATACTTTAATGGTGACCACCAGAGACAGGTTATGGCATCATGACTTGCGAGTTTTATTCCAGACTGAGTTGCTTTGTGACCTTGAGCAAGTTAATAAAGTCGAATTTGCAAAGCTGGGTGCTTAAACTTAAGCACCTTACCTCATATTTAGGCACCTGCAAAAAAAAAAATGGCCTAATCTTAAATGGTGGTGAACACCTCCAGTTGCTGTTAATTTCAGCTGATCCAGAGCAAATGCAAATCCACCTTTGTCAGGCTTTCACTTCAGGAAGGCAGAAACGACCTCCTCTAGGAGGCTTTTAAACTCTGAACGCCCTGCAGTTCCTGCCTCCCCTCAGTTGGAGTAGCTGAGCTGCAGCCTTCTCTCTTGTTTATCCAGCAGCAAGCCCTTGCTCTTCCTCATAGAATAATAGAATATCAGGGTTAAGAGGGACCTCAGAAGGTCATCTAGTCCAACTCCCTGCTCAAAGCAGGACCAATCCCCAACTAAATCACCCCAGCCAAGGCTTTGTCAAGCCTGACCTTAAAAACTTCTAAGGAAGGAGATTCCACTACCTCCCTAGGTAACGCATTCCAGTGTTTCACCACTCTCCTAGTGAAAAAGTTTTTCCTAATATCCAACCTAAGCCTCCCCCACTGCAACTTGAAACCATTACTCCTTGTTCTGTCATCTGTCCCCTCTGACCATAGCACTGGCATGGGGGAGAGAAAAAGAGGCACGAAAGTTTCATTCCTCCCCTCCCCCCCAACATGCATACACATGCACTAACTATGGCACCATCTTCCCAGGAATGTGAGGCAGGAGGAGGGACCGACAGATGAGCCAACTCATTGACTAAATTTAGAGGTGGGACTCATAATTCTTAGGCTTCGCTCTTAACATTAATGTTGCTCTGTATGAGATTAACACCACTCTCTCATAACTGGCCCTTCTGAACAGTGGGCCATTCAAGTGCCTAACTTTAGATCCTCAGCAATGTTCCCTCTAATTTTTGACAGGCGGTTTGTGCAAAAAATTTCTTCTGTGCAAATGTTTGTGCGAACGATGTTTTGCTGTGTGCACGGAGTTTAGGATCTGTATGCACCTGCACACATGCACAGCTTAGAGAGAACAGTGGTCCTCAGGTATGTCTATTGTCCTCTTTTTGTTCCTTACTATATCCATCTACCTAATGGCTGTAATACCATTTACCTCACAAGGGTTTCATGATCCTTTATTAATGCTTGTAAATAACTTTAAGTTCCCTATGAAAGACAGTATAGACTGGGGTATAATTTCATATGGCAGGCCTGATCCAATATTCTGCCATGTTCAGCAAAAGTTAATAAAACAGAAACAGATAAAGATAAACCAGGTTGGTAATTTACTTATATTCACCATTTGACTTTTATCTGAAGTGTCGTCTTCTTTGACTTGCCAGTTTGGGGGTATCTATTCTCCAGTTGTTGAATAAGCTCTCTTCGGTGCTACTTCTCCTCGCCTGGACATGTACCATCTTCTGCCAGACATATACTTCTACAGAGCTTCTTAAATGGAACCAAGTGGTTCTACACTTGTATGTGAGGTTTTGTTGGATTGCTGCGTTGAAGTCTAGACTGAAAGAGTGTGATTTATAGAGCTCATCACTGTATTGCACTTTAACTTCCTTGTGTGGACCCTGCTGGTGTGCACTAGATGTTCTTTAGTGTGCATCAATATAGTCCTGTTTCAAACAGACTTACCTCAATGCACATGCTAACCAAGTCTACACAGGGAAGTTAGAGAGCAACACACTGGTATGCTCCACAAATCTCCGGTAGCGTGGACTCGGGTTGTGCAGACAAGCCCAAAGATTCATGGGAAGTCTGTAGGCTCACTGAAACTGTTCTTAGGGCTGATTCCAGCCCGTGGGCCTTATGTTTGACACCCTGGGTGTCAAAGTGGAAATTAGTAAAGTCATGTTGTCTAGTTCTTACAAGAATTGTTTTCATATATATATAGCTCAGTAGTCTGTGTCTTTGTGCAGCAGCTACTATACATGTCCAATCTAATCTGGACACTGAGAAGTCACTCGTACTGCATTTTTCTGTTCAGGCTATTAAATTGTTTTGCGTCCCCTCCCCATGGTTTTAAAACATTAAAAATGATGAAATTCTAAGGCATTTAGCCAACAGTCTTGCAGCGTGAAAATGAATCAAGGATGACTTAGAGGAAGTGAAACCAGTGAATTACTGCATGTCCCTCTGTTTCACATTATACAACATCAAAAAACATGCTACGTAAAAAAAAAAAAGTTGGTCATATCATTACCCTTAAAAATGTTAAAACAATGGATCAAATATAAAGGGTGTTCCTCAATTGTTCATCAGTGGAGTTACAGTGGAGGAGAATTACATTCTGTTTTAAAAATACATACCATGGGTTTAACCCCAAGAGTAAGTGAGAGAAGGAATGTGGGGAGAAAATGGGAAAATAGCTAACTTACTTAGCCCCTTTGTCATAAACCTACCACACAATGAGAAATTTTTCATAGGACAGCAGAAGAGTAGGGGACAGAAGAGGATGCGGGGGGGGGGGGGGAAGTAGCACTGCTCATGTCCCACCTGGGATGGCCTAAGAGGATATGAATCAGAAACCTCGCAATCATCATGACCTCAGGCGAGTTTCCTGTAATTAGAGGGAGGGATGGAATTAGGATGAGGAGGAGTATGGCATAGGCCCAGTCCAGCACCAATTAAAATCAAAGGTCAATCTTCCTTTTACTGCTGTGGGAATTGGAGTGGGCCCAGAGTGACTATATGATGTTGGGCCTGGCCACCAGAAAAGATTAGTGCCACCTACTCATGTATGACTGTGTTTTGAGAACTGAAAGCCATTGATTAGATACATAGATACTAAGGTCAGAAGGGACCATTCTGATCATCTAGTCTGACCTCCTGCACAACACAGGCCACAGAATCTCACCCACCCACTCCTGTGAAAAACCTCACCTATGTCTGAGCTATTGAAATCCTCAAATCGTGATTTAAAGACTTCAAGAAGCAGAGAATCCTCCATCAAGTGACCTGTGCCCCATGCTACAGAGGAAGGCGAAAAACCTCCAGGGCCTCTTCCAATCTGCCCTGGAGGAAAATTTCTTCCCGACCCCAAATATGGCGATCAGCTAAACCCTGAGCATATGGGCAAGATTCACCAACCAGATACTACAGAAAATTCTTTCCTGGGTAACTCAGATCCCATCCATCTAATATCCCATCACAGGCCATTAGGCCTATTTACCATGAATATTTAAATATCAATTAATTACCAAAATCACGTTATCCCATTATACCATCTCCTCCATAAACTTATCGAGTAGAATCTTAAAGCCAGATAGATCTTTTGCCCCCACTGTTTCCCTTGGAAGGCTATTCCAAAACTTCACTCCTCTGATGGTTAGAAACCTTCATCTAATGTCAAGTCTAAACTTCCTGGTGGCCAGTTTATATCCATTTGTTCTTGTGTCCACATTGGTACTGAGCTTAAATAATTCCTCTCCCTCTCCTGTATTTATCCCTCTGATATATTTATAGAGAGCAATCATATCTCCTCTCAGCCTTCTTTTAGTCAGGCTAAACAAGCCAAGCTCCTTGAGTCTCCTTTCATAAGACAAGTTTTCCATTCCTCGGATCATCCTAGTAGCCCTTCTCTGTACCTGTTCCAGTTTGAATTCATCCTTTTTAAACATGGGAGACAGAACTGCACACAGTATTCCAGGTGAGTTCTCTGGGATCTGTGTGAGAGATCCTTTTCTCAGCCATCTGCCACTCCTTGATGAGGAAGGGCCTTAGGGAGATGGTGCCCTACAACCTCCCTACTTATTCACTACCATAGGTCATTCTTACATGGCAGAGGTTATTTGGTTAGACAGTCATGGCTACCTGGGCCATCCCTCATCAAAACCCATCAATGCGGGTGTATGTTTGCAAAACAGCCTAAGCAGATGAGTCTCTAGCACTGCAGTTCTTTCATTTTCTCAAATACACTCTCGCTCTCCTTTTAAACCTATTACTTTTTCAATGGGGAATTCTTGACTGTTCCGATTTAATCGCTGTTCTTCAAATGTTGTTGTCATTAAAAATCTCTAGTATGCACCATCAAGAGAAAAGAACTCTCTTCACTCAAGGTGAATGAAGTTCATCACTGATTTCCTGCAACTTTTCAACTTGCCATCTGGGCAATGGCTTACAAAATTTTTATGCTTTTTATGGTATAAAAAGCTTAAATAATGACATTGCAGATATATAAATGCATCCTGGGAGTCAGAAATTATGGGAGCTACCATCAATTACAGTTGGAATTAGCAAAAAGAAAAGGAGTACTTGTGGCACCTTAGAGACTAACAAATTTATTAGAGCATAAGCTTTCGTGAGCTACAGCTCACTTCATCGGATGCATCGGATGAAGTGAGCTGTAGCTCACGAAAGTTTATGCTCTAATAAATTTGTTAGTCTCTAAGGTGCCACAAGTACTCCTTTTCTTTTTGCGAATACAGACTAACACGGCTGCTACTCTGAAAGTTGGAATTAGATGTTTTGAAATGACCTAGTGTGAGGAGATTTCATCTAACCAGATTTTGATAAATGCTATGTACTTTTAAGCTTTGCCCAGTTAATACTTGGGTGACCACTTAATGACAATGCATTATTTTTTTGTTTGCTTCTGTGTGTTAACAGAGCACATTATTTTTTTAAATAAAAGGTTAATAGTGAATTTTGAATTCCATAAATTGAGACATTTTAAGACAGTTTCCACCACAATGTTTTCATTATACTCTCACAATGCTGCAGGGTGATTTATTGCTCAGCAAATAATATAAAGGAAGGACACTAACAACTGGGGATACTGGTACAATTTGTAGCATTTATTTAACTCTATATGCTGATTCATCTTGTAGTGAAAAGACTGTGTTGTAATGAACAAGTGTTAAGGTTGCTGTATGAATCATTCCATAGAATGTCCTGAGACTATGGTCAGTAAAGAGACTATATATTAATAAAAAAGGGGGCGTGGGGGGTTCTATGTTACTTAACAGATCTTAATAAGGCCAATCCTGAAAAAAACAGAATGTGAGAAAATCCCAAAGACCCCTGTGCCTGGAGGGTTCCCTGGTCAGACCTTTTTACTGTTCTGAGGAACCTATATTTGTTCTGCAGAACCAACATAGCTGAGAGACAGTGAGCTGGATTGTATTCTGACTGGTGCATCTACAACAACGACAAAATTGAATTGTGTTACAGCTTCAAATAAGAGATGAAGAAATAACATGAAATAAAGGCTCGGAAATGTACACTTTTGACTTTCAGATTCTAAGTTGAGTTTCAAAGGCTAGCGATTACATAGCCCTCACACTATTTTTATCCTGAAAACTGAGTCGATTTGATCTGGAATCACTGGAACACAGTAAAAATGGATCTCTGCAATGATATGTGTAGAGTCCCTTTTCAGAGTAGAATTGCACTTCAGGGTCAATTCATTTAGCCCAGGGGTGGCCAACCTGAGCCTGAGAAGGAGCCAGAATTTACCAATGTACATTGCCAAAAAGTCACAGTAATACACCAGCAGCCCCCTCCCCCCATCAGCTTCTCTCCCAACCCCGCTCCCAGCACCTCCTGCCCACCGGCAGCCCCACTGATCAGTACCTCCCCCCACCTCCCGATCTGCTGTTTCATGGCGTGCAGAAGGCTCTGGGGCAGGCGGAGGGGGAGAAGCGAGGGAACAGCAGGCTCAGGGGAGGGGGCGGGAAGGGGTGGAGTAGAGGCAGGGCCCGTGGCAGGGTCAGGGGTTGAGCAGTGAGCACCCCCCTGCCCATTGGAAAGTTGGTGCCTGTAGCTCCAGTCATGGAGTCGGTGCCTATAAAAGGAGCCGTATATTAATCTCTGAAGAGCCACATGCGGCTCTAAAGCCACAGGTTGCCCACCCCGATTTAGCCTTTCTGGATAAGGCATGGAAGTAAAGGCACTGGAACATGCTGAGGCAGAAATGTCAGATGTGTCATAACCAAAACACCATGGAACTTTGATTAAGCTCAGATTCTGGTCTGTACCTTGTGGTTTGGACCTATTCTCAGCAATATATGCAGCACAGGGCCATTTCAACTGGGTGGTTGTGTGTGGTTTGCCATGGACTTGGTGTGTGATGTAAAGAGCAGCAAGGGCTAAAGGGGGGGAGGCGGGGAATGGCTGTCTGACTCAGGAGGTTGCAAGCTGTGGTGCCACCTGCAATGCTTCCTAGTAGCCACCATGTGGCATCAGGCACCACAGCAACCCTCCCCCCACAATGTCCTGCTTAGCTGCCTGCTACCTGCTTTAGCTGTTCAGGGAAGCAAAAGGGACTCGATTTCCAGCTGCAAGAAGCTGAGACCAAGAAGCCAGTGGAGCAGCTTTCCCCTTACCCAGGGGCTCTTCGGGCGGGTCACAGGAGAAGAGAACTGGGATGGAGGAAAGAGACTTGGAATAATGAAAGTGGAAGAGAAGTGCTGGATTCTTCATCTGACTCAAACCCACAGTGTCCAAACAGTGATTTGGATAGAAGCCTGGCCTGATTTAAAATGCTGCAGCCCCTAGTAACTCACAACCTTATATACATTAAACCTGTCAGAATAGCGGTAGCCACAGGAATTACATACTGTAATAGCAAGGTCTAGATTAACACATATCCCATACCCATCTTTCTCCCTTGCTACCATTCTGGCAGTGTAGGTTTCTGTAGGGAAACACTAAGCTATGAGGATTGTGGAGTATGTGACACCCATAAGAGTTAATGTGTAAAAGCCAGTTCTCTGACACTGCATGGGTGGTGAGCCCAGAGGATCACTGATCAGCCAATGGCAGTTTGGTGTGATATGTTTTATTGGTTGAGTGCTTTGTCACTATAGCCTGCAGGGGAGTTTGATGAGGGCTGTTTTCTGTAAACCAATATGAACTGGTTCATCCTGTTTAGAGGGTATTGCAGTTTTCTTGTTCATGCAGTTAATTTCAGCACTTTCATTAAAGAAGTAGCTTTTCTTATTTGCTTCTGGTCTCTTAATGGTGTCTGTAAACACAATAATGATGTGTGTACTGACCTTTTTTATCTTCTGACATGACACTAACAGGCCTTTCTTAATATAAGAAGGGGGATCTTGTCCTGCCTTGAATGGCAGTTTTCTGTTGTCTTTGGAAAATAAATATTTAAATACACTACGGTGGCATCTGAGCCTGCTCTCATAAGATCACCATGATCCTACTGCTCCCAGTACCATGCATTTGAAGTGCCTCCTGTCTCCTTCCTCATGCTTTCTGAGTGTTGGAATCTTAGTGCTTTTTTGTCTGCCACCACGTGGTATCTGGGGGGAGAGGGAGGGTTGGCAGATTTACCACCGCCACAGTAATTTGGAGAGGGATGTTGAACGTGTTTCCCTCTTTGGACAATTTTTTTTAAAAAGCAGCCAGAGTGTGTGGTGGCCTCTTGTGTTTTTTTATTGGGAAATTTAAAAAACCCCATAACTATAACACAAAAACCTGCCAATGACAATTGAAATAAAGGAGGAACGCTAGATGTGCATGTATAAAACAGTGCAGGCATGGTAGCTTCACTGGGACAGCACAGTTGGGGCAGTTCAAGTACATGCATGGCTGTATCACCCCACATGCTAGCTGCACTCTGAGCTAACATGATGATGCTCACCGTTCATGATTGCATCTGTGTTAAGGATTTGGCCTGAAATATTCCCCAACATTGCACCCACTGATTCAGATCCATCAGTGATACTGACAGAGGGAGTGCTAGCATAGTGAAGGTGCTCTTGGTCACCAGATCTTTTCCATCTTATGTCAGCTTACTCTTAGTATGGTTAGATGACAGGGTGCTAAAAACCAGTTGTTGCCTGGAGCCTTATCTACACTCATATTTTCGCTGTTGTTGGATGTGTTCCAATGCTAGCAACAGTGAGAAAAACTTAGTGTACTCACAGCTCACACTGAATGCTAGAATTAAGGGACAGGTTTCAGAGTAGCAACCGTGTTAGTCTGTATCCGCAAAAACAACAAGGAATCCTTGTGGCACCTTAGAGACTAACAAATTTATCTGGGCATAAGCTTTCGTGAGCTACAGCTCACTTCATTGGACGGGAGTGATTATAATTTGTCATTTTAAAATAATATATACATACTGTGTATAAAACTTACAATAAATGTAAGAAAAATCAGCCCAACATCAGCTCAGTTTTTCAAGTTGGTTAAGGTGACCCAGCACCCAGCCTTATTATTACCATGATTCAAGACTACACTGTATGTTTTTCTGATTAAATAATATGCATAACAGAAAGAAATAGGAAAAGAATTCTTCCAGCTCTGGCTGGTACAATGTGTTAATAGCCCTGTTCATACAATACTTGAGAAGGGAATCAACCACAGACTGTCTTTAGATGACAAAAGATTTAAGGTGTTGTGTATTATGCACACTGCCTGTGAATGGGATGGATAAATTCTCACTTTCTGACTTAAGGTCAAACTAGTTTTAATCTGAGCACAGAAGTAATTCTAGTTGCATATAATGTATATCTGTGTATACAAACCTCCTCAGTGAAATAAAACTGAGGCCATGTCTATGCTCCTGTATCGGCTGCCTTCTACCTCTGGCTTCAGCATGATTATGTGTGTGTGGACAAGTGCATGCATGCCTTAACTTTTTACTAGCCCCACAACTAGTCCTGACAGTGGGGGCTGGGGCAGGCTAGAAAAAGATAGGATCACACAGTTACACTTAAAGTACCCAATTCAATGAAGCTTTTCTTCCACTGAAATCAATTAACTGGAATGAATGGAAGAACTGACTTTCACATTTTAAAGGTAAACTAGGAGGGAAATGTCCACAACAGGAAATTCATTTAATATTGAACAGCGTAACATTTTTATGCATAAAGGGAGGCAATAGCAACGAAAGAAGGAAAGATTATACATGCAACTGTTCTATTTCTTCAGAGCTTACTATTGTAGCTTTGTTTCTCCACTTTATATGCTCATTTACAGCTGTGCAAAGTGGGTGTGAAAATGCTACCAAATCAAAATGGCAATGTGTTGCACACACTTTGCCCAGGTGTCAGCTATAGTAAGGCAAGAGAGAATTTGGTCCATTAGCTCCTCCCCACCCCTCTTTTGGGGGTTGGTTTAGCCACAGCTCAGAATATAGTTTCTTGTGATGTCAGGTCCCCAGTTCTAAAAAGACAAAGTTCTTCAGGAAAAGAGGTCAGCATTTCAGATTTATAATGCAGAAAAACAAAGGAGGGGAGGAGGGACTCACATAAAGTAGGGATTCAATCTCCCTTTTGCTTGAAGGATACAGCATATCTTCTCCAAATTTACTGCACCGTCTGTGAGCAAATACTGAATCTTTTTCTGGAGATTTTTCAACTTAAATCTGTAAGTTTGACCCAGACAACTTCAAAAAATGAAACATTTAAGAATTTTTCAGTCTGGCCTATTTCTCAATCCTTTTGCTAATAAATGGCTGGTTTGAAAAGAAGAGGAAGAAATAACATGAAATATAGTTAATACTCACTGCTAGCTACCTTTAAATGTATATTTGAAGTAATTAGGTTCTTCACCATTGCCTACCCTCCTCCCCTTACCATTATATTCACAGTTTTCCTTTACTCAAAATGGCTGCCATTTCTTCTTAACTTACAATTGGACTGAAGCTACCTATACCCACAGGAAAGTACTACTTCACTGAGTCACAATGTGTGTCAAAAGCCATTGAAAAGTGTATAAAATAACCAAATGTGAAACATGGATTTTGTGGTGCAACACATAAAGAAGGGTTTTTTGCTTGTTTTTATGGATATTTTTTCACAGTGTGAATTAAAATAAGACCATTACAAAAAAAACTGATTTCAATCATATAGCCCCTATTTCAAATATTCTAACTCTTTGCATGTACCTGCATAACATAGGCATTTGGGGGGAATCCATGCCCCCTTTCCAAGCCCCTCACCCCCAAACTGAAGCAATTCCATAAATAAAAAACTTCATTTAAAAGGGTTTATGATTGGGCAAATATGAATGAGTGCACAGATTCAGTATATGGGGTGTTGTGTTTTTATGGGGAAGCATAAGGTTGTGATTAAAGTTTTGTGTTATTCTGTGAGGGAGACTAATGGGTTGTGTGTAGAGTGTTTCCTTATCAGTTGGAGGCAGAAGGAAGTTTCTTGTGATGATGCAGATTCTGTCACTGTCAGTGGAAACATGCTGTGTTGGCTTTAGGACACAGTTAAATGATATCCCATAATTTATTATTGCCTTGCTTCTGTGTATTTGGGTGGATGGGGATGTCATACTTGCCCAACCATAATACATTTAAAAAGAGTTTTTGTGTGTGGTGTATATATATGAAAATATTGAATCTAATATACAATTTTTACTCTTCACCTGTATCATGAGGACATAGGAACTGTCAGTCCAGAATAGGTCAATGGTATATCTAGTCTGGTATCCCATCTCTGACTGTGGCACAAAGGTTCACCTACATACTTTGGCTGGCAGGACCAGGGCCCTGGTGAACAGCTAGTGCCTGGGGATTTATAAGCCTTGGGAGTTTTGAATCCTAGCTTGTCTTATAGAAAGGTTAATTTTGGAACACTAACTAAATGGGAAGATTGTAGTAAATTGTTTCTGACTTAAGTCATTTCAGATAGATTGTTATTGATACATGAGATTTGGTTCTGTTCCAGCTAAAATGTGTAATTTAATTTGACACCTGAATGTTACTGATTTCTTTATTTTATGTTTACTTTTACTGCTTCCTCAACATGTAAGCATGGGGTTGTATTTTGCAATTGTTTCTCATGATTGGGTACATGAACATTTTTGTAAAGATTGCTGGAATGGGAAGCTTCTGCCTTTGGCCAATGTTGTGTTTGCTTTTGTAAGTTCCGATTTGGATACCAGTGTGATGGCCCAGAGTAAAGCACTACTTAGTGAGCTTGTCTGCACTAGGATTATTAACTAAAAAGTGTTAATTAACACACTTAAAAATCCTAGTGCAGACAAGCCCAGTATGAGTAAGGCTGGCAGAATGTGACCCAAGGGGAATATATACATATATAGTGAAATTTAGGCCACCCTTATTAGGCAATCTTCTGTGTTAAGGCCACTTACAATGAAGTCTTTAAAGGGCTCAGTACCGGTCTATTTCACCTTTACTAGAAGTCCATCTCTGTTAAAGAGCCATTTTTGTCTGCAAATGATTTTAAGAAAATAATTTTCTTTCTTAGAGCCTTCTAGCCTGGATGGACCAAATTTCTGTTTAAATTTGTAGGTCACCTGAAAATTAAGTGCAAAGAAACTGAGGGCTGGATGTGGTGGTGTAGTTTAAGAAAGGATTTGAAGGTGAGTTGTGTGATTTGTTGGTTAATAACTTACATTGAATGAAATTATTCACTGTGAATGCCCTTAAAGTTTCTGTTTTTATGCTTCTCAGGGTAAAATATGAATATATTGTAGGCTATGTGAAGATGTCAAGAAACATTTGAAATGACTGTTTGTGAATTTTGACCTCTTAGTATATAATTTAGGTATTTCTTTAAAAAGTTTTTCCCCTACAAGTTAAGAATTTTCTCCTCCCTTATCTTCAGTTGTAGTTTGAGCTAAACGTATTTATTAAGCTAGTTACTGTGTTGCTACCTTGAGAGGGGGATAGGAAACACAAACAAATGTTGCTAGCTTCTGACACTTTGGTAGCATGTTGCACCCAGGGGCTGCTCTTCAGTTATTGTTTCTACTATGAGGTTAAAGTCCCTCCCCACCTAGCAAACATTAAACTAATGTGCATACCCCTCCCCGCTTACAAGTGAAAACACATGACAGAGGACAGCATTTTCTCAGCCTTCCTGAATTAATGCAAGTGATCATGGTACTCATCTTCCTGATGGCTTCTTGCCTAGGAGCTAACAGTGGGTATTGCTTTTGATTGATAGTGAGTAGCAAATGAGCACATGGGGGAGAGGGACTGCAAAACAATTTACTGAAATAATCAGCTTTTAAGGAAAATTGTATAATGCAAAATAAAAACGGCTAAAAATAAACGGAGTCTTGAAGCCCTTTTCCCATCTGAAGTTTTTCAGCAGCCTTATTTACATTAATCAGGAAAAAGTGTTTAGTAGAGGGGAACAATACAATATCCTGTAGGATTGCCAACTCTGATGGAAGCTATTCAGTAGTCCCCAGGAAATTGATGCTGATTCCAGGAGACTCCAGGCCAATTCTGAAGGGTTGGCAACCGTGATACCCTGGGAGCTTTCATAGAGTTTAGCAGTGGGCTGTTCCCTGGTCTTTCTCTCTAATCCACAGGAAACTGTAATCAAGATTGGCCAATTTCAAATGTAAAGTTTCCTGGGGAGGAGGGGAAGAGCAATTTCTCCCTAGGGAGGATAAGCCATGTTTCCATGGTGGTGGTTGTTATATATTTATATTGCAGAAGTGCTTAAGGATCCCAAACAGGGATAATGATTATTTATTATTTGTATTATGGTGATGACTAGATGGACTATTAGTCTATGGTAGCAATTTAAATATTTTTAATGTGTTGAATTAGCATTTCCCCTGGATGTTTTATCCATACCTCCTTCCTAGCTGGTACCACCCACTAATTAGGATGCACTGGCTCCTGGTGGATGGGTGGTGGTGGCTGCATTGTGTCATTGCAGATGTCTCTATGGTGGTCTTTCTACTACTAGGGATCCTGCTACTGCAGAAGCTAGAGTAAGCCAAGAGTGAATTTGACCTTTCTACTGCATATTTCATTTCTCATTAATTTCGTCAGCTGAGATGTAGAACCGATGTCCTGATAACTTGCGGTCCTTTAGTTATATCACTAGGGGATCTTTAACGTTGTAGGGGTGTTAACACCACTGTCCAGCTAAAGGCCAGCTCTGAAAATTATATTCTGCCTTCCTAAATTTCCCCTGCAGTTTGTCTGTGAAATCACTTTCCGTGCTAAACCATTGTGTTCCATCCCAGAGGTGGCTGAATTTCTTGGGTAGATAGTAATCTCTTTTAATGGTTTGTGTCTTTGTAAATGCCTGGGGAGATAGAAGGTGCTTTGTCAAAATATTATTTAAACAGATAACGTGTCATTCAGTAAAATACATTATCCTTTAATAGAGTGCAGAAATATTACAATCTTATAAACAAGCTGCCTCCTTTTTCTTTGACCTGGCTTCCTAGAATATTGCTGTAGGCGACTCTGAATTCACATCTCAAACTATCCTCTCTACTCTTCCTTTAACATAAAAACAAAAGAATGGTCTGACCCAATATAGCCAATCTTCCATCTAGCCAGAATTGTGCCCTCTGACAGTGACCAATGCATATGCTTCAGGAGGAATGAACAGGGCAATTATCAAGTGATCCCATCCCATGTCATCCAGTTCCAGCATTTGTCAGTCAGAGTCTTAGCCATCTTGGCTAATAGCCATTGATGGACCCATCCTGCATTAACTTCTGTAATTCATTTTTGAACCCAGTTATACTTTTGGTCTTCACCACATCCCATGGCAATGAGTTCCACAGGTTTACTGTGCATTGTGTGAAGAAGTACTTCCTTTTGTTTATTTTAAAACTGCTGCCTATTAATTTCATCAGATGATCCCTGTTTCTTGTGGTATGTGAAGGGGGAATTAATACTTCCCTGTTTGCTGTTTCGAAACCATTAATGATTTTACAGAGTTCTGTCGTATCGCCCATTAGTCATCTCTTTTCTAAGCTGAATAGTTCCAATCTTTTTAAATCTCTCCTCATAAGCTGTTTCATACCCCTAATCATTTTTGTTGCTCTCTCTATACCTTTTCCAATCCTAATATGTCTTTTTTAAGATGGGGCAACCAGAACTGAACACAGTATTCAAGGTGTGGGTGTACCATGGATTTATATAGTGGCAAATTCTGTCCTGCTATCTATCCTTTCCTAATGGTTCCTAACATTTGGTTAGCTTTTTTGACTGCTGCTACACATGGAGCTGATGTTTTCAGAGAATTATCCACGATGACTCCAAGATCTTTCTCGAGTTGTAACAGCTAATTAAGGCCCCATAATTTCATATGTATAATTGGGCTTATGTTTTCCAATGTGGATTACTTTGCACTTATCAACATTGAAATTCATCAGCCATTTTGTTGCCCAGTCGCCCAGTTTTGCCAAATGCCCTTTCAACTCTTTACACTTTGCTTTGGACTTAACTATCTTGAGTAATTTTGTATGATCTGCAAACTTTGTCACTTCACTATTTAGCCATTTTTCTAGATCATTTATGAATATATTGAACAGAGCTAGTCCCAGATCCTTGGGAAACCTTGCTATTGACCTCTCTCCGTTCTGAAAACTGACCATTCATTTCTGCCCTTTGTTTCCTGCCTTTTAACAAGTTATTGATCCCTGTGAGGACTCCCTCTTATCCCCTGAATGCTTACTTTGCTTAAGAGTCTTTGGTGTGGGACCTTGTCAAAGGCTTTCGAAAATCTAAGTAAATTATATAAATGGGATCACCCTTGTCATATTTATTGATTCCCTAAAAGAATTCTGATGAATTGGTGAGCCATGATTTCCCTTTACAAATGCCGTGTTAACTCTTCTCCAACAAATCATGTTTATTTATATGTTTGATAATTCTGTTCTTTACTATAGTTTTGACCAGTTTGCCTGGTACTGAAGTTAGGCTTACTGGCCTGAAATTGCCAGGATCATCTCTGGAGCCTTTTCAAAAAATTGGTGTTATGTTAACTCTCCTGCAGCCATCTGTACAGAGTCTGATTTAAGTGATAGGTTATGTATCATAGTTAGTAGTTCTGCACTTTCATATTGGATTTCCTTCATAACCCTTGGGTGAATACCATCTGGTCCTGGTGACTTATTACTGTTTAATGTATCACATCACATTTCCAAAACCTTTCCTACTGATACCTCAGTTTGGGATAGTTTCCTAGCTTTGTCACCTAAAAAGAATGGCTCAGGTGGGGAATCTCCCTCACATCCTCTACAGTGAAGACTGATGCAAAGAATTCATTTAGCTTTTCTGAAAAAGCCTTGTCTTCCTTGAGTGCTCCTTTAGCACCTTACTCATCCAGTGTCCCACTGACTGTTTGACACTTCTGCTTCTGATGTACTTAAACCAACATTTTCTGTTAGTTTTTGTGTCTTTTGCTAGTTGTTCTTCAAAAAAAAATTTTTTTGCATGCCTAATTATATTTTTACACTTGTCTTGCCAGAGTTTATGCTCCTTTCATTTTCCTCAAGAGGATTTGACTTCCAATTTTTAAAGGATACCTTTTTGCCTCAGTCTGTCTCTTCTACTCTGTTGGTATGCTGTGGTGGCATTATTTTGGTCCTTTTCCTTTTTTAAAAATTTAATTAGAGCCTCTATTGTGGTGTTTTTAAGTTTCCCTGAAGCTTGCAGGCATTTCACTCTTGTGACTGTTAGTTTTAATTTCCATTTAACTAGCTTCCTCATTTCTGCATAGTTCCTCTTTTTGAAGTTAGGTGCTACTGTGGGTGAGTTTCTTTGGTACTTCCTGCCTCCCACCCCCACCCCCACCCTCACCCCTAAGGGTGTTAAATTGAATTACATTATGGTTGCTATTTCCAGCTGATTGAGCTATATTCACCTCTTGGACCAGATCCTGAAGAATTGCCTCTGCTCTTGTGGGTTCCAGAAGTAGCTGATCCAAGAAAGTCA
Organism: Dermochelys coriacea; assembly: GCF_009764565.3. Taxonomy (NCBI): domain Eukaryota; kingdom Metazoa; phylum Chordata; order Testudines; family Dermochelyidae; genus Dermochelys; species Dermochelys coriacea. Next base: position 31,402,950 of record NC_050071.1, on the reverse strand, counting down.
TTAATGGTTTCTAGAAATTTTATCTCTGCATCCCATCCTGAGGTGACATGTACCCAGTCAGTATAAGGATAGTTGAAATCATCCATAATTATTGAGTTTTCTATTTTTGTAGCCTCTCTAATCTCCCTGAACATTTCATAATCACTGTCCTAGTCAGGTAATCGATAGCATATTCCTACTGCTATACTCTTATTATTCAAGCATGGAATTTCTATCCATTGAGATTCTGTAGTACAGTTTGATTCATTTAAGATATTTTACTATATTTGACTCTGTTTTCTTTTACATATAGTGACCTTATAATCTATTTAAAAAATTGGGTATTCAAAAGTGGAAGCATCCTAAAATCACTAGTCCCTTTTGGCATATTTAGGCCATGTAGCTCTCGAATTCTAGACCTTTTACAAACTTGTTTCATATTTTCCCCTGCCGAGATAATCACAAGGGCAGCCTTTTGAATATTTGGTGTTAGACTTCAGTAAAGAAAGCTTAATTTTTTATTAACTTGTTTTGACTCTGAGATAAAACAAATGCACATGTAAGTTTGCTGTAACAGTGGATAATCCTTTTGCCTTGACTACAGTCTCATCGTCTAAGAAAAATGTTCAAGTAGTTTTTTGTCATTTGCTATCCCCAGTTTGTAATGATGTTGCCCTTAATGCCCATCGAGTTGGCAAAAAAATTTTAGATGCACTTCTCTGCAGCATTTCAGTCTCTGTGAGACATTGTAGAGACTTTTAATCAGGGCAATTATGTCATGAAGGAGGCTCAGAGGAGTTTTGCACAATGGAATATTTTGTTTAGCACTTTTTTACACCTAGCTTCAAATGATGAGACAGAGAGTGTGTGCATAAAGCTGGAGGCTATTCTTTTTGCATTAAATGTTACTGTTGCAGACAACAAGCTATGCTTTTGTAGAACTGTGTGGCACTTCTTTAAAGCCGGCAAATAAAATACTAGTTGTGGTATCATAAGGCATCAGGAAAGAAATAATTTGCTATAGATCTTTATTAGCAACAGGTCAGCAGATCTATATTTGTTCTTTTGAAGACAGATGACAGCATCTTTCCTATCTCCTGGTGATGCGCACAGGATTTCACTGGCCATACTAAAATATTTTATTGATCACATTAAGAGAAATCAATTCAAAAGTTGCCCAGGTCGTCAATTCTGTGATATCTTCTATATATGCAATGACAGGTCTGATTGCTCATCACTGTGGCTGAGAACAGAATACCTCGGGGTGCCCAATTATAACTGAAGTGAGGGGAAATTCAGAAAAGTAATTTTGGCTTCTTTCATTGCCTTTATGTTGGCCTCCAAATGAGCAACCATTCCACTCCTTTCAGATTTCACAGCAGCAAGAGTACTAATGGCAACTCTCTGCAATTTCAACTTCTCATGTCCATGAGTTTGAATCAATGCTTTCCCCTCCACATTTAGTAAAACAATTTTCCACACATGCTGAGCAGCTATTCTTGTCTGTACATGTTTTCAGGTGGGCTAGATAAACTGGAAAATTTTATGGAGAACATTCTCCCCCCTCATCAGGTATGAATCGACAGCAGACCACAGTTCTTTGAGGGGGTTGGGAGATCATGCAAATAGGGGGACAATTCCAAAAGCAAACCCCTTAAACAGGGCTGAAGAAGTAGGAAAAAATGCAGGTCCAATTAGTAAGATCCTTTCCTTCGGGATAAATTTTCAAATATGAAAGTGAAATGAGTTAACATAAGGCTGGTTCTAGGGGTGGCCACCCTAGGCACAAACATTATTTTTGTTTATTCTGCTGATGGACCAAGTGTGTTGTGGGTTTTTGTTTGTTTTTTATTTGTTTTGGTTGGCCACTGTGGAGGGGTGTGCTAAAAATGCTTTTTCACCCTGGCTGGCAAAATGGTTAGGGCTACTCCAGACTTAAGATAAGCAGAAGAGGAAAACAAACACCTCCATTTCTATCTAAGATACATACATTGGTCCCCATTACCAAAGTATCTGAGCACTCACAATCTGTAACATGTATATCTTCAAAACACCTCAGTGACATAGGGAAGTGAATATAAGACCATAAGAATGGCCATACTGGGTCAGACCAATGGTCCATCTAGCCCAGTATCCTGTTTTCTAACAATAGCCAATGCCAAATGTTTCAGAGAGAATGAACGGAACAGGGCAATTATTGAGTGTTGTTCACATCCAGCTATTTGCAGTTAGAGGTTTAGGGAAACCCACAGCATGGAGTTGCATCCCTGACCATCTTGGCTAATAATCATTGATGGATCTATCCTTCATTAATTTACCTAATGCTTTTTTGAACCCAGTTATATCTTTGGCCTTCACAACATCCCTTGGCAATGAGTTCCACAGATTGACTGTGCTATTTGTGAAGAAATACTTCCTTGTGTTTGTTTTAAATCAGCTAAACAAATTTAATTGGTTGACCCCTGGTTCTTTTGTTATGTGAAGGGGTAAATAACGCTTCTCTATTCACTTTCTCCACACCATTCATGACTTTATAAAGCTCTGTCATATCCCACATTAGTCATCTCCTTTCTAAACTGAATGGTCCCAGTCTTTTTAATGGTCCCAGTCACGTGGAAGCTGTTCCCTACCCCTAATCATTTTTGTTTCCATTTTCTGTACCTTTTCCAGTTCTAATATCTTCTTTCAGATGAGGTGAACAGAACGGCACACAGTATTCAGAGTGTGGGCATATCATGGATTTCTATAGTGGCATTATGATATTTTCTGTTTTATTATTTATCCCTTTCCTAATGGTTCCAAACATTTGGTTAGCTTTTTTGACTGCCACCTCACACTGAGCAGATGTTTTCAGACAACTATCCAGAGTGACTCCAAGATCTTTCTTGAGTCGTAAATGCTAATCTAGACCCCATCATTTTGCATATATAGTTTGGATTGTGTTTTCCAATGTGCACTGTTTTGCACTTATCAACATTGAAATTAATCTGCCATTTTGTTGCCCAGTCACCCAGTTTTGTGAAATCCTTTTGTAACTCTTAGTTAAGTCCAAAGCAGACTGCTATCTTGAGTAATTTTGTATGATCTGCAATTTTTGCCACTTCGCTGTTCACCCATTTTCCAGACCATTTATGAATATGTGAATGTGCTCTAACCATTGCGCTAAAAGTTATAAGGTGGACACCATCATCCCCTCCCTTCACCTCCTTCCATTTTGTGGGGAGTAAGACAGGCTCCTAACCATGGGCGGTGGGTGGAGCCCCCCTTTGGGGAGGTTAGCCCCGGCTCCACCGCTTCCTCCCCACCCCCAGGGCTGGAGCCTGGAGATCCCCTGCCCTTTCTCTGTGGGTGGAGCCCTGAGTGCCCCCCCCCAGTTGGCTGGAGGAGCCCCAGGCTGGCTGAAGTCCCAAGCACCCCCCCCACCTGTTCGGAGGAGTCCTGGGCCAGCTGCAGCTGTGCCGCTCCTCCCCTCCCCAGATCCCAGCCCGCCCGTGGAAAAGTATCTCTCAGGTCTGGAAGAAGCTTTTTATTATGCCCCATGCATGTTACGGGGTGGCTGAGGAGTCCAGGGAGATTACTGATGAACCCAGGAAGCTGAATAGCACATACCACCTCCTCAGCCAGCCCAGAACCTGCATGGGGCATAATAAATCAGAAACTTCCCCCCCCGAATCCCGCAATTGAGGGTCCGGCAGCCATGGCAGCACTGGGGAGGCTGAGCCTCTCCTGGCCTATTATATCCGCTGCCCATGCTCCTAACACATTTTTACAAGACATGACTTCGGTGTCTAAGCTGTCTGACTCCAGGAGAGGGGTTCCCAGTTGTGGGCCGCTAGCAAAGGTAGGCACCCCCTTTGGCCCACACTTAGGCGCCTATTTCTGTGAGAGGGGTAGAGCTGAGAACGTACCTCTCTTGTCAACATCTCCATTTGGCTAGCATAGGCAGCTCCCCACCTAAGAATGTGATTCACATTCTTAGGCGCCTAGCTCTCTGTAGGCATTGTATAGGAACCCTAGACATCTAACTCAGGTTTTGTGGATTGCAGTGTTGTTACTGGGATTTTCTAGGCACCTAAAAATTAGGCATCAAAGTTCCTTGGTGGATCCAGGCCTCAGTGACTTGCCCAAGGTCATACAGGAAGTCTTTAAGAACAGAGAATTGAACCTAGATCTCCAGTCTCAGGCTAGCATGCATGGGTCAATCTTTCTCTCAGTTGGTATTCAGCCCAATCCTATGAGACTGGGTGCCCAACCTTGCCATACGATATAGGGGCACTGCCCCAGTGAACAAGGGATTAACCTCAAGTCAGTTTCTCCCATCCCTAAAAAATGTGCTCAGGGTAGAAATGGTTTGTACCAAAAACAGAAGGGAGAGGAGGGGTCTTTGAGAAGGTCAGGTTTCAAACCCAGGATCTCTAGAACTTCTGCTTAGGCTAGGTTTCACTTCTTCCCATTACAGGAAGAAGGGCAAACATATGTTACATTTATATACCATAAAAGAAACCGATCATAAAGTTATCTACATTAGCTGATAGAATAAGAACTCAGTTAATTTACTATTCACTAGAAGCTAGTATTAGTACAGTTCTTGCATCAGACATCAAGTCTCTGACTTTGTTGAGTCATAGGTACTGGAATTATGCAATCAAATATGACCAAATAGACAACGATCATATCTGAAGGGAATCTGGGTTTTGTGATATTTCCAGGCATGTTTTTTTATTTAAAAAAATCTAGATGAGTGCAATGTTCTCTCTAGAGACAAAACCAATAAACTGTGTTGTGCGATTTATATAGAGAAACAATTAGTCCCACTCAGAAAACACATTTATCATATATCCCAGCTGTAACTAGAAGAATTAACTGGGGTCTTTCTCAGGGGGAAAACTAGCAGCTGATATTCTTATCTAAGAAGGCGCATATTAGTCCTCTTCTGCAAGCACCTGCACCTTAACTTTATGCACATAGAGCAGTCCCAGGGAAGTCAATTGAACTACCTCCTGTATGAAGTTATGGGGTGTCCATCCACCCCTTGTAACACTTTGCCACACTGAAAAAAACCTACAACATGAAGCACCACCACCTTAATGTGTTACGTAATTTATGGGCAGTCCCTTAAGCACATGTGTAAATGCTTCCCGCATCAGGGTCATATTTAGAAAAGTCCCTCCTCTGAGGAGATCACATAATTTTCCTATTTCAGTTCTTTCTGGAAGGTAATTTAAAGTCCCCCCCACACACCCCTCCGTAGTGCTTTGAAGCTCTTTGTTTAAGTACAAAATGTTTCCTTCCATCTACTCTGTTTCATCATATTTCTTCATGCAATCAAGTTATAATATCCTAATTTGTTACCAGACGTATTGTCCTATCAGAACTAATGGACTGTATCATCTTTGCATAGAAAATGATCATAAGATGGACTCTGAGGACCTCCCCCAAACATTCATTAATATTAACAAAGAAAAAGTTAATAGTTAAAATTAAGTTAAAATTTCCATAAGTAGCAAATGTTCTGATTCTTAAACATTTGATTATAAAATGGTCCGTGCTGTTGCTGAGATTTGTAAAGACTCTGTTTACACAGAACCCAACACATTTTCTGCATTGCTACTGTAAAGCTAACCATCAGAGGGAGGACAAGTTTATTAGCAAGTTATTTTCCAAAAGTTGTATGTGGGAGAAATCAATGTGACTGATGCATAGATGAAGAAATTGGCTAAACTTTTAATTTTATTGATTAATTTACCTACTTAATTTCAAGTTCAATTAGGAACAGGTGGTGGAGGTGAAAAAGCAATATCTGCTAAATAGCAATAATAAGCACAGTGGTGGAGACGATGCTTTTTTCATGCACTGTAAGACATTGCAGACAATAGAGAAAGAGAGAGCTAAATAAGTTGGCTATTTTTAAAGCACATTCTTTGTTATCAAAAATGCATTTTAAATCTTCAGGCTTTGTTCTGAATTTAACAGAGATCACAGCAACTGTGACACTGTCTGTGAACACTGAAAAGTATGTGATGCTACCAACTCAACAAAATCTCCATCAGCTGAAAATAAAGATTACAAATCTGCAAGCAGTTTACAGTGTCCTTTAAGCAGTCATCTGGCAGAAAAACAACTTTGTCTCATTTTCTTTGATGTCTAGAGTTCATACTGTTGAGAATGTCTGTACTGCAGTATGCCATGGAAAGCCTTTTAAAATCCCATTTTATTTATTTTGTCCCCTCTATTGTCACCATTAGACAGGCACCACAGCAGTGGAGGTTGATCATTGCAACTATCTACTGTCCTACTATTAGATCCTTGGTTCCATCAGTTGGTGTTTGGTATCTAAGGCTTCAGAAGGATCTAATAGGTAGCACTCTTTTCATGGCCAGGGAATCTGAGACAGAGAAGTTAAGTGACTTGCCCAAAGCCACTGGTGGAGTCAGTGTGAAAGTAAAGACTAGAATTCAGAATGTTCTGATTCCTAAATCATCTGGCTGCTCCCTATACGTCAGTGTAATTTCTTCTTTACCTGAAGTAAGTACATTGGTAAGTGAATGCATAGCACCTTCTAATTGCCACAAATTATAATCCTAAAGGTCCACTAAAATGCACTTTCCTGTGTGAATGGTGGTAGCCAATCAATACACAGCATAGCAGGGAGGATCAGGGAGAGATATTTGGTCAAGGCCAGTGAGATTAAAAGAACCATGGCTTCTTTAAATTACATGTAGAGCAGAGAGGACCTAGGTTTTAAAGGTCTTTCCTGCAAGACCCACATGAAATTCTTTTAACTTGGATGATGGACGAAATCAACCCTCCTGGGATATGAACTTTTGTTTGCAGGGAATCTGGGTATTTGAAATTTGACACTGAGGTTCTACCTCACAAAATGAATATGGAAAAAATGAGATCTTCTTACCCGACAGATCTAATTCCTTTATGTGGTCTGTCATAAACATACAGCTAAGGCATAAAATCCCTCCTTTACCTGTAAGGGGTTAGAAGCTCAAATAACCTGGTTGGCACCTGACCAAAAGGACCATAAGGAAGAAGATCCTTTCAAATCGGTGGGGGGGGGGGAGGGGGAGGTTTTGTTTGTGCTCTCTGTGTTGTTCTCTCCAGGACAGAGAGAGACGAGGGCAGGAAAAAAAATCTCCTAAAACCCTACCTGAAATAAACATCTAAGATTACAAATTGTAAGTTATAGCAAGGAAATGCGTTAGATTATCTTTTGTTTTAGCTTGTGAATTTTATCTATGCTAAGAGGGAGGTTTATTCCTGTTTTTTGTAACTTTAAAGTTTTGCCTAGAAGGGAATCCTCTCTGTTTTAAATCTTATTACCCTGTAAAGTTACCTTCCATCCTGATTTTACAGAGGTGCTTCTTTTACTTTTTTTTTTTTATAATAAAGTTTTGTTTTTAAGAACCTGATTGGTTTTTAGTGTCCTAAAAACTCAAGGGTCTGGTCCGTGCTCACCTTGTTTACCTATTTGGTTGGTATATTATTCTCAAGCCTCCCCAGGAAAGGGGATGGAAGGGGCTTGGGAAGATATTTTGGGGAAACAGGAACTCCAAGTGGTCCTTTTCCTGAATCTTTGTCTAATTCTCTTGGTGGTGGCAGCAATACCGTCCAAGGACAAGGAAGAATTTGTGCCTTGGGGAAGTTTTTAACCTAAGCTGGTAGAAATAAGCTTAGGGGGTCTTTCATGAGGGTCCCCACATCTGTATCCTAGAGTTCAGAGTGAGGAGGGAACCCTACCACCTCTGCCACCATGTCAGCTTTTAAGTGATTTAGGAGCCTGAGGCTATGTCTTGACTACAAAAAAGAAGTGCATGTTTCACATTGAAATAGCTAATTCACTGCAAAATCCTAGTGGAGACAAGACACAAGTATTTTTACCTCATTATAGCTAGTCAGGCCCAAATGGGGCTGTAGATTGACTTTGACTATGAGTCTGTTAGAAATTAGTTCTTTAAAAGAGAGAGACAGGATATTTTAAATTAAAACACAGTAGAAGTTTCAAAAAGTTGAACTCAGAGAGAGGTTCTGTGGCCTGCGATGTGAAGGAGGTCAGACTAGATGATCATGATGTTCCCTTCTGGTCTTAAAGTCTATGAGTCTATAATCTGTTTGAATCCAATGCTAATTAAATTGAAAAGTGTCATGTTTTTAGAAGAGAGCTTCATGAAGGGTTTTATGACTTCTTTTGAATCATTGTGTTCTTATCATGATGTGTAAACAAGGGCTGAAATGTTTATTTTATTTATAAATATATTATTTTATTTATAGTGATATTATTGCTTATTACCTTTAATATCAGATATATCACATCTGATTTTTCTGTAATACTGTTTGGAGAGCTCAATTTATGTGGACTGAATTCTTTCTCCTTAACTGAAGGATAGCATAAAGTGATGATGGTGGATCTTTAATAAAGACATTTCATAACAACTGGGGAGTTTTCTTTGTTTGGGTTTTTTTTTTTTTTTGAAAGCAGGGGAAAAAATTGAAAAACTCACCAACAGCAAACCTTCTCAGGCCTCTTTTATACAGCTTTATTTTCTCTATGCAGGTCACTATTAGGCAGAACATAAAGAACATTAATTCTGTTGAACCATCACAAGCAGTTAATTCCTTTCACAATATTCATTTTAACAAAACAAAGTTAGAGAAAAAAGTCACAGACCAAAAGTGAAGGGACTTGCTTAAGTACATGAGGTCAGTTGAAAAACAAAATATCTGGTGGTGAGTGATGGAGAAAATTATCAATTGGCTCTTGGAAAAATAAAATTGTCAGGCCACTCTTTTTGAGACAAAGTTGTCAACTACTGTATGTCTCAAAGAACAAAATGATTAGTTGCTGCATAAGGTAAAAGTACTTGGGTTTAAAAGAAATTTCAGATGCATATTTTTTATGCAAAGTTCTTAGCCATGTCAGTTAAATAATAGAGTATTAATTCACTCGCAAACGACAATTTATTATTTTTAACATCTGCACTGTTTGAACTGAAGTGAACTGAAGTAAACTTCAGCAAGACCAGCACGATATGCATAGCATAAGCACAGAAGAAACTAAGGCCCCCCAGTTCCACAAACATTTAAATACTACTACTCATCTGAATGATCCCACTGAGTTCAAGACATGAATAAAAGGTGGCGTGTGTATCTTTATTATACATACATAGGCCCATGACACAAACTACACATTTGAATACAGAGTTTAATTTCCACACTTTGTGGCACATGTAGGTAAAAGGTTTTGTTTTTAAAATATTTCCTAATGTGTGTCTTAGATTAATGGTAGGTAATCCATACTGGGATGAAGGCTTCCATTTTTAACAAGTCATAACTTTCTTTGTGACTGATATTTCCAAGCTGGGCATTATCTCAGACATTTGAGCAAAATCGCTATAATTGCTTTTGAATTCTATTTGTATACATTAAAAAAAAACACCCCATGATCCACTCCTCAGTTTTGCATATGTGTAACTCAAATATGTCTGAAGAAATCTCTTCAGAAAGTTCTCTTGTTTTTAGATATTACAAAGTTCTAAGGCATTAGCCAGTTTTATAGGAAATTGGCTTAGTCACTTCATGAGCATTTGAAGTTCATCCAAGCATGCTAATATTTGTTTTCTGCTTAATCTAAATCTAGAGCAATTTAAAACATTTTCAGTGCAAAGAAGTGCTTTAGCTTTGGATTAGTAGAAAGTGTGACACCCTAAATCATTTCAACAATGTTTATCTATGTGAATATGAGGAAAAAGCAATTCTACTTGGAGTTAAGGCCTGAAATATCACACCACCTTCCTTATTTTACACACACACAAAGCCTCTTCAAGTAGAATTTAATGGGACAAAGCTTGTGTTTAAGTGTTTTGCTGATTCAGGGCCTTGCATAAGGAGATAGGTGGCTTTTCAAACTTAATAGTATGTCTACACAGCAAAAAAGTGTGTATGGGTTAGCCTACCCAAGCTAGCTTGAATCCAGTATGCATGGGTAACAATAGCAGTAAAAATGCTGTGGGTGTGGGAAGTGCCCAGACACTAGCTCCCCAAAGACAATAATCAAGGGGGATAACCAACCCCTGGGTGTCTATTGAAAAACTACCAACAGCCATTGTCCAGCAAGGGAGCTACAACACAAGGACTCACCTGCACAAGGCCACACCGGTGGAATTGCTCAACCTTGCCAGGTGGTGACAGCAATGCCCACCAGACATGCCTGGACTTGTATTCTCCAAACACATGAACTAAGGGTATAAAACAGAACACAGGGACTTCATGCTTGGCCTTTTCTCCTCCCCACACCTATGCTGCAAGCAACAAGGGCGCTCAGAAGACTGATGGTTTCAACAGAGGAGACTGCCCAGATTTAAGGGAGAAACCTGTATATTAAGGACTGTAAGATCCTATGGGGTGAGAACATTGCTTGATCTAAATACTGTCTAGTGCAGGAGTTCTCAAACTTTACTGCACCATGCCCCCCTTCTGACAATAAAAATTACTACATCACCCCAGGAGGGGGGGACCGAAGCCTGAGCCCGCCTGAGCCCCACTGCCCTGGGTGGAGGTGGAAGGGGGCAAAGCAGAAGCCCAAGGAAAGGCTTCAGCCCCAGGCAGGGGGCCTGTAACCTGAGTCCCAATGCACAGGGCTGAAACCCTCAGGCTTTGGCTTCAGCCTCGGGTGGCGGGGCTCGGGCTTTGGCTTCAGCTCAGGGGCCCAGCAAGTCTAAGGCAGCCCTGGTGACCCCATTAAAATGGGGTCATGACCCACAGTTTGAGAACCGCTGGTCTAGTGTGATAAGGGATATATATATATATATATATATATATATATATATATATATATATATATAAATTTGGTAACCACTCTGCCTATCACTTATAATCACTTAAAATCGATCTTTTGTAATCAATAAATTTGTTTTACTGTTTATTTTTACCAGTGAGTTTGCCTGAAGTGTGTGGTTAATCTGCGCAGGTTTACAAAGTATATCCACTTTCCATTGATGAAGTAGTGAACCAATTAATAAACTTGCATTGCTCAAAAAAGGGTATTGAGCAGTGCAAGGTGGTATATTCCTGAGGTACAAGGCTGGGAACTGGGTGGATTTGGCTGGTGTCTTTCTCTGTGTGATTCATAAGTGGTTTTGAGAGCATTCATGCAATCTAGATGGGTGTGGGGCTCCACATGCGGTTGTGCTGAGTGATAACAGGGCCTGGAGGGGTTTGCTGCTTGTCACTAGCAAAAGCATTGTGAGAGACAGCCCAGGCTGGAGCGTTAAGGGGGCACAGCAGTCCCACAGTTCAAGGCTGCACCCCAGGAATCCTGTCACGGGTATATTATAGAACTCTGTAAAATCATGAATGGTGTGGAGAAAATGCATAAGGAAATATTTTCCCCTTCATGTAACAATACAAGGACCAGGGGCCTCCCAATGAAATGAAAAGTATCTGGTGCCAGCCACTGTCAGAAGACAGGATACTCGACTAGATGGACCATTGGTCAGACTCAGTATGGCCATAATTATGTTCTTGTACTAATAGAGTCAGTGGGATTATTCCCTCATTTAAATTTTCTTAGTCAGCTCCTAAACAGGTGTTAGTGAAGCCGGTATTAGTGAAGTCAATGGAACTATGCTGATTTGCACTAGTTCTGGCACACTGTGTTTGTCAAGCCTCTAAATGACTGAAGTCATGCAGCTTGCAGAACATTCAGACAGTTTCAGAGTGTAATATTTTAGATTTTAAACAATGAGACCATTAGATTTTTCCCCATGTTCAGCCTACACTTTCTTGTACTCAACTGTATCAGGAGTAATTAGTTAGACTATCCTTCTTAACCCATCCTAAATAATAATTCTTTTGTGGCTTTAAACTTTAAGTATTTGTTAATAGTTATGTTTTCCCCTTAGCTGCATTTAGCAAAGCTATACCTATTTAACTCGTTTCTCCAAATTTCTGCAGTCCTTTTGTGACGTTGCACCCCATAATGCTTTATAGCAATATGCTTATGAATGTAAATATGACATAACTGGAATATGTTTATGCCAGATATGCCATGTAAAATATCTCTGCAAAGGTTACAATCTACTGAATATATTCATCCTATTTGTATGCATGTATCATTTTTGTATTTGAAGTTATGAATATTGGCTATATATTTTTTTGATTCTAAGTAGCCTCAGTGAAGCAGCTTCTTAAGAAAGGACTGTTCTGAGTAAGTGCTCAGTCAAGAAACACTTAACTGACAATGGACTTTGGAAGATGCCAATCCACATCTGAGCTTTCCTGGGAACGGTCAAACTAACAATGTAAACAATGGCATCAGCCTGCAAAAAGCTGAATCATTCATAGACATGTGACTTGTCCAGGTGGCTTGAGACCACATCTTGTGGCTGAGATGTTGCACAAGAGAAAGGATATAAAAGGCCCTGAAAACCACTCCATTTTGTCTTCAGCTGGCTCAAAAGATAACCTTAGCACCCCCAAAGAGATGCCTGAAAGAAACTGGAACAAAGACAGTAACTACTGGGGTGTCAGTGATTGCTGGACCCAGACTAGGAGGAAGTCTAGTCTGCAAAAGAAGCTTATTGGAACATCTCTGAGGGTGAGATTTACCTGCATTTAGTTTCCTACTGTATTAGGCTTAGATTTGCATGTTTTTATTTTTCTTGGTAAATTACTTTGTTCTGACTGTTATTACTTGGATTGTTATTACTTAAATCCTATTTTTTATATTTAACAAAATCACTTTTTACTTATTTAATTAACCCAGAGCAAGTATTAATACCTGGGAGAGCAAACAGCTGTGCATATCTCTCTATCAGTGTTATAGAGGATGAACAATTTATGAGTTTACCCTGTATAAGCTTTATACAGAGTAAAATGCATGTATTTGGGGTTTGGATCCCATTGGGAACTGGGTATCTGGGTTGGAGACAGGAGCACTTCTTAAGCTGTTTTCAGTTAAGCCTGCAGCTTTTGGGGAACGTGGTTCAGACCTAGGTCTGGGTTTGTAGCAGGCTAGCGTGTCTGACACAACCACGCAGGGTACTGAAGTCCAAAGCTGCCAAGGAAAACAGGCTCAGAGGTAGTTTCAGCACATCAGATGGCAGTCCTAAGGGGGTTTCTGTGACCCAACCCGTCACACTTTTAATCATTTTTCTTTGGCTTCTTCAAATCCTTTTCAGTTTACTGACCTCTTCCTTGACCTGAGCAAACCAGAATTGTATACATTCTCTTGTTGGCTATATGTGCTTGGTAAAAATTACTCATCATAAAAGTCAAGTTTCTGTAAGACAGACTTTAGAGTGCATTAAATAAATATAAATTTTATTAAAAACACCCACATCTCAGCGTTATCAGGAATGATATAATAATAAACAGCTTTAAAATAACCTGCATTCATTACATTACAATACTTACAGTATTTATAACCATCCTCAGATTTTTATAGACTTACCAAACATTTCATGAAAATGAGTGAAACTAAATTTAAAAAAAAAAAAGATAGAACATAAGCATGGAAAACACACACAGAAGTTCATTACCTTAGTGTCAAACTGCTAAAGTTTCCTACACAAGTTAACCACTAGCTTTAGAAGTGAACTTTACACCACTGTGCATCAATCAAGATGAAAAATTCATTCAAGTAAAGTTGACACCACTCAGAAGCATCTTCAAGTATGGCTATAGTCAACCTGATAATCCTATACACGCAATTTTATATTTGCTTTTTCATTCATTCTGAGGCAGGGTTCTGTACACCTAAATTACAGTTCAGGTATTTACAATACATAATTGAATCCCCAACTAAGCTTCCTGCTATTGTTTGCCAGCAGTTTGGCAAATGACAGTGAATGGTATATTAACCAAACATCAACTATGGATGGCAGGATGGATATGATTCCAATAAAAAAAATCAAGAAATTAAATTTTTAAATGATTTAATTAACCTAATACATAAGGAAATTATAGTTAAGGTTTTAAAAACTTTAAACTCCTGTTTCAATGAAAACAAACATTTTTTAAAAATTTTTGTATTTATTGTGGGTAAAGCCACATATTAAGAATTTCAAAAATTGCCAGAATATAAATATTTGACCAATAAAACCAAAAGGCCTCCTTTTATTGAATAGAATTAGGTTGTAATTCTGCTAGATAACATGTGTTTAGATCAATCTTACAGTATATTGCACAACAAATACCTAGGTGATGGAGGTTTGCTTGTTTAGGGAAGCCCTCATACAGACTGTACCTTTTTAAAAAAAATATTTTATTCATTACAGTATCCCAAAATCCTTGTTTAGAGAGAGATTTGAAACACTCTAGCAAACGGTCACTTGCCAAACCTCTGCCTTACAATTTTCCCTTTAATTAGCTCAGTGCATTCTACTTTCTTTGTTTGAAATAGGCAAAACAAGTCTAAAACTTTTAAACACTTTCATTACAATAAAAAGAGCTAATAAATTTACAAAATTAGTTTGTTACATCAATACATATACAAGTAAAAGTAGAAGAGGGATTCAAAAGAGAATAGTTAAATCCCTGAAAAAAATAAAAAACCCCACAAGAATAATATATTTATTAACCTACAACAGCTTACATACACACAGGTGACATGTTGGCATAAGGAGAACATGAGCTGAAATATCCCTGAATTTTTAGGAAAAAAAAAAGGTTGAAGTTCAAGTTATACTTGCTAAAATATCAAGTACTGAGAAAAAAGGTATTTTTTTCAAAGGCTATGGGAGGTGGGGGAGGTGGTATACAATATTATAAACTTTCACTCTCAGTTCAATATCCTATTGCCAAACTAGTGTTGAGGTATATGACAAGTAGGAACATCACTCAAATCTTTTAATGTATTTTTAGCTCACATTATGATATATTTGTAGCAGGCTGAGTAGCACCATGATGTGAATTCAGCGTCAAACCCAAATATATATATATATATATATATATATATATATATATATGTGTGTGTGTATGTATGTATGTATATATTATACATATATATACACACACAAATTTTTACAGTACTAAAATACTAAAGCATTGCATTAAAAAAGGTTTTGTTTACAATTTAATTTACTATACAACTTTTGCTTTTTTTTATAGAAATTAATGATTTAAAACCACCACAGCAAGCCAGCTGCCTTTCCCCCTCCATTTAATCAATGGAATCACACAGAACTAACCCTTCTTCATTAATTTTATGTAGGCATCAGTCTGCTCAATCTTCCTGGAAAAGAGGACACTTACACTGAGAAATGACATACACCACAATTTACATAATTATCAACACAAAAACAATCTGCCATTCAATTATCTGAAGAAGCATACAGATCTTTTAGAAATAGCAGAAACCTTAGCTAACTAGTTGTAGAATCTGTCACATGCTGCTAATTATTACCTGTGGTTACTATAAAATTCTCTCCTTAAAACTGTACTCATTTGAGCAATAAACTTGTCATAATAATTGTAAAAAACTGTTACAATATAGCTGTGAGAGATGAGCACCAGTAAAATATGTGTTGTGTACTAAAGCATTCCCTTGTATCCAGTAAACCCCATTTCTACTGTAACTGACTTATTAAAAATGGATATGTAGCCCACCAGCAGATGTATGGCTAAAGCCAAAAGTATTTAAAAGCTTTTTAAAAAAATTCTTTGCATTTTAAAATCAAAGTAAACGTTCTTTCTTTCTTTTAACGTCTTAGTACCTTAGCACTGTTCAAGTTGCCAAGCTTAGGTAGACAAAGTGCTTCCGAAACACTATTTAAAAAAATATCTCTATATATATATTATTGTCCCTTAACCAGGACTTGACTGGATGAGCAAAATCCAGAGGTCTTTAATTCCCATATGTTAAAAAGTAAGCATGTTTTAGTAACAGGCAAATTTGATACAAACATGAATGAAAAGGTCCCCCCTGTTGTTCAAGGATATTTGAATACACCATTAACATTTTAAACTATTATAAAGGCATTAACTGTTCAACGGTTATAATAAAGACACCATTTTCTTAGATAGCACCATGTTTTAGAATATCCAAACAAATTCAGTGTTTTGCTGTCTATTCATTATGTTCTATATGTATCTATTTTGTTAAATAAAATCGAGACTATTAAGATTACAGTAAAAACTGCATGTTAAAAAGCCATAATTCCAGTATTTCAGTACATCATAGATTCAGCACCAGATGGTATTTTAAGATTCCTTCTGTTGTAATACTACAGTATTTTAATTTTTTGCTCCTGTCCCATGACTATGCAAAGTCAATATTATTAAAAGTGGTCACAGATGTGCAAAACTAAGGAAAAAAGTTACATTTGCAGATTCTCTCTTCCAATAATAGAGCCAGTGTTATTTAATGTAAATTGTGAAACACTTTTTTTTGCATAGGATGCTTTGGTCTTGTTTCCACATGCCATCTGTGACCACTTACAAGTCAGTGGAAAATAAGTGCGGTGATAAGATTACCTCTTTTTGCTGGTGTGCTGAGGTTTTTCCACTGACAAGTCTAATGAAAATACTGTTTCTTTCCCTGCCCACCCCTCCCTGCAACCTAAATGAGAACTATTCTATTGACAACTTGTTTTTTTAAAATGAGGTAACCAACAAAGGTGTGAAGTTATATATATCTGTTGTAAGGCCCTGTAACCCGTGTAAAGGCATATGGAGATGTGGTTACTGTGGAGTTTGTGGTGACTGACATAGTCCTCTGTGCAAGAGACTTGACAAAGCGTACATATGTTGGTTCTGAGGGTTCGTGTGATTCAGTAGGCTCCCGCTTTGATTTTTTGCCATAAGATTTTTGAGGCACGTAATCAGGACCGTATTTTTCACACTCCTCTTCTTTTTCTCTTGCCTTCTCAGCCATCTTTGCCTCCCACAGAGCCAGACCATGTTTTGGCTCATTCATACTCTTATGTTGATAGAAGACGAGTGATATTCTGGTGGGATGGTTCCTGTTGGGATTTTTCAAGGGGGTCGTTGCATGGAGTTCACGTTTTGCACATTCAATGAGAATTGACCCATGAGATGGGGCAACAGCCACTCCTCCAATATCTGCATCCAGAAAACTGTGCTCGCTATCTGACCAGACATCATCGGGATCCTCTGCTTTTTCAGGATTCAGACTATCAGTTTTATTTAAACCATGTTGGGGAGTAGTCCTATCGTGGTTAAGACCTGGAAGCATATTAGACAACCCATTAGCTGTGTGTGAAGTCATTTCACTATCCTTATTTTGGAGATGTAGTGAATGAGGAGGACCACTGAATATACTTGAAGCTGAGTGGTAATCATGTGCTAGATGTGAAGGTGGATGTAGGGGATGTTCACCATTTTTATTCATGGAAGTATAGTCCATATTTGGATTACTAAAATTAGATTTTAATCTTGAGGCAACATCCATAAAGTGGCTGTCAGCCTCAAGGGTGGAGTAAGGGGAAAAAGACCCTGCGTGGTGTACATTTGGTCTATTGGTGCAATTACTGAAGGAGTCTACCTGCATATTTTGGTTTCCATAATTCAAGTACTTGGGACCAAAACTCTGGTTATTCCCAAGTCTATGCTGGTATAGTGTATGAATGGGTGGCAGACTTAGTTTAGATAAAGGGTCTTGACTCTGATACCTATATAAGTCCAAGTGTTGAGGTTGTGAAGGGTAGGAACCCAAGTAAGAGGGGAGGTTGTCCATAGGCATGTTTCCATTGCATTGGTAAGGTGGATATTGGTTATTTTGACTTAATGATCCTGAATAAGGGTTCATAGGATTGGAAGAATTCAAATAAGACCCTGAAGGTTGTGATGAGGTTCTATAAAGGTTCATGGGGTTGGACCCTCCATAGAGATCTGAAGCGTATGAAGAGCTTGGATGAGCATTGGCTGGATTAGGCAGCCTCATGTAAAGATTGGCAGGACCTGAACCAGAGTAAGAGTTGACAGGGTTTGACTGAGGGCTGTTAGCGAGAGTATGCTGTTGATGTTGCTGCTGTTGTAGCATGGCTGATCCTGAAAGACGTAAAAGATCTGCAGACATGAAAAGAAAAAGAAAACATTTTACATTGGCTCTAGATGAAAATACCAAAGCAATTTCCATTAAATTTCCCACAGATTAACAGAAAGATTCCTTTCACACAAATCACAAATACAGTTCCTCTTACAGTTGACTAAACACTTCTACTTTTTCAAGTTTCTGACAAGGTGATATGTGAAAACTTGGAACAAAATTCATAGTGTGACCTATCCTAAAGAAGAGTCAAATGCATAAAATCTAAGGGCTAAATTTTCAAAAGCAGCCTCTAAAAGGAACTTTCCAGATTTTAAAAGGTATTTAAGGTGCTTAGTGTTGCAGATAAATGCCTAACTCCCACTGATGTAGAGGTTAACACAGAGGGCGTTAGGTACCTATCTGCATCTCTAGACACCTAAATACCTATAAATTCTATGGGCCAGAGAATCAGTGAAATACAGGGCTGGAAGGGACCTCAAGAGACAGGACTAAGTATATCTAGACCATCCCTGACATGTGTTTGTCCAACCTGTTCTTGAAAATCTCCGATGATGAGGATTCCATAACCTCTTTTGGTAACTTATTCCAGAACTTAACTACCCTTATAGTTGGAAAGACTTTCCTACTACCTAACATAAAACTCACTTGCTGCAGATTAAACAGAGAACTTTTTGTCCTACAGTCAGTAGACAAGGAGAACAATTGATCACAGTCCTCTTTTTTACAACCCTTAACATATTTGAAGATTGTTATCAGATCCATCCTCAGTTGTCATCTCTCAATGCTGAATATGCTCAGTCTTTTTACCCTTTCCTCACAGGTTTTTTCTTGCTCTTCTCTGGACTCTCTCCAATTTGTCTACATCTTTCCGAAAGTGTGGCTCCCAAAACTGGATGCAGTACTCCAGCTGAGGCCTCACCAGTGCTGAGTAGAGCAGGATAATTACTTTGTATGTCTTACACAGGACACTCCTGTTAATACAGCCAGAATATTAGCCTGTTTCGCAACTGCATTGCACTGTTGACTCATACTCAATTTGTGATCCAGTATAACCTCCAGATCCTTTTCAGTAATACTACTACCTAGCCAGTTTTTCCCCATTTTGTAGTTGTCCAGTTGATTTTTCTTTCCTAAGTGAAGTACTTTGCCCTTGTCTTAACTGAATTTCATCCTGTTGACTTCAGACCATTTCTCCTATTTGTCAAGGCTGTTTTGAATTCTAATCCTGTCCTCTGAGTGCTACCAACCTCTCCCTGCTTAGTGTCATCCGTACATTTTATAAGCATATTCTCCACTCTATTATCCAAGTCATTAATTAAAATATTGACAAGTACTGGACCCAGGACACATCCCTGTGGGACCCCACTAGGTATGTCCCCCTCCAGTTTTACAGCAAACTACTGATAATTACTCTGAATATGGTATTTCAACCAATTCTGCATTTGTATAGTAATTTAACCTAGATCACATTTCCTTAGTTTGCTTATGAGACTATCATGTGGGACTGTGTCAAAAGCCTTACTAAAATCAAGGTATCATGTCTACTTCTTCCCTCCATCCACTTAGCCAGTTGCCTTGTCAAAGAAGGAAATTAGGTTGGTATGATATGATTTTTTTCTTGACAAATCCATGTTGCCTATTACTTATCACCCTATTATCCTTTAGGTACTTACAAACTGATTATTTAATAATTTGTTCTAGTATCTTTCCTGGTATCAGTTAGGCTGACTGGTCTATAATTCCACAGGTCCTCTTTGTTATCCCTTTTAAAGATAGGTACTATGTTTGCCCTTCTCCAGTCCTCTTGAACCTCATCCATCCTCCATAGGTTCTCAAAGATAACTGTTAATGGTTCAGAGATTGCTTCAGCTAGTTCCTTAAGTACCGTAGGATGAATTTCATCAGGCCAGGTTGACTTGAATACATCTAACTTACCTAAATATTCTTTAACCTGTTCTTTCCCTATTCTATCTTGCATTTCTTTCCCCGTATTAATATTAATTGAGTTAAGTTTCTGGTTACAATTTACTTTTTTAGTGAAGATGGAAGCAAAATAGGCATTAAACATCTCAGTCTTCTTGATGTCTTCCGTTATTAGCCTTCCCTTAATTAGAAGACCTACACTTTCCTTTGTCTCTCTCATATTGCTAATATATTTATAGATGCTCTTCTTATTGCCTTTCATGTCCCTTGCTAGATGTAACTCATATTGTGCCTTAACCTTTCTGATTTTGGCTGTACATGCTTGTGCTATTCTTTTGTACTCCTTGTTAGTAATTCATCTATGTTTCCATTTTTTATAGGATTCCTTTTTTATTTTCAGATCATTATAAAGCTCCTAATAGACATGTTGGCCTTTTACTATTCTTCCTATCTCTCCTTTGCATCAGGGTAGCTTGCTATTGCACTTTTAATATTGTCTCTCAGAGAAACTGCCGGGTCTCCTGAACAGCTTTTTTCCTTAGATTTTCTTTCTATAGGCCCTTATTTCCCAGTTCTCTGAGTTTGTTAAATTCAGCTTTTTTGGTGTCCATTGTCCTTATTCTGCTGCTCTTAAGTTTCTGTAGAATCATAAAATCTATCATTTAATTTTCACTCAAATTTTCACTTCAGATTCACAACCAATTCCTCACTGTTAGTCAGAACGAAGTCTAAAATGGCTGTGCCCTTGGTTAGTTCCTCCAACTTCTGAAACCAAAAGTTATCCCAATACATTTCATTTTCTGTTTTGCTGTGTTACTTTAACTACTCAGACTTCTGTTGTTAAAGTCCCCCATTACTACCAGGCCTTATGTTTTGGAGAGTTCCTTTATTTGTTCTAGGAATGCTTTACCCACCTTCTCCTCTTGACTTGGTGGCCTATAGTTAGGCTTGGCAGGATTCAATATAAATCAGTTTATGTTGGTAAACACTGATTTCACCTGAAACATTGAAATGGATGGAAAAAAATATTGATCCGTAATGGTGGGACTGCAGTCTCCCCTGCTTGTGCCTGCAGGGATTGGATGTCACCAGCCCTGTGACAGCGCAGCGAGCCATCTGCAGCTCCGAAGTCATGGCCTTGCTCGCTCACTCACTCACCCACCATCCAGGAGTGTTCGAGCCATCCTCCGGCAGGAAATGTTCCTCAGTACGCTGTGGCTGGAGGCTTGTCCACCTCATTGCAGTCCTGGCTGGGGGGTCTCTGTTCTGTCAGGTCAGGACTGCAACCTCCTCCACGCCTTGCTCCCTAGTGTCTTGGGCCCCTTGGTCATATAGAGAACCCCCTGCAGCCCCGATGTCCGTACTGGGAGCCCCCTCCAGGCCCTCTGTCAGTTCTGCCCAAACCCCAGCCCAACCCTAACTCGGGTGACTAGATGAAATGGACAAAATATCGGGACACATGGGAGAAGCAAAAAAAAACCAAACAAACAAAAAAACCCCACAACCCTGGCTGAAGCGGCCAAAGCCGCAATATCGGGACAAATGGCGTCCCGACTGTGCATCCATCAGGACGCGGGACAAAGAACTAAAAATCGGGACAGTCCCAATTTTATCAGGATGTCTGGACACCCTAACCCTAACCCCCATTAATTTCCAAAAACTGTTAAAACAAAAAAATCTTAAACAAAAATTAATAGTCAAAATTAGAAAAAAATAAAAATAAAATTCTGCCAAGCCTATCTATAATAGACCCCTACAATGATATCACCCCTGGTTTTTATCCCCCTTTTATGTTTACTAGACACTTTCAAATGGTCTGCCTCTCACCCCTCTTTCTGGACCTCATGGTTTTCTCAAGACTTTTTATAAACTGCCTTCACTTCTATGGTTAATTACTGTTATTAACAAGTATACTGACTAATAGAAGATTCTTGCATTTACCTGCTAACTGTTTTGCATGAGCTGCAGCCTCCGAGTTGGCTTGTTTATGGCGTGCTGCTGCAGACTTATCTTTTTCAGTTTTGCTAGAGCTATTCTCCAATGAGGAAAGCTTTTCTGCTGCCGCTTTCTTGGCTTCTAACTTCTTTTGCCTGCATGTCTTAACAGGCTCTGCCAGCATCCTTACTTTGCGCCTAAAGGAGCTGAGGACTTGGATGCTGCCATTCTTCTTTTTCTGTTCCTGGCCTTCAGTACTTCCAAACTCATCCACATCAGAGACTTTGTATAATGGGAGTACATGCAGCTGCTCATCTTCTGGCATTTGGCCAGTTTCACGATTGTCTTCTCTGGTTAGTGTGCACACCTGTCCGAAAGGTATGGTAGAAAAAGTGTCAAAAATCAGCATGAGAAGAACAGAAAACTCTGGAGTTTTGGCCTATTTTGCATTACGCTGTCAATTCAGATAAATCTATAATGGCAAGTAGTTGGCCAGTAACATCAGATTGCAAGGCTCATGACATAACAGATGTAATGTCAAGTAGAGCATCCAGTGTGGTGATCAACTGAATGCAAATCCCTCCACCACCCCTTTTTTTGTGAGTGTGGAAAATTTTGTGAAGCTTTAACTTTTTTTTTTTTTTGCTTCTAGATTCAGCATCCAACTCTCTCTCTCCCGCCCCCCACTGTGACAATATTAATGCCTATTTTCCTCACATTCCATGTTCCGCCTGGAAATAAGCAGGATAGCCACGTGTTCCCAAAAGTTAAGTGAATTCTTTGGCCAATGATTCCATGGTCAGGGAACTGAAATGCTAGGCTCCCTGGAACTCTACAGCCAGCAAGATTTTTTCGTAGGGTGTGACACAATAGCTAGCTACATATTGGCAATGCTGTTTAGTATAAAAAAAAATCCCATGACATTACATAAACTTTCAAAGACCACCCTAAAATTCCCAGGGCAGCGTAACAGTATGGCAGACTCTAGGGCCTTGTACTGGAATGCAGGCTCCTTCATTGAGTCAACTTCACGTTAGATGTTTGAACGCCAGATACAGAGTCAAGGAACTGCTGCAGAGACATAGCACATCTTGTGAACTCCATCAAGGATATAAGAGATGATGCGGGTATCTCTCAAAAGGAATGAGAAACTGCAAGACAGAAAGGTCTGCAGGAAAACCAGCCAGTCTTGGGGAGAAAACTCAGGCAGAAGTGTATATTTTGTTAATATTGTTTTGAAGAAAGTCAAGCCCCAAGAAGGGAGTAAGTTTAGACTTCGTAAAATATTTGGATGTTCTGCTCAGACCATGGTGGGAATAGCACCTGCTTACAGGCACTGATGCACTTACTTCAAATTACAGCAAGCTAATCTCGATTTTTTTGCATATTTTCACTGATAGCATGCAGTAGATAGAAGTAAGTCATCATAGAATCATAGAATCATAGAATATCAGGGTTGGAAGGGACCCCAGAAGGTCATCTAGTCCAACCCCCTGCTCAAAGCAGGACCAAGTCCCAGTTAAATCATCCTAGCCAGGGCTTTGTCAAGCCTGACCTTAAAAACCTCTAAGGAAGGAGATTCTACCACCTCCCTAGGTAACGCATTCCAGTGTTTCACCACCCTCTTAGTGAAAAAGTTTTTCCTAATATCCAATCTAAACCTCCCCCATTGCAACTTGAGACCATTACTCCTCGTTCTGTCATCTGCTACCATTGAGAACAGTCTAGAGCCATCCTTTTTGAAACCCCCTTTCAGGTAGTTGAAAGCAGCTATCAAATCCCCCCTCATTCTTCTCTTCTGCAGACTAAACAATCCCAGCTCCCTCAGCCTCTCCTCATAAGTCATGTGCTCTAGACCCCTAATCATTTTTGTTGCCCTTCGCTGTACTCTTTCCAATTTATCCACATCCTTCTTGTAGTGTGGGGCCCAAAACTGGACACAGTACTCCAGATGAGGCCTCACCAGTGTCGAATAGAGGGGAACGATCACGTCCCTCGATCTGCTCGCTATGCCCCTACTTATACATCCCAAAATGCCATTGGCCTTCTTGGCAACAAGGGCACACTGCTGACTCATATCCAGCTTCTCGTCCACTGTCACCCCTAGGTCCTTTTCCGCAGAACTGCTGCCGAGCCATTCGGTCCCTAGTCTGTAGTGGTGCATTGGATTCTTCCATCCTAAGTGCAGGACCCTGCACTTATCCTTATTGAACCTCATTAGATTTCTTTGGCCCAATCCTCCAATTTGTCTAGGTCCTTCTGTATCCTATCCCTCCCCTCCAGCGTATCTACCACTCCTCCCAGTTTAGTATCATCCGCAAATTTGCTGAGAGTGCAATCCACACCATCCTCCAGATCATTTATGAAGATATTGAACAAAACGGGCCCCAGGACCGACCCCTGGGGCACTCCACTTGACACCGGCTGCCAACTAGACATGGAGCCATTGATCACTACCCGTTGAGCCCGACAATCTAGCCAGCTTTCTACCCACCTTATAGTGCATTCATCCGGCCCATACTTCCTTAACTTGCTGACAAGAATGCTGTGGGAGACCGTGTCAAAAGCTTTGCTAAAGTCAAGAAACAATACATCCACTGCTTTCCCTTCATCCACAGAACCAGTAATCTCATCATAAAAGGCGATTAGATTAGTCAGGCATGACCTTCCCTTGGTGAATCCAGGCTGACTGTTCCTGATCACTTTCCTCTCTTCTAAGTGCTTCAGGATTGATTCTTTGAGGACCTGCTCCATGATTTTTCCAGGGACTGAGGTGAGGCTGACTGGCCTGTAGTTCCCAGGATCCTCCTTCTTCCCTTTTTTAAAGATGGGCACTACATTAGCCTTTTTCCAGTCATCCGGGACTTCCCCCGTTCGCCACGAGTTTTCAAAGATAATGGCCAAGGGCTCTGCAATCACAGCCGCCAATTCCTTCAGCACTCTCGGATGCAATTCGTCCGGCCCCATGGACTTGTGCACATCCAGCTTTTCTAAATAGTCCCTAACCACCTCTATCTCTACAGAGGGCTGGCCATCTCTTCCCCATTTTGTGATGCCCAGCACAGCAGTCTGGGCATAAACTCTCATAAAGTCATAAACTCTCCTATTCAATAAAGCCAGCTAGTCTTGCTCAGCTATTTTTTTCAGTGTTGAGTTCTGGAGAGTAGCAGAGTTTTGTGGGACAAGAGCAAGGATTTTATTTAGTACTGGCCAAAGAACAGAAATTATGTTTGAGAGGATTTTGAGATCTGTTTTTATTCTGATTTGAAATTAAACATGAACATTTTGAATTTTCTACAAAATAAATTTGAGGGGAAAAAAAATCTTTCCAGATCAAAATGCTTTGGTTATAATATAATATGAAATAAAGTTGAAATTTATAATGTAATACAGAATTTTAAAAATTCAAAGTGAAAAGTCATTTTGAAAGGAAAAAAATCACAATATTTCACTCCAAAAATGTCAAAATGAGAAGTTTTAGCATCATCGTAAATCCCGCCCCCCCTTTTTTCTCCAAAATGGGATTTTGGCAAAATCAACGTGATTTCACAAACTGTTTCAATTTCAAACTACATTTTCCAGTGGAAAATCGACATTTTCCAGCCAAATCTATTTTAGATCTTTCTCTAAAGTCTGATTTAAATGAAAAATCCTGTCGGGATTGCACATTTTAGCTCCAGCTACTGATGAATGACTCTTCTTTTAGTAGTTAGCTTTATGTGCAAACTTAATAGAAATATAGATAATGAATTAAATATGAGAAATCAGTGCTGAAACAAGGCGGCTTTATGCAGCACTGACTTACCAATGTACTCCCATTCTGCATATTATGCAAGTCTCTGTGAGCATGAGCACAAAAATCCAGGCAGGCAGTGACCCCTGAGAATGGACGACCTTCTTTTAAACCAAGACGGCACTCTGGCGCTCTGTGTTCATACTCAATCTGGAAACAGAAGTCAAGTAATCACTGAAACTTATCTGGACAGCCCATTACACGGAATTACTACTGAATACCTTAGCCTCCTAATATCTTGGCAATGGCAGAGTATAGTTCTTAGAGGTGAACAACTCCAAGAAATTACTTTACGGTAATAAAAATGGGAATACAAGCTCCTCTTTCTTTTCTTGCTACTCAGTTCCACGTTGACTTGCATTGTTCAAGCGCCATGCTTCTGCCATTATCATATTTGTGTATTTAGCTGATAATACTTCTCCTTCAAGATTATTTTTCATTTTCCTGTCATTGGCCAGTTTCTTCAGATGATAAAATACAGTATATAGTTTGAATGTCTGGCATGTTGTTAAGTTATAAACACAGGCTCAGAAATATTGAACTACCTAGGAAGAGTGCATTTCCTTGGAAAACTGACTTTCAATGGGCTGAATGGAGAAGAAGTCAGTGCAGAATTTTACCATTAGATTGTAATTTCTTGGTACATTGATAGCCTTTCACTATATTTGATATAACACAAGCATGATGGTACTCAAAAATAGATAACGGATAATCAGCACAGTATTTTCTATTGTGTTTTCATTACTAATTTTGTGAAATGTTCACACTGAAACCACAAGTCACATACAATTCTTGGTTTCACATTTTATTAGAAAGTTAGAAGTTCTCAAAAACTTCGCAAAGATTCATGAACCTTTCAGGTGAACATGGGCCCTATTTTGAGTAAATGTATGGGTTGGCATTAAAATGTGAAATTTGAGGTTTGGCTTTCACTCCAGGAAGAACCTGACTAGTTTGGTGATTATTTTTTTTTAATTTGAGATATTTATTTCATTCAAATCTGAAAATCAAAGCAAAGTTTGAGAGATGTGAACCCATGCAATCTGAAACAAGAGACTGTGTTTGGATTCAAATCTGGATTAGAGTGAGGTTAGGGTTCTGGTTCAAGGCCAATACAAAGACAGGGATCATGTTCAGATTCCATGGGGCTGAAGGTGCATGAGATGTTCTTGTAGAATTTCTGTGGGATCTAAATTGGAAAATCCAATAATGGATTTGCCCTGGAACCAAACATGTTGAGACAGGTTTAGATTGGAGTAAATCAGGGAAATCGAGCATCTGTCAACTTAGCCAATGAATAATGCTGAATCTGGAAACCTTAAGGACCTTGTCAATCACAGGAGTAAAACTTTTGCTAGAGTGTTAAATGCTATGTAATGTATTGAGTGAGCAGGATTTAGTCTAAATAAAAGCAATATTGGCAGAAACTGTGAACAATTACTTACAGCAAAGAACATGCACTGGCAAAGTAAAGCAAATATCAGATTATTTTAGTGACTTTGCCAACTCCTTTTGACCTACCTGGTTGTTATATGCGTCTGGTGCAAGTTTCTTGTAGGTAGGTGCCATTAGAGTTGATAGATTTTGCAAATTGGACTCTAGCTTTTCTTCCTGTTATCAGATGAAATCATTTTAACATATCATCTAACCACCCACATTACTATACATGCAATCTACCATCTTTAGAAGCTACCAGACCCTATGATACCACAGAGATGACTGATATAAATGCCTAATATGCATTGTAAATGCCTTGTAATTCTTGCTGAGAAAACAGCCCCTATAAATTTCAGTTATAGTGATCCCTTTTACTGTTTTTAAAAGCACAGCGTATGTCCAGAAATGAGCTTCTATGATCCTTATGAGGAAGCATCATATAATGCTCATCTGATTTATAAGAAAAGATGTACCTTACTATGTAAAGGTTCAACCCAAGCACGAAATAACTAGTTATTACAGTTTTTTCTGGAAAAAAAATTTCCCCTTTAAAAATCTTGAGAGGGAAAGAAAAGAAAAGAAAAAATAACAGACTGTCCAATCAGCATCAGTTTAATCCATCTAATTTGAGAGTTTTACATACTGAAATCATAACACTTCAACACAATGAAATTCTCTCTCTCTGAAAAAATGACAGTTTTTGAGCAATCAAGAGTTGTGGGTGTGGCTAGTGTAGAGCAATTTGGGATACAAATGACCACTTACTTTTTGTTTTTAAGAGAGATACAATCTTTCAAAATGAAAGGCTCTTAAAAACATGAAGTGCTCTAATAAATTTAAATTGCTCCACTAATTTCTCCTGCCAGAATCCTAATTTCAGATCTGTTTCTTAAATTAAAAATACAGGCCTCATTGCAAATGTTTAAAAAGAGCAGCAGATTTATACAGAGAAAAGTAATCATTTTTGGAATTTGTATTTTCATGAAAGAATGTGAAAAGCTATGAAAAATCCATCAGTTTTGGTATGCACTAATTTGGTTAAAAAAGTTTGACCTGCCAGTTTTAATTTGAGTTCTGGGTTCACAGGAACCCAAAATCACAGTATGACATTATCAAAAACCTTTCACTGTGTCCCTTTTTTTAGTTGCTATCAAAACCTGGAATCATTATGTTGCTTTCCTTTCCAGCCTACAAGTTACAACTCATAAAATGTCACTTCTTCTTTGAGTCTTTGTGAGGATCCCACGTGTGATGTATATCACGCTCTCTTTGTTGCCGTCTCATCAACCATAGGTATTTTATAATAGAGGGGAAAAGAGGGTCAAAGGTTACAAGTGTCTCAGAGATGCTAACATTTTTAATAGAATATCAAATGTACTAACATAATCCACAGGCCTTGTGATGCCTGCTAGATCTAGTACAAAGGCATAAAAATTTCACATGAACAGACGGTTTAAAAAAAGTTTTAAAAAATTCCATGAAAAATGTTACCAAAATTCTTGCCTTTTTCATAAAAATTTTGAGAATCCAAAAAATCTGACCAGCTCTCTAATTACATAAGTCACTGACGACATGTCTGAAATGTTAAATATTATGGGTTTTGCATAAAATGCCCCCAGCTTTTAGTATGTTATGTGGCCCATCCATCACAGTGGACTAGCTCCATCATAGGGGACACATTTGCACTTGTATGTGCCAAAAAAGTGAGCCAGGCAATCAGAGAGTAGAACTCTCCATAGAAAGGCAGCCCATTAACAATTAGCAGGCCTGTTAGCTGAGGGTATCTAGAACCCACTGGAGTCGGAACTTCAAAGTCAACTTGTTCCCCAGCTACAGGCACGGCTGCTGAGCTCTGTGACATGCTTTGATATGATCAGCATGCAGTTCTGGGTCCAGTACTTACAGCATCTTAGAGGCCACTCTGGAAACCTTTCCTACACTGTCGGCGAGGCAGCAGCATCCACTGAATGAGTCCTCCCAGTCCTTTCATTCTGTCACTCCTACTGTATCTCACAGCTCCCTCATACTGTCTCCATGCAATTTAGTCCAGCTCGGAGCTGCAAAAAGTTATATGCCTCAACCTAGTACATCCTGTATTCTGCAATTGTGGAAACTGAAAGTGCAAAGCTTGTCTATGGGCCTGATATAGCCACAACTGTTCTGGGTGTGCCCTTTCTTGCTCTTTCACAAAATCTGCATATATCATTTTATGTCTCATGGTTTTCACCTGCTGCCAGCATTTTGGCAGTCAATTAAGCTGGCTCAGTGGCTGGGGTAAATCCATTTTGACTGACACCGACTTAATTTCCCTATGTGGGTGGATTTCAAATGAGATTCTGGCCCTGTGTCTACTGTACCTCAGCTTCACAAGAACAACTGAAACATTTTATACAATGAGGCAAACTTCACTTTAAAATTAACACCAACCTCTTTTGGATCATCCCCCAGGAGCTTAAACTTCCTTGGGACCTTGCTTCTGGCAAACTTGCACCCATTGTAGTACATGCTCCAGGAGCAACCAAAGGAAAAAGAAGCACCACAAGTCTCAGGGTCCAGCCCTTGACATGCACAAGTCCGTCTAAGGAATAAGAGAAACATTTATGTGGCTATCAACAGCTTGTAGAGCCGTACATGGGTAAAAGTCTGCATGCTTAAAATTGATGCAATACATGTAAACATTGTACATGTTCATGTATATGGGGATAGAGTTCTTTTATGTGGCATTTCTCCTTATTTGCCCACCATCAGTGCAGGATTTCTGCTTCTTTTTGGCTTTCTGTGCTTGAATAGCCTGGCCCAGGTTTCAGCCCCGTAAGATAAAGCTTTGTTGAATAAATGGTCTTTTGACTTTCCAGTGAAAATGAGTTAACTCACTGCTGTTTGCCAACTGGGATAGGACTAAGTTCCTGAAACAAAGCCATGCCCATGTTACCAAAAAGAGAGAACACAATATTTGTAATGAAGTAAGCCTTGTTCTGAAAGCAGTTTCTTTCTGTGTATAGCCATCAAAGGGAGAAAGAGGAAAAGGAGAGCAAGCTGTACAATTTCCTAGCTGTAAAATAGTTGACTCAAACAAAGATGTTACAAATCATTAAATATTTTTACAGACTATCAAGGTTTTGTTAGCCACTTTTTAAAGTGCTTCTCTGTTTAGATGAAGCCTTGAGAGAATTTGTGCTCAGTTGTCAAATTCTTTGTGGGTGATGGGAGATTTAAAATGAACTGTCATTAAAAACTGTAGCCACACAACTTAATTCTATATAGAAATCATACAGCTAATTCTCTTTATGCACTCCCATGAGCCTAGACGGAAAAGCTCATATTTTGAATGTGTGTTTTATATTGAGATATTTTGTAATTGTGAGTGCCGAAAGAGGTCTTCATTGACTTTAATGAAGCTCAATTTGACTCCCCCACAAGGACGGTAGGGTTTCAAAATCTCAAAAGTAGCTTGTTTTTGAGAGTTTCTTCGAGTCCTGAATACGTAACTTGAATTGGCTAATTTTAAAAGCGGTGTATGTACACATCTTGCAGCTTCTGATCTAAAATCCTCCCCCCCACCATGACTTCGCTGGTATTACATGGGGGTGAAATCCAACACAGAATTTGTCCTATTGGATCTAGATAAACTTTTGTGAGTCAAATTCTGCTCTCAATCAGACAAGGGCAAGTACAATTACCACTGAAGTAATGAGCCCTGTCGTGTTCTCATTTACACCAGCCTAAATGAAGAGTAACTCCAGTGAGGTTAATAGTGACACCAGTGTAAAACCAGTGAGAGAAAAATTAGATCCAAGACGTAAATAGAACTTGTGTTTGTTTTTGGCTGTAGCTTGATTGCATACTCAAGGGAAAGGAGAATATGATTTGTTTCACTTACTCTTCATTCAGAGCACACCGTCGGTTTGTGAGTGTGCCATACTTCCTTAGAGTGTCGGTGAGTTCAGAATACAGCTTGTCTGCCAGACTCAGGGAAATCCCCTCCCATACCAGGATAAGGATCACTATCACTGCAGTTTCACAGGTGTGGCCAGCTCGTTCCCGCACCAAGCAAAGCAGCTTTTCTTCATCACTACTTCTACGAACTACCTGCATGTATGGCAACACCATCCCCCCAAAAAAGCATTTCTTAGTGAGAAGCAAGAGAACATGAAACCTCAACAGTCATGGTAAAAAGTTACATTTGCCAATATATGTTTTCCCCCTTGATGCTTCTGACACACAGATTCTTGCCTCCATTGAGTAATATACTGATAAGGGCCAAGATAATTCACTTCTCTTTCCTGAAACATAGGGTGGGTCTAGATGAGATAGATCCTGTCCGAAGAGCACAGAAGAACTGGGGTAGGTGCAATGACACCTTTGCAGAATATCTCCTTTATTCTCTGAGCCAACAGAAATGTGTCCAGGATGGTTTTATGGCAGAACGGACTACTGCTGTAGTAGAGGGGGCAGAAAAAGCTAGATACTCCCTGTGGTATTTCCCTCTGAAGAGATGGCAGTAGATATCTGTACCCAAATAAATCCTCCCTAAAGCAATGGTGAATAATTTTGGTCTCTCTTCTGCAAGAGCCACAGAGATTCGGGGAAGAGACTAGAAAAGCTTCACAGAGAAGCCTTCCCTCATTTCTCTCCCCTGATTCCTGCGGTGCCCAGATGATAAATTGCAAACTTGAGGTCAGCCTCTGTGTTTTGTGACCTCATGTGCCCCTATTATTAATTTTCATGTATAAACATTATGGCAGCATGCACACGCTGGCAGGCGAAGTTCAAACGAAGTAGGAAGACAGGTCCTGCCTATCAGTGCCCATATGACTGTGGGTATTTCTACAAGAGGGTACAGTCTGGCATACCAAAAGACTATAATTAAAAAGGCATCAATTTGTCCTCACCTTGTCTCCTACCAAGCGACCCAAAGTACTTAGTACTGAGTAGAGTATGCTGGCCTCTGTTGATCAGAGTGTGCATATTCAAAACATTGTAGTAGTGCTGTTGCACCTCTTAATTATTTCTACGCTAAATGTAACAGTAAGAAGAGTGTCTAACATTCTGGATCTTATATCTAAAAGAATGCATCTTTTTCATAACTCTAGGCCAAGTTTTGCTTTCACTCACAAGCATGCAACTCAGCTGAAGGAATTGCATAGGTGTGAGGGCAGAAACTGGCTCAGAGTGGGCAACTGGGCAGCCTGAGATATTGTTGGTATTTAGCTGTTTTAATTCTACTTCAACTAAAATAAATACATGCGTCATTCCCCTTTACTTACATGAATGATCAAACTGAAGTAGATTATTAAGGACATGTAGACATCACTCTTACCCATTTAGCAATAGGACATCCCTGAGAACTTTTGCCTTCTTTTCCAGTATAGATGACCCTCTCAATCCTTATAGCTTTACCCTTCTGTCCAAATCTTAAATGAACAAGCAAACAAACAAACAAAAAAATAAAATAAGCAGCTGAATTTGAATGTGGTCTGCACAAATACTTAAAGTTTGAGTACATTTCTGAGTCTTATCTTAGGAAATAAACTCTTAGCTCTAAGCAAGAAGGGATGAATCATAATGTTTCAGTCTTATTCATAACAGTACAATAATATGTTGCTATGGTGAAAGAGGCCATTTTGTAAAATGTATTTAGTCGGTCATAAAAGAAGTAAAAATTGTCCATCTGTGTTAGGGTGCCGAGGTGTCCCGATTTTATGGGAACAATCCCGATATTTGGGACTTTGTCTTATATAGGCGCCTATTACCCTCCACCCCCATCCTGATTTTTCACACTTGCTATCTGGTCACCCTAATCTGTGCTAAATTTTTAAAACCAGATAGCTCCTTTCTATAGTGAATTTGCTTTATTTGATCATTTGGAAACACACATTTGATAGGTATTTTAACGGTAGGTAGTCAATCTTTTTTTTAACTGTAGGTAGT
This sequence comes from Dermochelys coriacea, assembly GCF_009764565.3. Taxonomy (NCBI): domain Eukaryota; kingdom Metazoa; phylum Chordata; order Testudines; family Dermochelyidae; genus Dermochelys; species Dermochelys coriacea. The sequence continues at coordinate 31,369,933 of NC_050071.1, read as the reverse complement.
CATTTTTTAAGTTTATCATTGTCATGGAATAGTTGGGATGTAATAGTTACATTCAACTCACTTTCTATACTGATTTCTGCTTTAGACACAGTGTAAGTCAGCAAAAAGACAAGAATCATTTATTTTAAGACATACTCATTGTAGATTTTCATCCATTCCTAGTTACCTGTTGCATTTAGTTAATAAGTATGGATAAGGATTATGCCTGCCTTCTATACCTATGCAGGGTTATAGGAAGTACTAAAATAATACCTTTGATAATGTGTCTGTAAACCTTTGCAGATTTGGAGATCTGGTTTGATTCTCACTTATCTTGGTGTAAATCAGGAGTAATTACATTTTTGGAGTGGAATCTGAGTGAGTGTGTATGAACCAAAGGCAGTAGCATACACCCCAAAGGGGACATAGTCAGCCCTCCTTACCCCTCAACCTCAACTCCCATGTACCAGCTGGAAGTCTGAAGCCTGTGCTAGGCAGAACAATCACTGCATCTATAAAAGAACTATGAGATCTGTTGTCATTTCTAAACACACTCCCCCTTCTGTGTCCCCCCAGAGGCATTTACCGAAGGCCATTGCTGCTGTTATGGTGCCCTTTTGCACAACACAATAGCGTACCAAAGTTGAAACAGCCCACTTAGTTGCAAATTTGAACAGCTCTCAGTAAATGCAACATCATGGTTCCAACAGCAACACTAACTTAGCCACATTTCACAACTGGGCTAAATTCTGTTTTTGGGTGCACTTGTGCAACTCCGTTGTGTTGTAGGGACTTAAATGAAGGTAGCATTTGGCTCAGATCAGTCTACTATATATGTAATAGTCTAACCAGTAATAGAAAGCATTACACATGTCGTGTGGCCAAGTTAACTGCTTCTGGAACGTTCAGTTTGGCTTTTCTTATTTGTGTGTTTAAATTAAATACAAATGTTTGTATTTAATTTTCTTCATCAGTAAAGAAAGGGGGAAAAGAAAGAATTCCCAATCATGCTGGACTACACGTGTGCTAACGGCAATTACTATATCACCTTTTTCCTAGATAAAGGCTGAGATGTTAATGTACAGCTGTTTTTTTAAAAATTAACCATGTGCAAAAGTTTTAATTCTTTATAAAACCATTTTTTCCTATCAATTAGCTAATCAGGTTGCACTGAAGTTCATTTCTATAATATTATTCTTACTCTTCTGACCTCTTTTCTTAAGTTGCAAAATAGGAGCTGATAGTTTTGAGTTATGTGAGCAGCGTAGAGGGTGGATGAGGGAAAAGATAAACACACATTCCCATGGATTCATGTGACACATTTGTTGTCGCATAACTAGAAATTCCAGACCTAGCTTGTTTTGTAGATCTAAACACTTAAAAATAAAGCCAAGTGTGTTGAAAGCCAGTTCAGTAATATCAACGTTATATATATTTAAACTCAGTAATTGCATACATGTGTTTTAGAATATTTGTATAGGTATTTCAGGGCGTGTTTTAAAGGAAGGTTGACTTAGGGATGTAGTATTAGCTTAAAGAGCCAAATAGTTTTGTAGTTCCTCAGCCATCTTGAACTACACAGTTCCTACAATATATAAGACTCACAGCCTGTTCAAGTCATTTTTGAGCTTTTCTGGTGAAGCCAGCTGAGAGTATGAAGTTGTCAACCAAAATACCTCTAGATCTTCTCCTTATGCCAAAACAGCAGAAATTAAATGCAAAGAAGTGAACACAATAAGCTGTGAAATCAAGCCCTCAAAAGTCAAAAAGTTTGAAAAATTAAGGTTTCTTCTATAACACTGCCAAAGTCTCAAACGGAGGATTTTCTGTTTTACTGATTAAATATAAATATTAAGGCCTAAATGGTAGAACTAAAGCCCTGAGCTGGGAATGCTGTGCAGTTACAAACATACTGCATCCCAAGTGCGGCCTGTATCACCTTCTAAAGGTGCATGCTCCCCTGCACAGTGAGGAGTGTGGGATATAGTCCACCCACCCTCTCAAGCTGCCCTGCAGTGGCTCAAGAGCATGAGTATTAACCACAGGGCAGACTGTTAGGGAACAGGGCACAAACCCCAAATTGGTTGTGAGCTCCTTACTCAGATTTCACCAACTAATTATCAAGTGTGAACTCCTCAGGCACTATAACAGCCTTAACATGGAGTCACAGACAGTCCAGTTGGGTACTCCAATCTGTCTTGCCACCCTGGTAAGCCTGCCTTTGTGATAGATGAACCCATACACCAAAGATCACAGCAATATTCAGGTTACCCCGAGTCCTAAAAGACCAGTCACTTACCCCAGATCAGTTGCACTATATATCTCACACCAAAGAAAATGCTTGTAGCCAATCTTATAATAAATTATCTAAAGATTTATTAACAAGGAAAAGGAAACAGAGTTGTTTACAAGGTTAAAGCAGGTAAACATATATACACATAAATGAGTTCCAATTTTAAGTTTGAAAAAGTAATAGAAGCTTCTGTAATAAACAATCTCTAGATGTCCTTTAGAGCTAACTCAGGCTAAGCACTGGAGATCTTTTTTCTTATGCACAGTCCAAGCAGCATAAAGATATAGTTCCTTCTTGTTGGGGGTTTTTGTTCCTTTCCCCACTTGTGCTTTGAGTTGCAAACTCAGCTGATGGGAAGAATAAACTTGGACGTCTCTACTGGTTCTCTATCCAGGGTTTGGGGTAGGAATCAGGTTGGATGATGGTGTGTACATTTCTAAAATCCAAACAAAATCTCAAGATTTATACCTTTTAGGTACCATCACAATAGGAGACTCAGAGGCTTTTTGATTTAGTGAGCACTCCCATATCTACAATGCTCTACAATTCCTCCTGAATTTGTCTTTGCATTTCACTGTTAGCATAGGCTCCGCTAGGAGCAGGGCAGGGTGCTGTAATTACAATAGAATGCATTATTTTTTTAAATTAAACCTGGGAGGTTGGAAAATGAATGCCCCTGCTTGTGGAATTTCAAGAGAGCCAATATCTCCTGCTTTTGGCTGGGTTCAAACCCTCTCAAATCTCAGTGTTCTCCAGAGTAGTCTCTTCCTTCTCTCCTTGACCACATCCATTAAAGGTGAAGAAAATGTTCCCTCAGAAGTATAACAAATCGTATTCATCACCATCTCTCTCTGTCATGGTAACCCTTCAAATTATTGACATGTACTGTTTGCACAGTTCCCCTGCCATGGGGTTTCATTACATCAGAAGTGACCTCATTCCCTCTCTCTTTTACCTCAAAAGGTCCCTCCCAGCAATCTTGCATTTTGTTTTTCCTCAATGGAATCAATACCAAAGACACCTATATCAAAAGGCTTTCTCCAGCATGCCTGTCATACCAAGCTTTCTGAGACACCCGACTCCTTTTACGGTTCTGATGCACTAAGTCCATCATAGCCATTAAACTGTCTTTAGAACGAGTGTCGTACTCCTCTACAGGCTTTCCTAACTCCTCTGTACTACCCTGCCAGAGCCTTGAATTAAATCTAGAGCATGAGTGTCTCTTGTAAAGGAGATCAAAGAGGGAAAACCATGTAGGCTTTTGGGGTACACAAACAACAAAGGAGCAAACATCTCAGTCATTCTCTCGCCGGGTACCACACATCCTCATCATAGACTTCAATATCCTTCTGAATCTTTACACCAGCACATTCGTTTCTGGATGATTGTGGTGGCCTTTATATGCCTCACTCCACACAACTCCTGTAACTTTCTGAAAACTACAAGCATGGAATTTGTGACACAACTTGACAAAATTTCCCTGGGAAAACCTACCCTGCTATAATTGGTCATTAAGTCAGTAGCCACTATTTCCGCTTGTACATTAGATAGAGCTCTCACTTCAGGGTACCTGGTGGCAGAATCCACCATAGCCAGTATATATTTCTTTCCATTCCTGGAAGGTCTGGGTAGGGATCCCACAATGTCTACAAACACTTTGGCAAACACCTCCTTAATGATGGGCAATGGCTGCCAAGGTGCCTTGCAGAGTCCATTTAATCTCTTATGCTTCTGACATATGACAACTCTTACAGAACTTTTTTTTTTTACTGTCTCACACATGTGAGGCCAATAAAAATTCTGTTGGAGCCTATCACAGGTTCCCTTCACCAGCAAAGGGGCAATCCAGCAAAGTGTCCAGCAAAGGGGCAATCAGGAACTACCTGCAGCCTCACTGTCCTGTACTTATCAAACACAAGCACTTGCTTGCAAACTTCACCACGGTGCCTCTTTTTCCTTACGGAAGCCTCCCTATACAACAAACCTTCTTCTAGAAAAAAAATCTACCCGTTCCTTCCCCAGTTAGGGTATTATTCTGAGCTGCTCTCCGCTCCTGGTGCAGGGAAAGATCAACATATTGAGCCTCAATAAATTCCTTTTGCGTTTCACTTAAGTTAAGAGCAGACTCCGGCAAAGCCATGGAATCTCCAAACCCTTTTTCTGGGGACAGACTGTTACCCTCAGTCCTTTATAAGCTGTGAGTATTTCTCTCCCACTTTCAGCCCACCATAGACAAGCCAGGTGAAGTACGGCTATACTATTTCTGGCTGCAAGTTCTGACATTAATCTGCTTAGACATGGCTAAGGTATCACTACCTATTACAACATCAGTGGGAAGTAGATTCTTAATGCCCACAATAATATCTCCTTTAAAATCCTCAAATTTGAGGTAACCTTAGCCAAAGGTACAGAATATTCAGCCAAAGCTAATATAGTTAAACTCTTATCAGGAAGTCTGTCTTCCTCCCTTACCAAACTTTCCTTGACCAAAGTGAGGGCTCTGTGTCCCTCCAGCCCTTACAATCTACGCCATTGCCCTTTAGCATTTTAAATAAATTCTTCACAACCTTCCTAAGATTCAGTCCTAATATAGTTCATGACTGACACTGTCAAACATTCTGAGGTTTCTATACTTCAACTGATAGGTCTCGGGGTAATCTTAAATCTTTTCAATACATTTTCTTTCTATTTCATATCCCCCATGGCATCACCCTCCTTCATATCATTAAAAACTTGTCTGGCTTTCCCAGTTAATCTAGTTAAGAGGAAAGACATCTGTTTCTCTGTTGAGATATAGTGCATCCCACATAGTCCCTCAAAGGTGGACAGGAACTCTTCTATACAGTCAGTTTCTTTATAAGTTGGGTGGACTTTCTCCCATTCCCTTGCCTGGTGGGGTGTACTCACTACATAGAGAAGCTCTTTTTACTGCTCCAGTATTTTGAACACCATTGCTTGAACTTCCATCAGATTCTAGTGGGCTCTCTCTTCTGCTGCCTTAGCCTCCCTCATCGGCAGTTCTGCTATCAGTCTCTGGTGCTTGCGTTCTTCCTGGGCTCTCAGGTCAGTTGGACCAGTTCCTCTGTGGCATCTCGGGTAGGAGGGTCCTAGGGCTCCACCACCTCTTCTTCCCCTGGTGCCTGGTCAAAACTTATGAGCAAAGTTCTCAGCTCCTGAAGTGGGGCCTTCTGTTTATAGGATAGTCCACTCTCCAAATGTAACTGTTCAAGTTCTTTTCTCACAAGATTATCATATGACTGGTTCACACATTGTGTCTATTCTTTATCTTTTAGAACTCAGGATCGATTTAAAACTTTTAGTATTGCTGGGGTTAAGATCTATAACCTTAATTGACCTGTGGTATATAACTCCTGTCACGACTATTCCAGTGTCAAGCTGCCCTTCAGTGGCTCAAGAGCATGAGTACCAACCTCGGGGAGACTGTTAGGAAGCAGGGCACGAACCCCAAATTGGTTATGAGTTCCTTACTCAGGTGCGTGCTCCCCTGCACAGTGAGGATTGTGGGATACGGTCCACCCACCCTATCAAGCTGCCCTGCAGTGGTTCAAGAGTGTGAGTACTAACCACAGGGCAGACTGTTAGGGAACAGGGCTCAAACCCCAAATTGATTGTGAGTTCCTTAGTCAGATTTCACCAACCAATTATCAAGTGTGAACTCCTCAGGCACTGTGAGAGCCTTAATATGGAGTTACAAACAGTCCCATTGGGTACTCCAATCTGTCTTGCCACACAGGTGAGCTGCCTTTGTGATAGATGGCCCCTTACACCAGAGATCACAACAATATTCAGCAAAAAGAAAAGGAGGACTTGTGGCAACTTAGAAACTAACATTTATTTGAGCATAAGCTTTCATGAGCTACAGCTCACTTCATCAGATGCATTCAGTGGAAAATACAGTGGGGAGATTTATATACATAGAGAACATGAAACAATGGGTGTTACCATAGACACTATAACGAGAGTGATCAAGTAAGATGAGCTATTACCAGCAGGAGAGCTGGAGGGAAAAACCTTTTGTAGTGATAATCAAGGTGGGCCATTTCCAGCAGTTGACAAGAACATCTGAGGAACAGCGGGGGGGGGGGGCGGAGGGGAATAAACATGGGGAAATAGTTTTACTTTGTGTAATGACCCATCCACTCCCAGTCTTTATTCAAGCCTATGTTAATTGTATCCAGTTTGCAAATTAATTCCAATTCAGCAATCTCTCATTGGAGCCTGTTTTTGAAGTTTTTTTTTTATTGACGAATTGCCACTTTTAGGTCTGTAATCGAGTGACCAAAGAGATTGAAGTTTTCTCCGACTGGTTTTTGAATGTTATAATTCTTGACATCTGATTTGTGTCCATTTATTCTTTTACATAGAGACTGTCCAGTTTGGCCAATGTACATGGCAGAAGGGCATTGCTGGCACATGATGGCATATATCACATTGGTAGATGTGCAGGTGAACGAGACTCTGAAAGTGTGGCTGATGTGATTAGGCCCTATGATGGTGTCTCCTGAATAGATATGTGGATACAGTTGGCAATGGGCTTTGTTGCAAGGATAGGTTCCTGGGTTGGTTGCTGGTTGTTGTGTGGTTGCTGGTGAGTATTTGGGTTGGGGGCTGTCTGTAAGCAAGGACTGGCCTGTCTCCCAAGATCTGTGATAGTGATGGGTCATCCTTCAGGATAGGTTGTAGATCCTTGATGATGCATTGGAGAGGTTTTAGTTGGGGGCTGAAGGTGATGGCTAGTGGCATTTTGTTATTTTCTTTGTTAGGCCTGTCCTGTAGTAGGTGACTTCTGGGTACTCTTTTGGCTCTGTCAATCTGTTTCTTCACTTCAGCAGGTGGATATTGAAGTTGTAAGAACGCTTGATAGAGATCTTGTAGGTATTTGTCTCTGTCTGAGGGGTTGGAGCAAATGCGGTTGTATCGTAGAGCTTGGCTGTAGACAATGGATTATGTGGTGTGGTCTGGATGAAAGCTGGAGGCATGGAGGTAGGCATAGTGGTCAGTAGGTTTCCGGTATAGGGTGGTGTTTATGTGACCACCGCTTATTAGCACTGTAGTGTCCAGGAAGTGGATCTCTTGCGTGGACTGATCCAGGCTGAGGTTGATGGTGGGATGGAAATTGTTGAAATCATGATGGAATTCCTCAAGGGCTTTTTTTTCATGGGTCCAGATGATGAAGATGCCATCAAAGTAGCGCAAGTAGAATAGGGGCATTAGGGGACGAGAGCTGAGGAAGCGTTGTTCTAAGTCAGCCATAAAAATGTTGGCATACTGTGGGGCCATGCGGGTACCCATGGCAGTGCCGCTGATTTGAAGGTATACATTGTCCCCAAATGTGAAATAGTTATGGGTGAGGACAAAGTCACAAAGTTCAGCCACCGGGTTTGCTGTGACATTATTGGGCATACTGTTCCTGACGGCTTGTAGTCCATCTTTGTGTGCAAAGTTGGTGTAGAGGGCTTCTACATCCATAGTGGCTAGGATGGTGTTTTCAGGAAGATCACCAATGGATTGTAGTTTCCTCAGGAAATCAGTGGTGTCTTGAAGATAGCTGGGAGTGCTGGTAGCCTAGGGCCTGAGGAGGGAGTCTACATAGCCAGACAATCCTGCTGACAGGGTGCCAATGCCTGAGATGATAGGGCGTCCAGGATTTTCAGGTTTATGGATCTTGGATAGCAGATAAAATACCCCTGGTCGGGGTTCCAGGGGTGTGTCTGTGCAGATTTGTTCTTGTGCTTTTTCAGGGAGTTTCTTGAGCAAATGGTGTAGTTTCTTTTGGTAACCCTCAGTGGGATCAGAGGGTAATGGCTTGTAGAAAGTGGTGTTGGAGAGCTGTCTAGCAGCCTCTTGTTCATATTCCGACCTATTCATGATGACGACAGCACCTCCTTTGTCAGCCTTTCTGATTATGATGTCAGAGTTGTTTCTGAGGCTGTGAATGGCATTGTGTTCTGCACGGCTGAGGTTATGGGGCAAGTGATGCTGCTTTTCCACAATTTCAGCCAGTGGATGTCTGCGGAAGCACTCTATGTAGAAGTCCAGTCTGTTGTTTCAACCTTCAGGAGGAGTCCAACCAGAATCCTTCTTTTTGTTGTCTTGGTAGGAAGGTCTCTGTGGGTTAGTATGTTGTTCAGAGGTGTGTTGGAAATATTCCTTGAGTCAGAGATGTTGAAAATAGGGGGTCACCACAGAACTGTATCATGTTCATGGAGGTGGAGGTGCAGAAGGAGAGGCCCCGATATAGGACAGGGCCTATAGAGTATAGTTGGGTAGATTAACAATATTGCTGGGTGGGTTAAGGGAACCACTATTGTGGCCCCTTGTGGCATGTAGTAGTTTAGATAGTTTAGTGTCCTTTTTCTTTTGTAGAGAAGCAAAGTGTGTGTTGTAAATGGCTTGTCTAGTTTTTGTAAAGTCCAGGTTATTCCTAGTCCCAAATGACCAGTCACTTACCCCAGATCAATCTCAATTTAGATCTTACACCAAAGACAACGCTTGTAGCCAATCCTACAGTAAACTGTCTAAAAATTTATTAAATAGGAAAGGAAACAAGCAAGTTATTTACAAGGTTAAAGCACATAAACATATATAGACACAAATAAGTTCCAATCTTATAATTTCAAAAAGTTTCAAAAAATAATAGAAGCTTCTATAATAAACAAACTCTAGATGTCTTTTAAGGCTAACCCAGACTAAGCACTGGGGATCTTTTTCTTTTGCCCAGTAATCTTTGTCCTCCAGAATCCAAGCATAATAAAGATACAGTTCCTTCTTGTAAGGGGTTTTTATTCTCTTCCCCCTTGCCCTTTCAGCTGCAAACTCAGCTGATGGGAGGCATTCACCTGGATGCCTCATCTTCACTGGGAGGAACAGGGGAGAGCAGACAACAAAGTTTTTGTCCTCTTTAAACGTTCCACAATAGTTTGTCTGGTGTTGAGAGGCCTTCCTTTGTGCCAGGATGTAACACCTTCTGTTGGAGATCAGCACTTTACATTAGTTAATGTCTCTCTCCTGTCTGGTGATGTACACAATCACAGAGGCTTATAATACAACGCTCAACTATTACCTTACAATATGGGACCCTGATGTTATAATTAATGATGATTAATGCATGCAGAAACTTACAAACATTCAATACAGTCTAAACAGTAATCACATTTTTATAATTCTAAAACCTATTTTAACAATACTAAGAATCCGGTGCGCCAAACTGATGTCAGCTATGTATTTGCCAGTTTTCAAGTGAGGCCTGCAATTGTGCCATGAACTGGCATTTGGCCAGCCAGCATCACACTCCCTTTTTAGAGTTGCTAATGCTGCTTACCATGCTAGCCAGAAGCACTTGGGCTAGTGCAAGGTCTGCAGCTGGGGCCAGCCCTGCACGGGAGTCGCAGGGGAAAGAAGCTCCTTATACTGTACCACTCCCCTGTGCACCTGCTAGCTTCTATCTGGCCCCAATAGATCAGGTCCAAATCCTGCAAGCAAACTTACTTACTCAAGCAAACTCCAAATAGCCTGGGTACGGAGTAAGTAAAAACACAGACACAGCAGAGTAAGGACCTCAGGATTTGGCACATAGTGTCTATGCATGCCATATAATATATGGGCTGTGCAATATGGCAGTTTTCAAGTGGCAGCAGACCTTACAGTTTGCTGGAGTTCTCCGCTTTAACACCTTATTAATGTTAGCAGTGTTTTATATTTATATAATATGTAAATGATCCACATATCTATATGACTATTATATGCATATCCTAAGCATTTGTTTTGCTGGTAATTTGAAGAATGCTAGTAATGTAGTATCTTGTGATATATAATTTCTTCTATCAATCTGAACAATGCTGTCTTCATATAATGGAAGGGGGGGATGTTTTGCTAAAGAATTGCTTATTGAGTTTCAGGACCAAATCTTACTTTGCTCCCATTATTGTAACTGAACACATTGCAGGAGGAAAGTGAGTAGGATTAAGCCATTTGAAGTCTTTTTGTAGATAACATTTTGCTTGAAGTTTGCTTTTCGGAGCTCTCATCCCTCCATCTTCTTCCTATCTTGGCATATGCATCCCCCCAATGTGAATACCATAGCCAACACTCTTGCTTGGCAGGCTTATGAATACTTGTCCCCGCTTGGGTTTGCTGGCATCTGTCTCAAAGTGGGCAGCATGTGCCAGCCAGCACACTATTAGCTCTGTCAAATATTGTGACTCTCTGGTGAATAGCACAGTAAGTAAAGCTGGCAACACTGGAGTAGCTAAGCCTACAAATAATTACTCCATTTGCAATTGTTTACTTCTTTATGTGCAAAGACTGGAAAAATTCTGATATACACAAAAGGATAAATGTTAATCTGTCCTGTTCCTTTGCACTAATTACCTTTCTTCCATGATTTCTCTAATAGCTGCCACGTTAGGACCGGCTCCTAGATGGGTATAGAAAGGACCTTCATCTTTTTCAATAATTTGCTCTGTTTAAAATAAAATAAAGGTTATTGCCTTAAAGCGTAATTATTTAATATAAGAAATTGCATTGCAAAGCTTACCCACAGCTGGCCAGGTAGGAACCTGTAATGAATTTTGGGGGGCCAAACTTTCACACATACGTGTCTAAAGTAGGCCCACAAATTATGCCCAAGTATATTTGCAAAACATGAATTTACACATGTAGAAAGGGTGATAGTGTGTGCAAGTAGATATGGCACCCCATTGTCCCTTTTGCAAGCACAAATGCTTATTTTATATTTGCAGTTACAGTGAAATTAAAAATTAGCATTTCCCTGTAGTTACTGAACAGTGATTTCTCACTGCCCTATTTAGAAGGGAAGACTTTTGTGGTCACATTGGCAAACATCACTTCGGGGGCTATCAAGTATCTGTTTTTTGCATGTATGTGTAACTTATACACCTAAGGCTTGAAAATGTGGCCCCTAAAGTTAAACACAGCTTGAGTGGAGAGTGGACACTTCTTGTTGAGTTCACAATTGCTGTATTAGCTGAAAAAGGGGTGGGGAAGACTGGGGCAAAGCTGAGATGAATGCTAGATGTTGAAGAAAAGCCTCTTTGTGCCAAATATATTGAAGAAATTGTCTTAATATATCCATTATGTGAAAATGCAGGGTGATCTACCCTGTTAGTATCAGTGACAAGTTAAAACTACAAATGCAGAAAGTTTTGATTTCCCCATTTCATTTCTGCAAGGTTTCACAAAGTGTGGCAAGGAGAAACAAGAAACCAACTTCCAGTTTTGTATTTCTCCTTGCAGTATGATAATACACTACTTTTTCCCTTCGCCCCCATGTCAATTTTCCTGAGATTGAACTCAAAACATTTTAGAAGGGGGAAAAGATCAACTTTGCATTTGTAGAGAACTATATTTTCAACTTTATACCCTGGGGCAGGCTGTGTGTGTGTGTGTGTGTGTGTGTGTGTGTGTATATAAATGAGGGAGGTCACAATAAAGCTATTTGTCTTCACAATGAAGAACTGTACATTTTGTCTCAATCCAACACAGCAGAGAATCATTTCTCCAGAAAAATTACTTCAAAACGTGCCCATAGTAAGAGGCAGAGTGGAGACTCATTTTGCCAAACAAAACAGCGTGTGGCAGAATGGAAAGGAGGAGCATGCCAGCTATTACGCTTATGCTCTCCCTACAGTTCCAGTCCTGCTCTGTACAGAGTGGGAGGTGAGCCATGGTCTTGCCCCTTTGCTGCCTCTTGGAAGAGAGCAGAGAAGGAGCAGTCACTGTGCTTCCTAAAGCACAGTGACTGAAGTTCTGCTTGGCCCTGACACTGGTCATTACCGGGGAGTGGAAGGGAAGAAAGGAAGAAGGCACCTATATAAAGGGTCATGCAAAATCCAACCCTCTGTTTTTAATCAGCCCTTACTCAGTCAAACTCTCAGTAATTTGACTGTGTATCTGAGTAAAAATGGAGTAAGGATCTCAGGTTTTGGCCCCAAGACATCTTTCATACAAACAGTATCTCCAACCTTGACTTAAATAATACTGCATCAAATTAAATTGTGAACCTGATCTTTTTATCAGATGTGTTTGCATAATATATGCCTGCTTCTGAAGGAGACTGGATACAAAGAGATAAACAGACTGAAGAATCTGCTTTATATTAGATTTGTATGTCATACATTAATGTGCTAGCACACAAACCAGACAGATAACTGCTTTGTTACAATCATACGGTGGAGCTCTATTTTGAATGTAAAAACTAGTGTTGCTGGAATGCATCCGATGAAGTGAGCTGTAGCTCACGAAAGCTTATGCTCTAATAAATTTGTTAGTCTCTAAGGTGCCACAAGTACTCCTTTTCTTTTTGGAAAGAAACTGAAACTCTCTCTTGCTAATGGCTGGCATTCTCAAAAATCAACCCAAAATAAAACCAAACAAAACTCCAACAACTTTGAAAGCTACCTTCCTAATTGTGAATTAATGTATTTTTAGTACATTTCTTGCCACTTACCAACACAACTGCATGATGGGAAATCATACTGGGTTTTGACAGGTGTGTCCAATAAATTTTTTACAGGAGTATCCAATAACTTGGAAGGTGACTCTAAAAAATTATTTAGAACAGATCCAGCTGGTCTTTTAGTTGGGGTTTTTTCAGCAGAAGGAATTGCTTGTTGATCTAAGGCTGAAGTGTGGCTGTCAAATTCTGCAGCAATAGAATTTCTTGATAGGATAGTGATAGGACCTGCTGTTTCAACCTTCACATGCTTAGGTGATTTGATAGTAAGAGCTTTGTGATCAAACAGTGATTTGACCTGAATCTGTTTCAGCTGCTGTTCCATTGTCTCAATGATACTCTTTTGTTGCATGTTCTCACAACTGAAGTGCTGATTCTCTTGTTTAATTGTTTTTTTCCATGTTTTGTTTTCCAGCTGTCCAGTTGATAGATGCATGCAGATATTAGACTTTGAGCCAGCCTCAACTTTTATAGGCTTGCGTGTCACAGTGGGACAAATTTCAGGTTTGGGTTGTTGGTGTATTTGCTGCTCTTGCTTTTGTAAGAGATGCCACCTGAGAGCAGCATGATTTTGAAAACCCTTGTGAGGTTGAGCCTGAAGGTGATACCCTCTCTGGTCTTGTGGGAGAGTTTGTTGGCTGTGTGGTAAGTACTTTTGCTGAATCGGTGTAGCTTGCTGGCTGGACATATCTTGTTTCAAATTCCCACTACATCCCTCTGGTTGTTGGAGTGGTTGCTGTATAACTGAAGCTTGTTGAGATTGTTGCTCTTGTTCTTGAAAGCAATGATGCACCTCTTGCTTTGGGGTCATACTATTTGGATAATATTGCATATGTTTCAAGTCCTGCATTTTGTTTATTCCAAAGAATTCAGCATTTATGGTGTTTTCCTTCTTCTCAGAAACCAAGTGCATACGGCCAGGATGCTGCAGATTAGTATTTGTTTTCAGAATCTGATTGTAAAGGGAAGTTTTACTGTTGCTACTTTGTTCCTGCTCTGGTCCAAGCTGAGGGTTATGAGGGAACTCAGTTGGTTTTATATACTTATTCTCGGTTTGAAAACATTCTTCTAGTTTAAGCTGACTGTAGGATTCCCCATCTATTTGCTGTTCATTGTCACTTTGGGAATGGGAAAAGGTCTGAGACAGTTCTTCACTTTTCCTTTGCAGGGTTTGGTGGTGGTGGTGGGTTGGGGTTAACTGTGGACTGCGTGACGGTTGTGTCTGCTGCACCTGTTTTTGCAACAACTGTTGTAAAATGTTTGAATGTAAGAAAGGTTCATTCTCTCTTGTCTGGGGAGTCAAGTGCTGCTGTTTTAACAGGGCCCCCAAAGGCTGCTCAGTTTGTTGTTCTTGTCTTGCTTGGAAATGAAGCTGCTGTGTATGGTGTTGCTGCACATAGGACTTCACCAGAGAATTCCTCTTTGTGAGCTGTGGCTGGGGACAGTGCTTTTGGAACTGCTGCTGGTCAGCTATAGGATGGACTTGCAGTTGTGCTGCCTCGCTTTTGTACAGTTGAGGCATTTGTTCCTGTTGTATTATTTTTTGGCTATGGGACTGTCCTGAAGGCTCTTTTAATGCATCGGGATTCCCAGTATACTGGTTTAAATGCATCAATTCCATTGGATTTGCTTGGAACTGGAGAATTGACCTCAATAAAGCCTCATTGGGCTTCTGTGGGGAATCTCTATGGTGAAAATGAGTGGAAATCAATTCTATCCAACCTGGTTTTGGATAATGTTGTGGCTGCTGTTTCACTTGGTCTTTTCCTTTCTCAGGAGGGATCTCATGTTCTTTTTGTCCCAAGTGCTGCTGATAGTGTTGCTGCAACTCTCCATTGTTCCCAACTACCTGCAGATCTTGGATGTGTAGTTCTGATGTTGGCTTTATTTCTTCTGTGCGTTGCTGAATGGAGGTCATCATGGTAGCTGGCAGATCACTTTCACTGCCATCCTGTTGTGGCACCTCAGGCTTCTGTGGAAGCTTCTGTTGAGAGTTAGGTTGTTGCTTGGCAAGGCCAGGACTAATGGACATCAGTTCTTCCTGCTGCCCTTCATTCTTCACTTCTCTAGGAAGAGTTTCAACATTTCTGTTGTCATAGGGGTGATGTCTTTCTGTAACCCCAATGGACAGAGTGCTGTTCATTTCTGGAGCTGGAGGAGGAACAGAAGCAGGAGGAGGAGTGAAGGAATCCTTATTGGACATTGAGTTGTGTTTAAACAAAGCACCATTTTTTTCTGCTTCCTCCAAAACCCCCTCCAGGCTATTGTTGTGAGATTGCAGATTACTGCTGGAACTTAGAGAGAGATCTTGGATGGGTGCCCGCCCCATATTTCCATGAACACTACTGTTTCCTGTGCGTAACTGGTGTGTATCATAGCCTGGGTTTTGTTGCTGTAGCTGTAGTTCCGATTTCTGAAGTGAATAGCTACCTGGTAATACAGGTGGTTTACTGGAGTCTTCCATATTGTAGACCTCAGTAGCCACTACAGCTGGCACTTGAGGCAGCTCAGAGTTTGAGGTCTGTGGGGAAATGATCTGCCCTGAGGTATGGGATGAATGTGTTGTCTCATAGGACAACACATTAGTAGCCTGACTGTTAATGGCATTTATGTGAGATGTGTTTTTCTGCATTGCAATGGAAACATGGTCTGGATAATATTGAGACAGTGTTTTTTCTAGGAGTTCACCATGCATGTTTTCCATGGAAGAGGCAGAAACTGTAGCACCATTAGGCATTGGCACTGCCTTGTTCTTAAGTAGTAAGACAATGTTCTTGTTGTGGCAATTAATGTTTTCCCTCTCTTGCTCATTCTGAATCTGGAGATCTTCAGGATTTTCTGAACCATCACAGTTGTATCTTGAAGACCGTATAAAATCAGAAGCTGCATTTTCTTGTCCAGTAAAACTCTCAGATTCCTTCTCATTGCATGAATTGGAGACAGTTGGTTTTTCATTGTTTTCCCCTGGCTCATCTTTTTCACCATTTACCTCTTCATCTTGTTTAATTTTCTGTTCTGATGAAGGCCATATAGAGAAGGCTCACTAAAAGTGCGTTTTATCCCACCATTTTGCATATACTTGGAATACACTCTCTTTTCCTGTAGGAGGTCAGGGCTGGTACGGTTATTTGGGTTTCCCTTCACGTGAGATATTCCATAGCTGTTCTTAAAAAGTAGCCACTTATGGTCACCATTTACTTCAGTATGGGTTCTCTCTGTTAATGGACTTCCATTCTGCAGCTTCACTGACAAAGGATCCACCTGGCAAACATGAGAAGGATGTGGTATTAAAAATGGGCTCAATCTATTGCCATCAACATGGTTGGTTCTATCCTGTTCCATCTGGCCTGCTCCGGGGCCATCCACAAGGTTGCCCTTTTAACGTATCTGAAAGAGAAAAAGGGAGGGAAAATGGTCTAAGTTTAGTTTTATTTGATACACATCAAATCACTGACCAGACACAATATTTGAGCATCTGCCCTCCTGATCTATCTATGCACAGCATCCCAAGTTACAGTGGTCTCTCCCGTTTAATCAAACCCAATGTTTTCTGAGGGTGTTTTCAATAGCATTGGACTTATAAAGTGTCATTTGGTATTATAAAGTGTCATTTTTACATGTTGCAGTCTGATGTATTTTTAATAAATTAAAAGTGAAGCCTGAACTGAAACAATATCAGATTGGGCATGAACATGTGAAGCTGATGGTGGTATGCAAGCAGAGTGAAACTGAACCAGACAGACCCGCTTTTAAAACGGTGCAGAAAAAATGCTTGGTTTGTTAACTTGGAACCATTATGCCTTATAGCAACATACTGTCTTAGTTCATATTTTAATTTGACATGCTTTCTGAAGTTCAGCACATGATTAGTTCAAGTGTGTTTTCAAACTTGATAAGAACATTTTCAGCACTAAGTTCCTAACAATGGATGCATAGGTGAGAAACTCAGATTAGTATAGAAAAGGGCATGCAAAAATAAACTGGGGATGAGAAAATGCTGTTCAAACAAAATTATATCTTAAGGCTAAATCTCTTGCATGATTAATGATCATTTTTTAATGAAAATATAAGTATTTACTGCTTTGCCTGTACTTTTCTGTAATGATTTTTCTTCCAAGTAAGGTGGAAAATCATGCAGAAACTGTAGTTCCTAGACTTAGAGCTAATCCTGTTACTTGATTATAGTATGCCAAGCCTCTTTTGTCTGATTTGAAGGATTATTGCCACCAAGCTTGCTGGTTAGAGAGGCACCCCTGCCCCTTTATTCATCAGCTGTTTGACAAGGTCATTTAAAGTTGATTTTCCAAAGATCTCACCCTTAACAAAATACACGCATGAGAAAACAAAACGAAAACTGACTACTCTCCCCTGGAATCCCTATACTCATTCATTATTGTTACAGTATCAACATTACCATTATGCATTTATTTAAGGAAAAAATTAAAATCATAGTACATATTCATATACAACAGACTGTATTTGCTTGATATTATGAATGAAGCCTGTGAGCATGCCTTTAGAATTGTATTTTTGTTGTTGTTCTACAGCAAAGCCTAAAATCTGTGCATCTTGGATACGAGTTGGGTAGTTTGGAAATTCTTCTCTTCAATAAATATCTTAATATTCAATAAAATATTTACCTTTTATTTATATAAAAAAGGTTTCACATTCAATAAATGTGCTGCCAGGTTGTAGTGAACAAATTCCACCCACAACTGTCCAATTCAGGTTAGGCAGATCAACTGAAAGTTCAGAATGACAGAAAAAGTAGAGAAAGCTGTTGTTGCACTCTCTCCATAATTTGTTCTTTGTTGGTTTTATCGTTCACCACCAACACCCCAAATGACAGAAGAGAGACCGACAGAGCACCTTGCAGATGTTAGAAGGATTTCAGATTGGGAAAGTTAGGAAAATGTGTCAAATATTAAATACATAATGTACTAAAGGTAGAAATGAGTCCAACGTAAAAATTTTGACTCGCGCAAATTTTTGCAATGAAGACATTACTTCTAGTTTGCATAGAAGGGAATATGAAGGGCTCTCTATTATTAATTCATACTTGCTTGGGTTAGCTTGGGCTAAGAGCTCCACAAGTGGCTGATATTACCACTCCCCAGAGAAGACTATTACATTTGAAAATTTCTCCTATCACAGTAGATTTGCCTCCAAGAGCACAGAACAGGATTATTTATCCTTCTCTAATTTTTTTACAATGTCAAATTGCACCTAATTTATACAATGTGCACTGAATTCCAGGGTATTATTGCCTTACTAAGCTCAAGTGAATAACAGAATTCAGAAACGCTCTTTAAGTAAGAATTGCTCTTGGGCCATGTAAAATTATTATAAGCAGAATTGATAGCATTATATAAGATTACTGGGATTCCCTTTCTGTTCAGGGCACTGACTTCAGAATAGGGACAATCAAAGCATCACAGGTGTATGCTAAGCAAAACTGGATAGCTGGACATATGCTAACCAGACCCCCCATTTGTTCTTAAATGTGCTTTTAACCCTTAAAACTCTTTTCTCCATGTGCCCGAATATTCTTTATACAACAAAAATATGCTATGGTCACATTGCTTCCCAAACCCACCACGAACAAAGTGAGTTTTTAAAGTAATTTGGAAAACAGAAACTAGAGATGGAGAAGATCAGTTATGTCATCTAGTCTGTTCCCCTAATAAAGCAGGATTCTTCTGTGTACAATATATATTCCAGCATCTTGGCTTGGCAAGCTTTAAGAGTCCCAGGTGATAAGTTTCAGAGTAGCAGCCGTGTTAGCCTGTATTTGCAAAAAGAAAAGGAGTACTTGTGGCACCTTAGAGACTAACAAATTTATTAGAGCATAAGCTTTCGTGAACTACAGCTCACTTCATCGGATGCATTTGGTGGAAACTAATAAATTTGTTAGTCTCTAAGGTGCCACAAGTACTCCTTTTCTTTTTCCAGGTGATAAGGCATTTGTAACTTCCCTGGGGAGACTATTCCATAGCATAATAGACATCGCTGTTAGACTGGCATATCAGGGAAACTTTCGAAGTTCCCCTCATTCCATGTAGTTCTTTGAAGTAAAAATGAAAAGTAAAGGATGCTGCACTATTACATTCCCACCCAATGGGGTTCAAGAAACAGACATTCACCCTAACCTGAAATTGCTTCCCTTTCATTCCCTACCTGCTGTCTTTTGATACCTGAGCTTGCAGCCGAACATCTCCCAGAGGTGAAAGATGAGTGTGTAAAATGCTAAATTACACAGTATTCTGAGCAAAGTACAAAGGAACAGTAATTAACACTACCCTATCAGATTATTTTTTATTTCTATCAAAACAAGGTATTAGTCTGTGTGACTGAGCCATGGGAATCCTCTCCATAGTCTTCAAAGCATATCAGTATTTTAACACTGGTGATTGAACTCTACTTTATCACAGAGGGTAAAGTTTAACTCTTGTTGAAAGTTTTCAAAAGCTCCTTTTGCTCTGTGTTTTGTTGATGGATAAAAGAGCCTTACTACTTGAGGAATGTGTGGCCTGTATCTAAGCTCAGCATGCAAACCTCTGTGCAAAGTGTGCCTGCTCCTAAGGAGGGAAACTCATGATCCTTGAAAGCCACCTATTTCCTTCCTTGTTATGTGACAAAAAATACATGCACTCTTCACAGGCTTCTCAAAAGCCTGACACTACAAATCAACCAATCCCTTGGATTCTGATTGGCTCCAGCATAAAAGGAGGTGGTGGAAGGCATTCCAAAGCAGGATTAAACCATTTGACTCTTCAAAGCCTAGTATGAACTCATTGGTTTAAAAAGCCTCACACTTTCTTTCTTCAGAATAACTGTTGGATTGGGGTTACTTTGCATTACTCTTGATTCCCCATGTATAAACTCAGTTATGATTCTATTCACAATCCTCCTGAGTCTCATCTTATTACAAACTGTAGAAGGTGCTCAGACAAACCACAGTAATTTTTTGTAATGCAATTTAAAGTTAGGAAAAACCAAGCAATAGTATACCTCTGGTATTTATTTCAGCTAGTACACCATGCATGTGCTTTAGATGCTACTGTTGAATTGTTTAGGACTGCAAAATCTGGACTCTATGGTCTTTTTACATTTGTGGTGGGGTGAACTACATTTCTTTTAAAGAAAACTCACCTTTACTAAATGATAGTAGTTTATTTTTTCTCCTCCAGTAATAGTTGTTTGAGCCAATACACTTAGCAGCTCTAACGTATTTTCCCCCAGCCATAATTTATTAGGAATTCAAGTCACATCAGCTGCATCTGTGAAACAATTACTGCATCTAGGACGGACTCTGCAGTCTAATCCATCAGAATTATGACTGGTCTCTTTGAAGATGCCATGATGCATGACTTAAAAATAGCACATTACTGTGGAAATGGATCAGCATCTCACCTCCCACCAAGTTGTAATTCTGCCCACCACTATTTGACTTCTTGAAGTATCCAGGGACATACATTTATTTCTTGCCATAAACTGGGCACAAACGAGAGATAAGGAGTTAGAAGTAGATTATTGTTTGTTTGTTTTTTTTTAAAGATGTGTAAGTGCCTCTTTGGAGTGCTCCTGCAATCTTCATGAGCACAGAATATATAAGAGAGTGACTTATGTACAATTAGATGACAGGAAAAACATTTTTTTTTGGTCAAAAGAACCTTGGTTATGTTGATTTGCTTTCTTTTGATAATTTATCTGTTTTGAGCCAATTCCTGAGGTTCATATTTTATTAACTATTTGTATTGTGCTGATTTGCTAACTAGGGACTTTGTGAATGCAAAGAAGTTTGGCTGAGTAAACATCCATGATCAGATTCTAACTAGCCCCTGTACATACATCAAGTGCAGGAGGCATAGGAAGAAAATTGGGGTGAGTTCCCCCCTCCTCCAGCTCTTCCACAAGGGCAGGCCAGAATTCCATTAGGAAGAGCAGTGACTGTTCTCTGTTGGGATGTCCATGAACACTTGCTGGCTGATAGAATCAAAATGGGTGGTACTATAGCCCTCCGTATCAACTAGAAACAGAGCAGAGAACACACTGCATCTTTTCCAAGGTGACTTGCTGATAGCCCAGCCATTCACAGTGTATTTATGCAACCAGACCTCCTTATGCTGTGATCTCAAACATAAACGGGGTTGGACTTGGTCAGTAGCTGGATGGGAGAACACAAAGTAAAAGTCAAGAAAGTACAGATGATAGCAATGGTGTGACAGTCCCGTCTATGTCAATACTAAACTACTGCCCTGCCCCAGCATGATGCTTTGGTCACTGTACTGCTAGACACTTTTGGATGAAACAGAGGTCTAAATCATTTGCAGTCATTAAATTCCCATGGCAGTTTCTGCAAGAGAAGAGTGTTTATCTAGGTGCCCTGGCCAAATTCCAGTTTGGGTAGTTAAATTCTGCCTACTTTAATTCCCCTTCTAATATCAATTGAATACAATAGTAGGCTCACTTTGGGATTTAACTTGTTTAGTGTTACTGTGCACAATTAAACAGTAGCCTATCCTACCCCAGAAGTGGATGAATTTCAGTGGTGGGCAACCTCATGCCTCTATCTAGTTTGTAAAGCACTTTGAGAGTCTTCTGGTTGAAAGAAGCTATAGAAGTAACAATTTATGAATTTCAGCAAAGAAAGGGAAAAAGCTCAAAACAGCTCTTCTCTGTAACATCATAAACCATTACAAACCATGGGCTAAATCCGAAAGTCTTTACTTGGGTAAAAAGCTCTTAAAGCCAATGGGAGTTTTTTCCTGAATTGCACTTGGTAGATAAGCTAATGAAATTTTCAGAGCACACTCTGAAGGTAGTGCTGCCAAGCAGTCAAGCAGCCACAGTTTGAACTTCTGTGTGGTCCTCAAGAGTAGTCCTATGTACATCCCAATGGATTATTGTAATCTATAAGCAATAATGGCATGGATAAATTCTATATCTGAGGAAATGACCACAGTTGCCTTAACAGATGAAAAAGGGGTGCTCTTGACCACCAGCATCCACTGAGAATCCAAAAGCAGTCAGAGACAAACTCACCAAGCAATGAAGCTCTTTGACAACTTCTCCAAAAGAAATGTGGGCAGGCTCCAGTACCTCCACCCCCTCAAGATGCCACCAACATACCCCAGTCTACTAGCATCATCCTTGAATTCTCTGGATTGAGCAACATTTTCATCCAAGTTCCCATCTCAGTCAAGCACTTGGAAAAACAGATAAATCACATCATCTGGATTAGTTATAAGCCTCATGTCATCCATATATTGATGGTATCGCAGTGAAAATCATCTTGCTATCCTCAGCAGTCTTGTGTGCACAGAAAAGAAGCCTGCAGAACCCCTGAGGTTTTCATTGACTCCAATGGACTTTGGAACCCAAAATAATTAAAATACCAATATTTATCTCTCTCATAGATGCAAAAGAATGAATATACAAACATAAACACGTGGTTCAGAGTATTCTATCCATGGATTTCTGGGCCCCAAATCCCTTATGGACTACCAAAATTCATCCGATTGCCTTGTTTTAGATTTTGTATTTGCACCACTTCTTTAGCAGAAAGTTCTGTAGTAAATTATTCTTTAGTGCTTCCTCAGATGTATAGTTATCCCTTCCCAAGTCAATTGTAATAGATGCTTGCTAAATTGTTTCTAGATCCACCTTTTTCAAACAGTAACATACGAACAGTTTAGGAAAATACATCCTCTGGTGAAGCTCTGCCATCAAAAACGCAGAGGGACATGTGAAATTGAGGAACGGCATTTTTTGGGGGGGGGACAGCAAAACACCTTAGAAGCAAATATTTGGTATGGATATTGTCATCCCTTCAAATACATGACGACATTTTCAGCTTCTGGAGACTGGATTAGAAAAGAGAATTTCATCCAAGGTCTTGATCTTATTTTTGGACTAGCCAATACATTAGTTTAAGAAGATCTTAGGCATCAACTAATCTCAAAGAAAACAGCATTAATCCCAAATTGTGCACTAATTATAAGTCAAAAGAAGCAATTTCAAGTTACATCAATATTTAACAAGAAGCCACAGTGTAACTTCCTCAGGACAGTAGGAATATGGAAACCTTGTTTTCTGAGGTTAACATTCTGGCAATAGTATTTTTTTTTTTCCCCAGGAGCTGGAGCTCCATTTTATTTTTATTTTTCTGGAAGGCCATTAACTAAGACATTGTACTAAGCCAAGTTTGGCGTTAAAGCCACAGACACCAGAATGCTCCAACAGCATTCTGACAAATTTTTGAGTTCTCCCTTATACTCAGCTTACTCCAGTACACACAACTTGTTTTATTTTCATTGCCTTTCAAAACTCTGCAATGGTTTAGTAAGAAACTGACACTGAGAAGCCAAATTGATGTATTTCATGGCATGAAACATTTGGTTAGGAAGGTTTTAGGAAAAAAGTTGGAGAGAGACAGGTGGCTGGCCTTTTTATGGAAACTGCCTTAGTGGTAAACCAGGAAAAAAGAGTAATCTTTATAGACAGGAAGTCTATTTAAAGGTGCTGTCTTAAAGTTAAGCTTCACTCAAGCCACTGATTTCTAGAACAGCATAAAAATTCAGCACTACTGTGTTGACAAAGGTTATGGGTTGGAATCCCAGAATGAGCTGACATTTCAGCCTTCCTTCAATTTCCTATGTTTCAAGGCACATTCTTTCCCATGTTAAAATGTACTCTCTATGGCAAGATGCAGCATGAAGAGCTAGAGAACTAACTAAAAGAGGAGAAAAATGGCAGATTGTGTTTTAACTCTAAGGCTTTTAGGCTCCAACAGTAGATCCTCGTAACGGTGATATTTATACAGTTCTACAGGGAATTTCAGTACTCCTCTCTGGCACTCCTTTTAAAATACTTTCAAAGCTTTGAAAACAGTCGGTCTTTCTCATTCTGCAGGCTGCCATTCACTGCCAACTCAGTTCAGCTCATAATCTTCCAAGGCCTCCAATAGCCCACGTGGATTTAAGAGAATTTTAAATGGCTGACGTACTAAGACATTTTGGGGTATTAAAAAAAAAGCATATATCAAATTTTAAATTAAAACAAAAAGGCTACACAAACTTTTGTCAGTTTTCTACAAAGTTAGCTTCATATTCTGCCATATTCTTCACAAAATATTATTTCACTAGTTGATTATTCTCTGTCCGGGATGTGGACATACTTCTGGTGCACAAAGAAGCAGTGTGAATTACAAAGCTCATCATTTTTAAGCAGTAGTGCTACTTTTTTCAGGACACTGAGGTCAATGTATATGTGTATGTGTGTGTGTATATCTATATCTATCTATCTTTGTTAGAGACTTGAGTGTTGTACTGGGTTTGAATTAAACTTATGATTCTCCTAGCTGAAAAGTCTGAGTTTGGAGAAATATCTTGAGTTTATCAAGTCAAAAGAAAAAAGCAACTAAATAATAATTAAACTACTTCATCCATCCATCCCTCTTTGCTCTTCCATGAAAAGGCAGCAGATGAACTTTGTTTTTTCTTATTTAAATATACAAATCCCACCAGCAAGGCCTAGTGGAACTCCTCATGGTTGTAAGCACTATCATAAGTGTTTGCAGGACTGGACTTCCAGCTTGAAGTCTGATAAATATGGTCTTCAGCTAAAGTAAGAAGTTAAAGGAATGTCTTGCGTGTATTAGTCAAATTCCAGAGAGAAGTGTGTGTGTGTAAGCGAGTGTGTGCTGAAAGCTGTTGTGTTGCAGTCCTGAAAGAACTGTAATTGTATGCAGTTTCATACCACAGCTGTTCCTTATTATGCCAGCAGCAATCTTCAGGTTTGTGAGGTTGTTTTTTTTTTTTTTTTTAAAAGGCAGGTAGGGGCAGGGAGGAGGGTAGTCAGGTTTTAAGCTCCAGCACATACAACTGGTTTAGCTCAAAAGAAAAAAAAAAATCTGCATTTGGTAATATAACTTCTATAGAGCCTTTGGGAAAATGAACAGCTGCTTTTTCTTAAAAATGGAAAGACGGGGGAGGGGAGAGACAGTCATGAGGATACTAAATGTTCAGTGTAGCCATTTAAATTGAAATGCACACTGCTGTCAAACGCATAAAGGGACATTAGATTTTGGGTTTCCGAAAAATATGATGGCTAGCCAGGTTGATTATGACAAAATGAGCTAATAATTTCACTGTGGGGGAAGGGGAAATTGCCAGCAAGAACTATTTGCTCATTATACAATCTAGCAGACCACCCATCATAAAAACCCCATCTAGCTCACATATGTTTGTGTGTAATTGATATGTAATAAATCCAAAATGTGTTTCAACCAATATCTTAAAAATTCATGATAGGTATAGATGACTAAGAAAATGTTCTGAAAAGCTAGATATGCCTAAACGTGGAAGACTAAAAATGAGAGATCTGCCCTGGGCTAAATGCAATTAACTTGCAATAAAGTAGTACATGGGGAACCAAAGCAAATCAGACCAACATCAAAATTTTAATGGGAAAAATAATCTGGTTCACTGTGCACTTTAAAGGGCACAATTCTGTGAAGTGCTGAATGCTTCATAGAAGTCATTACTCATTTGTATTGTGGTAGTGCCTGGAGGCCTAGAACAGCTCGGACCTGTTGAGCTAGGCTCTATACTATTGTGAGAGAGTGGCCCTAAAAAGTGTGGAATCTCCTTAACTCCCATTAAAGTTAATGGGAGTGAGAATGGCGAGCTGCTTTCTGGAGTGCTTAGCAACCTGCAGGCCAACCCTCTACATTTAGAACTTTTAAGATTAGATCTGACTCTGAGATCTCTATTTTCTGGCCTTAAATGTAGGGTGCTTAAGAACATAAGAATGAACCGTATTGGTTTATCTAACCAAGTATCCTGTCTTCTGACAGTGGCCACAGCTGGATGCTTCAGAGTGATCCATCCTGTTGTCCACTCCCAGCTTCTGGCAATCAAAGGTTTATGGACACCCAGAGTATTGCATTGTGTTCCTGACCATCTTGGCTAATAGCTATTGATGGACATATCCTCCATGAACTTATCTAAAGGACAATGCCATTCAAAAAGACAATGAAAAAGAAAGGACACGTTTCAATGAAAAGCAAATACCTACGTGCCATTGTCATTTATTTCTCGTCAGAACTTCTTGGTCCATCATCCAGAGCTTCTTTTTAACTTTTAACAACATGCTCAAATTATTTGGGGTCTTAATGAATATTTACATAGTGCTAGTCCAATGGTTGTCTAGTAGGCTCAAAATAAAGAAATATCTATTTCTGTGAAAAATGTGTGTGCAGCAGAGTTCTGTAGACCAGCTGTACAAAAGAATCATGTATTTGCATTAAAGTATAAGCAGTATTCAGGATCAGGTTTTCTTGACCCATACAAAAATACAGGAAATGATCAGAAACATTGCAGCAGCGCAGCTGTAAATTACACTGCTTGGAACCATTACTGTTGAGCACATTAGTATATTTATAAGGGAATGTACATTTAACACATCCCTACAGGTGTGCATGGCACTTCACAGAGAGATCAATGACACAGCCCCTTCCCTGCCCAAACAAGCTTAAATCTATCCTGCAAAAAGATCATGTTCTTGCTTTGGTTTGTGGTGTATGAATCATGATGGTCCTGCATTTATTGGTTTGGTTAATTGTGTTTGTTTATAAACTTATCATAAAAGTTATTTTACATAATGAAGTCCACTTGTATTTTAAAAAATAAGCTATACTGATTGTGCATAGCAGGATTGAGGATAGCAGGGAGAAAATCTTCCACTGTGGATTTTAAACCAATATGGTCGTCCAACTTTCTTTCATGGCAATCTGTTAGAGTCCAAAGGCGTGTGTTGACTATGTAACACTTAGAGGCATGAGGTCTGTATCCATTAGCACGTGTATTCTATCTCAAGAAACATTAAAAAATAATAATAATTTAAAAAGTACTGAGATGATTCAGGTTTTATACAATAATGGCCTCATTTTTCTCCTTACCCTTATCAAGAATACAGATATGAAAAATACATTAATTTTACTGATAAATATTACGTGGGCTGCATATCGCATGTGTGCTTAATACAATACATTCAGCAGAGAAACAAGTAACTAATTAAAATACCAGACTTCACTAGACTGGTTCCTGTGTTGTGTCCTATTCAGCAGCCACATTTAAGGCCAAATCCTGTAGTACTCACATAGGATGCCAACTGACTTCATATAGGTGAAATGATCATTAAGGATATCTGGATTTGGGCCCCCCTTCAGCAAAGCACTTAAACATGGTCTTAAATCTCATTTACTTCAAGCTAAACATGCTTAAATGTTTTTACTAATCAGGGTCCTAGTCTTTAAATTCTGCTATCTTTAGCCCTTGCCACAGTCCCTTCCCCAAAACTGCTTATCTTACTCTGATCCAGGGAACCTCATTTGCTGACTGTTGTTCTTTCTGAGGAGGAAGATATTTTTTATTTTAATTGGTGCAATGTAGTGCCCTGTTCCCTAGCTGCTGTTTGTCATGGCAGAGCACCACACTGCAAAGGCAGACTAACAGGAATAGCTAACTATTTGAAAAAAACATAAACACTGAAATGTTCCATGGCTACTTGGGTTGGAGAACTCAAACACTTACTGTGCTAAATAAAGCTTCTGATTCAAACAGGGTTGGTTTTGTTTTTTTTGTTCAATTTCCTTACTTTTGAGTAAAAAAGGCCTATATCAGAGTAGCATTACACATCTCAGTATTTATAACCTTATCTTTCGTACTTGCACCAGAATATTTTCCTCCCATCTAATCTACTTCATTACTTTTGAAGATGGCCTAACTTGAATTACTTCTTTCCTGAATCACCAACTGCAGGATGTATAAGGCCATAACACTGGCTCTAACTACATCTGGAAAACCTTCCTCCATCCTGTAGTACGCTGGGGTTACTGAATGGCTCTGTGGATTAACAGCATGCCCCGGCACATGGTCAGCAAGTCACGTTCCAACTAAAATAGGACATCAAATAGTCAACTTTGGAGAATTATTTTTCTTATAGGTTACAGAAGTTAATACAAATTGACATTGTTATTAGTTTATAGGCAAATATAGTACAAAGTTCAGGTAATACTAATTTTGGAAGTGTTCGTTACGAACTGTTGTCCCTTTATGATTAGAATTTATATATATAAATTGGATATTGTTGATAATCAGCAAAGCATAATGTAAAATGTAGCCAATTCCTTTGATAAACGTTTGCATATCACACCAGGAAGCTGGGATTGTGACTACTGCATGCTAAACAGTAAGAGTCTGTTTCAAGGACTCATGCTGGTTAGACAACTCCCAGACCTATACGGCTAGGAAACCATATCACCACCCCCATCCCTGTTTACCGTCCAGTTAGAAAACTTAAAGCAGGATGTGGCATTTTGCAATCAGCCAGCTTGTAGACTAGCACACACATATTTTGCATGTACAATTATTTATATGCACAATATCTGCATTTGAACATGCACATTGAATTGTGCTAAGCATGAAACATTGATAGCTGTACATCTAACTACTCTATTTGCAATATGTGTGAAATGGCATGTTCCACCCACCCAACATGCATATTTTTATAGGGGCAAAACTAAAGACAACGGTTCCAACCACAGCCATCTATGTCCACAATTTCAGAGATGAAACAAAGCAATTATAATGGGCCTGGTGAATAGAATGGCAACTTTTCTGTATAGCTAAATCTTAAATGAAAGCTATTAACTTGAAATCTATGTAATTTCTAGACGTGGATTGAAAATAGTTTCAGGTGCTATACTCCTTCCTGAAACTCCCTACTCATTTGTGGTTTCACAACTACATTTTTCTGTCTCGTTTTAATATCTGGGCATATTATGAAAACCCTGTGCAGTGAAACTGACTATAAACAAAGTGCTATCAAAGTGCTAACTGAATAAACTGGAAAGATAGAGGGTGAAATCCTGGCCCCGTTGAAATCATTAGCAAAACTCCCATTGACTTCAACAGAACCAGGATTTCACCCAGAGACTATCATCATAGTTACCGGAGGTGTCTGCTGTAACAATAGTAGGTTAACCCTCTTCCCCCCAAAAATCAGGCAAAAGTATCATTCTTTTATATTTGTGGTGTGTCTAACTCTCATGCAGTTATAATTTAGCAACACTGAGTATTTTCATTCTTTGGCCATTTTTATTTGCATTCTTTACACAAAAATTTTCCTTCCTAGGAAGAATATAAATTTGTGAGGGTTTTTTTTTAAATAAAAAATAAAAATAAAGTTAGGGTTATACTGTACTTTTTTGATCTAGAAAGAGTAGAAAGTAAAATGTAGACTGAATCCACCAGGCCTGAATAAAGAAAAAATGACCATCAAATTGAAAAAGGACAGAAGTTTACTAAGAGTACAGATGGATCTCCTTCCCCCATACCACCTTTGTATGATATTTAGAAAATAAGTTTGATAGACGTAAGCTATCAAATAGATCACATATTAGAAATTTAATACAACATTCTGTCTATCATTTATAATTAACTTTCAGGTTTGATACAATGTAGAATAAAAATTAAATCATAAGCTGTATTTGATATGAGACTTCGTAATTTTCTTCTACTTGAAGAACCTTGATGACTTAGTATATGTGCAGTGTTCCAATTGCAGTCTCATGCTCCCTGACCTGGTACTTTGGAACATAAATCTCAAAATCAGTCTTCATTACCGTCTTCTTGCATCACATGTGCCTACTCAATTTAAGATCGAGAGCCTAATCCAAACCTCAATGAAATCAAAGAAAGGCCCCATGTCCTTAAAAAGGAAAGATGATAAAGCGACCAGCTATAATGCCACTTAAGAGCAATATCCATGGGCCAGACATTTCTAGCATACATACAACTTTATTTTCATATAACATCTTTATTCCAACAGAATACCAAAACAATTTACAGTTTAAACACAATTAGTGTTCATAGCAAAAGGGAAGGGTGAAAAGATATATTTTCAGTTGGAATTTTACATGAAATGATGAGTTGGGACTCTATCCTAAAAGGTACTGAAAAAGCTGGTCCTACTTCAGAAAAGCACTTAATACTCCTGGGGGAATTCTGCGCTACTGCGCATGTGCAGAATTTATGTCCCCCACAGATTTCTTTGCTTCTCTGCAGAAAAATGTCTTTCTGATGGGGAAGCAAAGGGAAGCCACAAAAGTGCAACCCTCCCTAGCAGTATGGTTCAGGTGCGCAGGGCAGCCTGCAGAGAGGTAATTCACTGTGAGGCAGGAGACAGGACTGCGGAAGACCTGGCTGGTAGCTCCTACCTTGTGCTAGGCTCAGCTGCTAGTCCCAGATGCCAAGGATGGGACTTCCTCTTCCCCTGCATGACATCCGGGGCTGGGTCAGACCCACCCCCAGATTTCTCCCCCAGCTGCAGAAAGCTCTGAAAACTCTTTCTTTCCCCTCCCCACCCCTTCCCCCCAGCTTCCTGCACTCATTGTTCCTCAGTTGCAGGGCAAGGGATCCCTGTAGAAGGAGCTGCTCTCCACCCGCCCAACCCCCATGCATCCAAAACCCCTCATACCCAGACCCTCCCAGCAAGCCTCACCGCTCCGTACTCAGAACCCCCCCTCCATAAGCCCCACTCTTCCTGCACCTGGACCACTCCGACAAGACATCCACACCTGGATCCCCACCCCACTGAGCCCCTACCAGCTGCACCTGGATCCCCCTCCCACTGAGCCGCACTCCCCCAGCATCTGGACCCCCCACTGAGCCTCCACACCCAGATCCCCCCCCACTGATCCTCAAATACCTTCACCTGGACCCCGCTGCAGAGTCCCATTACTGTTGCACCCAGAATCCCCCCCACAAGCCCTGTGCATCCAGATCCCCCACTGAGCCACCCGCACCCAGATTGTCCCACATAGAAACCTCTCAACCCACACCTGGATCCCCCCACTAAGCCCCTCCACACGTGGATCCTGCCTTGCTGAGCCTGCCTGACCACACCTGGTGCACCTGTAACAGAAGGGCAGGGTCCTGGGGTGTTTCTGGGGCAAGCCCGATCCTTGCGCTGTGTCAGGGTTGGGTGCAGCCTCACTGCTGAGTCCATGTCCCAGGGGAAGCTGCACAGTGATCTCCCACATCTGTGAAGCCAGTGGCCTGTGCCTCCCAATGCCATGATGGAGCCTCCACATTTATGGACAAATAAAATTTGCAGAATTTTAAAATACTGTGCACAGAATTTTAAATTTTTGACGCAGAATGCCCTCAGAAGTAACTTAGGGCTTGTCTACACTGGCACTTTACAGTGCTGCAACTTTCTTGCTCAGGGGTGTGGTTTATTAATATTTCAGGGATGAACTCTCTTGCTGGAGTTGAGGCACAGAATGTCTTTGGATTAGGGAATAGGAGTTAAAGGAATAAGTAATCTTTGTCACCATTTTGACATTGTTTCTCCTTCCATTTTTTTGGGTGTTTTTCCAAGTAGTAGAGAATCTGCTGGCTCATGCTATGCAGGGGCAAGATAAAAACTGTGTATTAGGGGGAGTGTCTCCCAAATAAATAGGTTGCTATTTAAAGGGGAAGGGAAAGAACAAACTAGTTTGGGGAGATACTGTATGCTTTCCTCTTTCCCTGAGCAAATTATCAGTGATACTGGTAGGACTCTAGAAAAAGTAGATAAAAATTAAAACACAAAAATCAAACCAAACAAAAAAACAACCCAAAGCTTGGAAGAAGGGAATTTTATCTATGTAAAATTATCTGGAAACCAAAGATTAGCATTCAGCTAGAAAATTTAATTGAGCTTTCAGAGAGAAAGAGGAAGAACTTCCTTTTATCATCTGATGTAATGTTTCTTTGGAGGAGGGGGCGGAAGGTAAAATGGAAGGAAAATTTTCCTGTTTGCTGGCTACAGGAACTAAGTAATTCCTATAAGCCTCTACCTGTTAAAGGCAGGCATGACTTGCAATTTCCTCCTAAAAACAAAGCTGATTTACACTGATGCATGACAGATCCTACAATGAGACTGTGAAATGGTATAGTTTCTCCAAAACGACAGATGATGGGAGTTTATCTGAGGATAAAAGGGGAGGGATTCTCTGCACAAAGTCAGTTTAGGAGAGATGTTCAGAGCAAGAGCAGCTGTCTGCACTCTCAAACCTCTAATCTAAGAGGACCACATCACTGCACTGCCTCCCTAAAAGACAGGTTAGACTGCACTGCTATTGCACTATCAACCATTTAAGATGTTTTCTGTTTCACTGGCTTTTATTTTTTCCCCTATTCAGATGTAAAATAAAATCCAGGGGATTTCTGAATTGAGGTCATCTTGCTTCTTTTGTAATGGCAGCACCACACTCAACCCTGCTGTCACCCTGAGGGCTTTTTCAGCATTTCTCAAGAACTCTGAGGATAATAAATTCATTCAGGTCTTCACCCAATAGATAATTTTTGTGGTCTATTTAAGAGAACAGATTTTGAATATTTTATTGAATTTATTTGAATATATTTAAAATATTTATATTTTATATTTTATAATATGTGTTATTTCCATTTTTGGTGCAGCCTTATCAGTTGCTGTGCATTTCCTGTTTATTATAGAAACATCTCATTTGCTTTGAATATGCATTTTAGCTCCAAATTAACAAGAATGATAGCAAAATGTCAAGGAATGCTTGCCAAGTCTGTGTACGGCAAGTCACTGGTTTAAGGATAGTTTGAAAAGGGATGTAATGAACAATTCAAAATCTACTTGAAATATGCCCTGTGTACCCCATGGTGTATCAGCATGAAACTTGATAAAAATTAATTTTCTGCGTAACATGTTTTTAAACTTCACTCGTCTTCGCCATTCAATCTCATACCTTCTCTGCTTCCTCCATCAGTCAGTTTTGTTTTTCGTCACATGGTAGTCAAGAATACACCTAATTTCTCCGATTAAATGACTATTGAAGAGATGCCACTTAAGTGGACTGTTAGGTATGGATGGCACCCTGAGCCTGAGAAGGAGCCAAATGCCCAAGCGAACAGCCAGAGGCCAAAAAAAACCTTACTTCAGACCACCTGTAGCCACCAAATAAGTCACACAACCATGGGGCTATCCCATGCAGATGGAAACTGTAGCAGCTCCGTTGGCTTCTGAAGTGAAAACTATGATAGGCTTTTGGCTAGAACAAGGCTCTCAAAGTCAGGCTACAATGAGATCCTCCTGGGTTCTCTCTGTTCCTGCTTCGTCCACTAACTTAAGTGACTTCTGCAGATCAGATAATAAAACTTGCCTATACTAGGAAAAATTACCCATTGTTGACCACAGCTGTCAGCAATGGGGGTAGCTGGAAATGGTGCTGAACATGATTTGTCTGTTCACATTTGCAAAACTTGTAGTCACACTGTATTCAGTACCTGTTACTGACACACGCAACGGACAGCCCTCATAGCGTAGTCCACAAATTAATCTGTCTGGTCCTCAGTTTTACCGTCTGTAAAATTGGGATACAAAGTATTTCATTGGGGTGCTGGGAAAATCATGTTTGTTAGTTACTTTGAGATAATTTGCATTTCTATAAAAGTTTTCAAAAGTAGACTATTATGATGTCCCACTATCACACAGATGACTTTTTTTTTTTTTGGTGATGAGTTGAGGCAGGGAATGATGCTGGTGCAAACCTGAGCCATAACTGAGGGGAGGAGGGTGTTTCAAAGAATTGAAAAACAACGAAAAGTTCACATTGAGGTGCCTCCTCTGCCCTGTTAATATCAGTTAAAGCTCTTCCAGCGTAATCATCTCAGAAAGTCCAATTCTTTGGAAAGTTGGTCACCAGGGACAGGCAGATTTCCCTGTGTCCCTGACTGAATC
The DNA here is from genome assembly GCF_009764565.3 of Dermochelys coriacea. Lineage (NCBI taxonomy): Eukaryota > Metazoa > Chordata > Testudines > Dermochelyidae > Dermochelys > Dermochelys coriacea. Next base: position 31,336,343 of record NC_050071.1, on the reverse strand, counting down.
ATGATCACACTTCTTTTTATTTTTTGTTTAAAAAAAACAACAGCTGTCACACAGAGAATCTAGCTTCTGCATTATCTTACAATTAACATGCTGAAAAAAATGCCACTGGTGTCTTCTGGGAGTTTCAGTGACGCAAAACATTATTTCATGTGAGACACAAAGTTGGAACCCGTTAACAGTAAAGTAACCTGTGTTTTGAAGCCTGGAAGCATCGACTCTGTTGTAAGAAGCAGTAACGTCATCTTTTTCAAGAAATCTTTAAAAAAAGAGAGAGAAAAACTCTCCGAGGCCTGGTGGATGCATTAGCTTTTGCAAAGAAGTTTCAGTCACTGACAAAAGCTACCCAACTATTTCAGCTCATTGTGCTGGGATACATTCACACTGTTTTGGCTTGAATCCTTCCTTCCTCCCTCCTGTTCCTATTTGTCCATAACTCATCCTGTTTCAACATGAGCTCTGAGCAGGAAACTCCTTCTAGTCAGTGTTCCCAGGCTGCCACTGCTCCTGCTCCATACAGCTACGGTGAAATCCCACTCCAGTCCTAAAGAAGCCAAGCCAGAGTTTACTGAACAGCTGGTCACTGGCCTCGCTTAGATACACCCACAGCACATAACCCCTCCCCTCCCTCCCTAGCAAGGAAAAAAAAAAATCCCTTTGCAAGCCAGAGATCCTGGCTGACCTAGGTCTGCCCACGGGGAAATGTTAATTGAGAATGCTGCTTGCCAGCAGAGACTGTCCCTACACAAATGCCCACAAAATGACCAAACAGTATAGTAGGGTAAAAAGCAAATATCTTCAATCCGTCAGGAAACATAATGCTGTGAACACAGAGATTTTTTCTTTGTTTACTTTGTGAACAAAAGGAAAGAACAGGGGTGAAGAAGGGACCCCTTAAGGAACAGTTGCAGCTGAATTAAAAACAAAACGTTACTTCCCAACTGTAGTCCTTTTAGCTAACATTGCTGTGAAGATTTGTTCTGGTTCTTTAAAACTGGGACAGGAAGCCAGGCAACAAGGGAACGTGGGTGGGTTCTAGACAGAAGTTTTACCCAGAAGGTGAGAAAGACAAAGGAAATCCAGGATAATAACTGTTATTAGAATAATAAAAACTTTCTTTTTCAATGTTAGAAGAAAGTGACTCTTTCTGTAAGTAACAGGAGAATTCTGAGAATCTATCTTAACACCACCTAGAACTGTGCTTGTTCAACATAGTAGGGTTTGTGCCCTCAGATCACTGTTTTTAGAAATTAGAATGCATTGCAGAAGGGGAGTGGAGAGTATGCTGCATATTATGATTCCCCTGAGAAGCATGAATAGTGCCAAATGGACATACTTCTTAATTGCATCGTAGATAATCATACTGAAATCACAGAAACATGTAAGGAATGGGAATTTTAATTCATGAAAAATAATTAGATTGTGTAATGGGGAAAACCATCACATGCAGAAGAAAGCAACCCTGAAATGGTCACTGATTAATGAGGAAAAACAAGAATTTCCTCATTAATCTGAGATCATGGGGCAACAGAGAGGCTCTTCAGATAAATACATATGTACAGTAGTGGGTATATTTGTTCCGTACGATAAAGAGCTACAGAACTGATTATGATTCACTCCGGTGTAATACATTTTTTTTCTTTAACGGAAACAATTAACCTAAATGGACACACATTCACAAAATGTTTCAGTAAGCCCAAATCTGCATTTTCCAGTGAAAAAATATTTCGGATGAAAAAGGTCAACCAGCACTAAACTTAGGTCAAACTGTTAAAAAGAAAAAGGCAGCAGCCATACCACTTTGAGCTGTGTGATCAGTTTTTGCAGGCTGAACATGGTCAGACTAATTCAGGAGAAAAAAAAAGCCAAGTGCAGCAGGAAGTGGGTCTAATATTTTGTTCAAGGTGTGGTTATCTTCCCTTGGTGCCAGTACTGGGCCCACACCACAGTAAGATCAGCATAATGAATTACTGTTCACTTCCACTCTGCACAAAACCATGGTCATGTTCCAACTCAGAAGTGACTGAATTTCTGTCCTGGGAGAAAGTAACTCCCAGATTGTGTGTGTGAGTTTTCTATATTTATACAAAGTGTGTAAGACACCCAGTAATTCTTCAGGATAAATGGGGCTAATAATGTGTGAAGTTTTATTAGTGAGACTATTGCCCTGGATTTTCAGTCACAATGGATTTTGTTTTGTTCTTGCTATAGTAGTTTTAAATCATGTTATCGTTATTTAGAATGAAATGTTACGGCTTGTTATGGTGGTACAATACTCTATGAAAATTGCATGTTTTGAGACTCCTCAATTGCCTAGTTGTTTTGCAGTTTCTACTGGATAAATACCTAATCAAAATTTTTAATTTTTTTTTAAAGGTAGCAGCTCTATACCCTGAATCAGGTAATTCTGCAATTAGTGGGTTATTGTAAAAATCAGCTCTTCAAAAGAATGGAGCCATTATTGTGTATCGTACTTGTCTCACTGTCCATTTAGAGAATCAGTGGATCAATAAACCAGTAGACTTTGATGGTTCCCTTCAGAGCTGCCACAAGTCTATAGCATCAAAGATCACTTAGAGAACTTATTCACTCTTGCATCACTAACCCAATCACCAACTCTCTCAAAGCCAATGCAATGCACTGAATTAATATGGGTACGAAACATGCACAAGTAATCTGAGTGCTAAAAATGTTTAAAAAAAACCCATACTGTGCATGCACAGGAGCTACTATAATAACTATAATAATTTCATTAATAAATAAATTAATTGTTTTAATTTTTTTAAAATGCAACTGATAACTTAAATAACCAACCAACAAATGATGTCCTTTAAAAATGGTTTTCTAGTTAAAACAAGGTGAGTCATAGAAAAATGGTAGTAACATTCCTTGGTAGTGAGAAAACACTAGTCTTACTGGAATTAAAGGGTTAAGAGATATACCAAGAGTAGAAAACTATCCAAGAGGCAAAGCCACAACTGTGATTTTTTTTCTTCAAACACTAGAAAAGGTGAGGAGATCAGACAAGACAAAATATGGGAACAATATTTGGAGGGAGGGGAAACACAGAGAAAGTTGTAATTACATGCAAAGCTAGCTAGTACTTCCAGAGACTTCTTGACTTTGTGAAACAGAGGAGGATTAAGGTTGTAAGTAGGCTTGTTAAAGGCAGTGTAACTTCATAGCTGCTGCTGCTTCAAATGTCACAATAGTAACAAATGCAATGGAGGGGCCCTAATCTTTGGGTACAGTGAGATGGGGATGGGGAAGACAACACAAACCAACCAACCAACCAACCTTTCTGAGCCAAGGACAACATATCCTTTGTGACTGACAGATCTAAGGAATGAAAACCAATAGGTTGCTTTGTGACAGAGGTGGTAATTTGCGTTGACTGTTTTCCTGTTGTTGTAAAGAGAGAAACTTTTTAGGGTATGTCTACACTTGCATTAGCATTATGCATTGCAGATGCATCCGATGAAGTGAGCTGTAGCTCACGAAAGCTTATGCTCAAATAAATTTGTTAGTCTCTAAGTTGCCACAAGTCCTCCTTTTATTAGCAATAGCAACTCTAGTGTTTTGTGGGAACCAAAGAACAGAATGGTTTGGTCGTACAATGGCAGCACTGCTGACGGGAGCAATGCAGTGACCCAGAGTAGTGCATTTTAGAAATATCTCCTGAGCTCATGTGGTTTCATTCACACAGCTGATTTTGTATGAATGTTATTATTGTGATCATGGGTTATCTCAGAGAAACATTTAAAAAGCTTTAAAGTGAAAGACATGAGGTTCTCAAAGCCAAAAAGAGAAAGGAAGTTGGGAGTATGTTAATCTACCAAGGGAATTATTCTAATTTGACCACCTTTGGAAAAAAGTTGGTTGCAAAGTTTGATGATAGGAATTGAAGATAAAAAAATGAAGGCTGTGATGGGGAACAGGATAGATACTGGAGCACAAGCCATAGACTGGAAGACTGGGGGTGGTGATGGGGGAATCCACAATCAAACCTAGTCCTATAACAGCAAACAGACTGCAATGAATTAAGCAGGGGGAGGGAGTTGTACATTTCCTGATATAAATGTAGGTCTTAATTAGATTAGAGAAATCAGATGTGAGGCCTTCTTTGGGCATTGAAATAAGAAAGATCAAAAGAAGGGACCTGAAAGGGAGCAAAATGGATGAATGAGAATATGAAACAAGGAAGGTTAGATTTAAAAGAAAAGAGGTTACAGATACAGTAGAGGCAAAAGTCTATGAAGGCTGGTTTTGAAATAAAGCAGTGATCCTTTTCACTCTGTAGGATGCGAGCAGAGCAAGGAAAAGGTGAAACCAAGTTTGCAGTAAAGAAAGGAGACCATAAAGATATTAAAGACCTCCTTGTCTCTATCCTTTTTAAAGTTGTGGCACTAAGGGAGCTGTGAATTATTCACTCTGTGAGCTGTAACTCACGAAAGCTTATGCTCTAATAAATTTGTTAGTCTCTAAGGTGCCACAAGTACTCCTTTTCTCTGCACTTGGTAGTTGTTCTCGCCTCATTGTAAGCCAAGTGATCAGATACTTTACCATGATGGGCGTGATACAAATGCCTATAATAACTGAAGGCAATAAAATCTCCAAACCTAATGAAGACATGGAGAATTTTAGGAAAATTTATAAAACAGGTTAGTTGTGTAGCGGACACATGACTTTCTTATTCAAAATGATCAACAAGCAAATACAATTCTCCCCTATCACTAGTGAAACTGAATCTGTGTCAATGTAAGGTCACTGCACTGTGAGTTGGCTGACAAACCTAGCTGAAGAGCTGACTAGGGCTTTCAGCCAGTGGATGTGGAGCATGTCACAGAAATGACACATTGGCTGGAACTTTTCCATCAAAAGAGCCAATCAGTTTTATACAGTGCCTGTATAATTAGCTAATTCATAGAGAGGCAATTGTGCCATCTCTGAAGATGGTTGCTTGTCTGACCACGCGAATGGATGCATAGCTGTCCTGGCCATGGTTAAAGTTCTATATAACAGAGAAAAAGACTAGTCAATAGTCAGGTGCCAATTCATATCTAGAATCCTAGGAAGTCACACGGTGAACATCCTGTTTGCCTTGGCTAGGAGTTTGTGGTAATTTTGTGAGAAATGAAGATAATCAGCCAGATCTTCAGCTGATGTAAATCAGGATAGCTCCATCAATTAATAGATTGACACCAGCTAAGATCTGGCCCAGCGTTCCTGTATGATTGCACCAGAATCTGATCTCTTTTATACCTCTCTGAAAACTGGAGTAACTTATGGTTTTTCAAAAGCGTTATGCTGGGAATACAATGGTGTAACTATCACACTGTTGTTTAATGCTAATACTTGGTGCTCAGATTTTGTTAGTGGGTTACCATAAATAAAAATGATCTTGGCTGTATTCAGTCCTCTAAACAATACCACGACAACTGTACGTGGCTCTGCCTGTCAGGTTCAAGCAAGGACAGAGGCATGCACACCATCACTGGTGCTGCAAATGAGGTAATGCGTTATCAGCGGGCAGGTCAGAGGCTGCATATATCAACTCTTATAGTGTACAGAGACTAAAAATAACTTTCTGTTTTAAGCACCCTTTTCCTGAAGAAGGAAATGCCCTTATTTTAACACCTTCCAGCCCAACCATAACCAGGAAAGGCTTATCACAATTCTGATATCCTCCAAGAGTAGGTCTGGCTGGATTAGCGGATAAAGCATTCTCCTTTTACCCTAGGACCAGAAATCAAGTGTAATGTAAAGTCCTAAATTAAATGAATTTGGTAATCCTAGCTCAGTTCTAATCACTAAACTACCACTACATGTCATTTTGCAGTTAGATACCAACATCTGTCTCTTCTCAGGCAATTCTCACACCAACTTGATCATGACCATTAACTAACTCTCATCCCTAAAGAAGCAGATATCTCCAGGTCAAGACCAGCAAAAGCATAAGCAAATTCACAGGGCAGCTGCCTGATTGACCTGAATTGTAGGTAGAGAGAGAAATTCTATTAGTTGCTTTTATAAGCTTGAGCATTCACTCATATTTAAAATATGTAAATAAAGAGAGAAATCTTGAACAAACTATCGATAGTATTACTATCGAGCATGCAAAAAACCCTCAGGATGTTAGGACTAGGTTCATTTTTCAGCCTATAGTATATTCTGAGGTGTACATTTTGGGTAGGGTATAACTGGTGTTTTTGGTTTCACCATGTTTGAAAAAGCTACATTGTACAGTGTGCAATATGGTGGGTCTGATTCTGAAGTCACCAACTCCAGTGAAGTCTCTGTTCTCAGACTTATACTAGTGTAATTCCAGAGACAGACCCAGTTTCTCTAAGAATTCAGGCAAAACCTGGGTGCCTAAAGCTAGGTATCCAAATCCATATTAAAGGCTGCTTTTATTTGGGTGCTTAATTTAAAACATCTGTGGGAGACAAGTTTTACTTTTTGTACAGCTCTGAGTAATTATGGTCCTGTATCTTTCAGTTCCCCTACTTCTACTTTCCCCACTGTTCTCTTCTAGAGGTTTATGCTAATAATTTACTGACCATTCTAATCATGTCTAATTAGGATGAGTGGAAGAGTTATGACTCTAGAGCACCACAGCAAAAGGCCAATCTAATCTTTTCAAAAAGATACAATGCCGAATGAAGGGCAACATAAAAAAATAAAAACAACCTTATTTATTTACTTTAAATCAAGTGCTTTTTCAGCCACTTGCCTTGCTTATCAATAGTATCTGACATCAAATGACGCAAGATGATTGCTTCAGTGCCAAAAGCAATAGCACATTTTAAAACATAATTCAAGCTTACTTAAATATATAAAAAATAGCATGTATTCTGAAGACTAAAAAATTCAGTGCATTGTTAACACATTCACAAGGGACTGAATTCAGTCTTCGTGTAAGAGGAGCAACTTGGCCTGCTTAAGTCTGGATTTGGTTCATGACTAACTATATGGCAAAAAATTGTGCTGAACACAGTCCTCACCCCAACATACTGCACATCATGGCAGCAAGTCAACTTGATCTTTAATAGTAAGGCTTCCTATCCCTCTCTCTCTTGAAACTACGCTCCCATCATCCTACTCAGGCAACTTTCTTTAATTTTGCTTTAAAAAGTTTACCCTGACAATTGCCACTTGGGTAAATAGCACATTGCAAATGGTCATTTTATTTTTTTTATTCCTTTCAAAAGTTAAACATAGGTGAATGTTATTCTTTGTAACATGTAATTGATATGCACTAGCCAACTTTCCACTCAGAACAAAACTGTATTCTTGGGAGACTGTTGAGTATTCTTGTTCATATCACTGGTTCCCTGAAGGGATGTGGATCGGAGGGAGGTGGGGAAGAGAAGCAGCTTTTACATTTTGGCTCACAAGAGTCATACAGAAATATCTCGCTATTTGACCCTATCAGATAAATGGTAATATGACTGCGCACATTGCCAGAATAAGAGCACAAGCAAAATTTGAGAGGGCTGAGAGAAATAAACTGGTTTTGGCATTAAAGGATTTTTATCTCCTTAAATATGCATTGCCAGAAGCCTTGATTCACTGAGTAGCATGCTTGGTGCTGTGCGTAACTCTTTACTTAATAAGGCTTCAAGTCAGCAAGATTCCTAAAATACATGCTTAACTATAAGCATATGAATATCTAACTTAAAAAAAACCCCCATGGGACTATTCACATGCTTGCTGAATCAGAATCTAAGGGCTTAATCTGAAGCCTGCTGAAGTCAATGAGTCGTCCCATTAATTTCAATGGGCTTTGGGTCGGGGCCAGGAAAGCACCACATATTTTCTTAGTGTTTTAAGAGGATTGTTTTTCATAATATTAAAAGAGAGAGAGACAGTGTCCTTTCATGCAGTTTCATCCTTTGTGAGACATGTATACATGTCAACACACACTATTAAAATACAACACCTGTAATTTACAACATTGCTCACAGGAGATACACTCATGTATTGCTTTTCTCAAGCAATAAATATAAGGCTAAATCATGCCTGCCTTGCTATGTAATTTCAATTAGGCTACTCACAGTTCTAAAATTAGATTTTTTAAAAATAAATCTATTTTTATACCATAAATGTGCACAAAGGATGAAATATACCCCTGTGCAGACGGTCAGCACAAGATTATGCACTTAAGTATCACTATCATAGCTTAATGAGACAATGATTGGATAGGCCTTTGGTTAGTCCTCTGAACTGGGTTGAATGTCACTCAGTATCAACTTGCTTTGAAAACTGTATTAGATTTATATTGCTTATTGTAAAGATGGAGTATAGAATGCCAGTAACGATATCATGGTACTTTTGGAACCAATCATGTAGTCCTTACTCACGTAAGACTCCCATAGACTAGGGTTGTTGAGAGCTATTTTTGTTAATTTTGCGGTGTTTATTTTACTTGTGTTGAATCAATGCTGGTTAGATATGGAACCCTACAAGAGTTATTGCTTCTACCACCCTATGCATCCATCGATAAGAATTCTGGACACTAGAATTGTGTCTATTAAAAATTTACTCTGCAACTTCCATACACAGAATAAAAACAAAAAAGCCCACATGCTTGTTATTCAATGGTAGCCTGGAAAATAAATGAGGCTATTCATTCTGCTTTCACTTTATTTCAATCAGATGTGCATATGGGACACATCATAATAGATTAAGTAGAAGATTAAATAGGCTGTAAATTCTTACCTACACCCTCAGCCTTATTAAAGCCATGGATGTACTCCCTGAAAGTTGAGAAATTTGTTCAGATAAATCAATGTATCAGAATTATCAGATGCCAGAAAATGTTAGCGGAAGAGAACATTCACGTCGCCATGTTCTTAAGATATTGTGATTGCCATTTAAATATCAGTATTTCCCAACAGCTATCATTTGTGCCTGTTGGACAACTGTTTTCACTTATCATGAGCAGGTACCGGAGATCTCAGTTATTTCCTATAATAACTATGGGTCGGATTGTGTGTTCCTTGTTCACATCGGCGATCAGTTAATCCCATACTTGGTTCCATTGACTGCAGTGGGAGCATATGTGGTTAGACATTCATAATATAGCCCTGTGAAAGGAACACTGATATCTCGGCTACCTATGGGAGATCATCAAAGTCAGTATTTGCCAGCAGTCATCACTGCACATTTACATTACTGCTTATGCTATTGTGAATGACCATTTATATTACAACAGGCAGCATGTCACTATTGCATACCATGCCAAATTTATTTTTTTTGTTATTATCTCATGACCTGCCATGTGTTTGATTCATCTACCTGTTGTATTTTTCCATAAAACCTATTTTAAACTCTTTGAGGGCAGGAGTTGTTTTTTTTACTCCATGGTCGCACACTGCCTAGCATAACTGAGCACCAGCTGAAACAGGGCCTCATTGTGCTAGGCACTGAACAAATGTATATTGAGAGAGAAGTTCTTCAGAGTAGGGACTACAAGTCTAAATTGACAGACAGATAGAGTCTAGGTGGGGAACCACAGGCACAGAGATGTGGCCACTTGCTCATGATCACAGTAGTTCAGTGGCACAATCTGAAATAGAATCCAGTGGGCTATCCTGGACCACATGGTCTCCCAGGACTCCTTATGACAGGATATTAGGGACTGATTTCTCCTGTTGAGCTTTGCCCTGAAGTCTTCTTTCTTGAGAGTTGCCATGTAATTACCTAAAATAGCCTACAACACATCTACCCTGAGCACAGCTGGGAAAAGTTCCTTCATGCTATCAGTCATGGATAAAAATATTCCTGTTACAAAAACAGGCATGTTATATTGGGGCTGAGGGAAAGAAGAGACAAAACTATGTCAGTCTCATGGCAAGTTAACTAGTCCAGAAAATGTGCATGTTCTACTGAGCACTATAAGGATTTGGAGTTAGTTTCAATGATTGTTCCATATCAGCTGCATTTCTGAAGTATAAACAACTCTCTGGTTTGCTTCTTATTTATTTATTTGGTTGTCTTAGCAGAGAGATAATGTATAAATGAGAAAGGTGATGTCATTACTTCATGTGGCACTTGTTAAACGTCATCTGCAAAACTGTGTGCAGCATTGCTCCCTGTACCACAGAAAGAATCTTACTGTACTGATGAGGGATACATAAATTAAAGATATTTAATCTAAAACACTATTAGATTAGAACCAGCGGAGCAGCGGGGACAGCAGAGCAGCTCACAGCAGGAGTTTGCCTGGGACTGGTAAGTATCCGAGTGTGTGTGTTTGCTTGCTGAGGAAGTATCCGAGCGTGTGTTTGCTGGGAGGGCAGGGAGAGAGCCTGAGTGAGTGTCTGATTGGCTGCTAGCCTGCAGGGGGCGGGCATTAGGGTGTCTGTGTGTTTGCGTCAGGGAAGCCTGGCTGTTTAAAAATAGCCAGAGCCTCGCGAACCAGCTGAGCGGCAGCGAACCAGCGGGGACAGCAGAGCAGCTCACAGCAGGAGTTTGCCTGGGAGTTCGCCTGGAGTGAGCCCAGTGAGGCTTACATCTTGCCAACGTCTCTGAGGAAGCTCATAGTAGGTAGGTGATATGGAAGGGGGGGGTTCAGCTGTTGTGACCTGCACTGGATGTGCCATGTTTGTCTTTCTTCCACAGGACAGAAGCGACTTTGTCTGTACAAAGTGCAAGCTGGTCTCCATATTGGAAGAGAAGATTGAAGGTCTGGAGCAACAGGTAACGACCCTGCGTTGTATACGAGAGACTGAGGATTTTCTGGACCAAACTCAGGATAGCCTTCTAGGGGTACAAAGCTCTAAAGATATAGAGCAGGTTGCACAGAGGAGCCAAGAGGCCAGTGAAGAAGCTTGGCAACATGTGACCTCCAGAAGAGGTAAGCGGAATGTCCGGGTTCCAGTAACACAGACACAGGTAACTAACCGCTTTCATGTTCTCTCCACAGGTACCAATGCGGAGAGTGGACCAGATGATATGTCTGGGGGGAGAAAGCGGAAGGAGACTCCGCTGGTTGGGAGGCATGAGATGCGATGTCCTGAGGTTGGGGGTTCCACGACCACCACTCCCAAGAGGAGAAGGCGGGTGGTGGTGGTCGGGGACTCTCTCCTCCGGGGGACTGAGTCATCTATCTGCCGCCCTGACCGGGAAAACCGAGAAGTCTGCTGCTTGCCAGGGGCTAAGATTCGTGATGTGACGGAGAGACTGCCGAGACTCATCAAGCCCTCGGATCGCTACCCCTTCCTGCTTCTCCACGTGGGCACCAATGATACTGCCAAGAATGACCTTGAGCGGATCACTGCGGACTACGTGGCTCTGGGAAGAAGGATAAAGGAGTTGGAGGCACAAGTGGTGTTCTCGTCCATCCTCCCCGTGGAAGGAAAAGGACTGGGTAGGGACCGTCGAATCGTGGAGGTCAACGAATGGCTACGCAGGTGGTGTCGGAGAGAAGGCTTTGGATTCTTTGACCATGGGATGGTGTTCCATGAAGGAGGAGTGCTGGGCAGAGACGGGCTCCATCTTACGAAGAGAGGGAAGAACATCTTTGCCAGCAGGCTGGCTAACCTAGTGAGGAGGGCTTTAAACTAGGTTCACTGGGGGAAGGAGACCAAAGCCCTGAGGTAAGTGGGAAAGCGGGATACCGGGAGGAAGCACAGGCAGGAATGTCTGTGAGGGGAGGGCTCCTGCCTCATACTGGGAATGAGGGGCGATCAACAGGTTATCTCAAGTGCTTATATACAAATGCACAAAGCCTTGGAAACAAGCAGGGAGAACTGGAGGTCCTGGTGATGTCAAGGAATTATGACGTGATTGGAATAACAGAGACTTGGTGGGATAACTCACATGACTGGAGTACAGTCATGGATGGTTATAAACTGTTCAGGAAGGACAGGCAGGGCAGAAAAGGTGGGGGAGTAGCACTGTATGTAAGGGAGCAGTATGACTGCTCAGAGCTCCGGTACGAAACTGTGGAAAAACCTGAGTGTCTCTGGATTAAGTTTAGAAGTGTGTGCAACAAGAGTGATGTCATGGTGGGAGTCTGCTATAGACCACCGGACCAGGGGGATGAGGTGGATGAGGCTTTCTTCCGGCAACTCACGGAAGCTACTAGATCGCATGCCCTGATTCTCATGGGTGACTTTAATTTTCCTGATATCTGCTGGGAGAGCAATACAGCGGTGCGTAGACAATCCAGGAAGTTTTTGGAAAGCGTAGGGGACAATTTCCTGGTGCAAGTGCTAGGGGAGCCAACTAGGGGGAGCGCTTTTCTTGACCTGCTGCTCACAAACCGGGTAGAATTAGTGGGGGAAGCAATAGTGGATGGGAATCTGGGAGGCAGTGACCATGAGTTGGTTGAGTTCAGGATCCTGACGCAGGGAAGAAAGGTAAGCAGCAGGATATGGACCCTGGACTTCAGGAAAGCAGACTTTGACTCCCTCAGGGAACAGATGGCCAGGATCCCCTGGGGGACTAACATGAAAGGGAAGGGAGTCCAGGAGAGCTGGCTGTATTTCAAGGAATCCCTGTTGAGGTTACAGGGACAAACCATCCCGATGAGTCGAAAGAATAGTAAATATGGCAGGCGACCAGCTTGGCTTAATGGTGAAATCCTAGCGGATCTTAAACATAAAAAAGAAGCTTACAAGAAGTGGAAGGTTGGACATATGACCAGGGAAGAGTATAAAAATATTGCTCGGGCATGTAGGAAAGATATCAGGAGGGCCAAATCGCACCTGGAGCTGCAGCTAGCAAGAGATGTCAAGAGTAACAAGAAGGGTTTCTTCAGGTATGTTGGCAACAAGAAGAAAGCCAAGGAAAGTGTGGGCCCCTTACTGAATGAGGGAGGCAAGCTAGTGACAGAGGATGTGGAAAAAGCTAATGTACTCAATGCTTTTTTTGCCTCTGTTTTCACTAACAAGGTCAGCTCCCAGACTGCTGTGCTGGGCATCACAAAATGGGGAAGAGATGGCCAGCCCTCTGTAGAGATAGAGGTGGTTAGGGACTATTTAGAAAAGCTGGACGTGCACAAGTCCATGGGGCCGGACGAATTGCATCCGAGAGTGCTGAGGGAATTGGCGGCTGTGATTGCAGAGCCCTTGGCCATTATCTTTGAAAACTCGTGGCGAACGGGGGAAGTCCCGGATGACTGGAAAAAGGCTAATGTAGTGCCCATCTTTAAAAAAGGGAAGAAGGAGGATCCTGGGAACTACAGGCCGGTCAGCCTCACCTCAGTCCCTGGAAAAATCATGGAGCAGGTCCTCAAAGAATCAATCCTGAAGCACTTAGAGGAAAGTGATCAGGAACAGTCAGCATGGATTCACCAAGGGAAGGTCATGCCTGACTAATCTAATCGCCTTTTATGATGAGATTACTGGTTCTGTGGATGAAGGGAAAGCAGTGGATGTATTGTTTCTTGACTTTAGCAAAGCTTTTGACACGGTCTCCCACAGCATTCTTGTCAGCAAGTTAAGGAAGTATGGGCTGGATGAATGCACTATAAGGTGGGTAGAAAGCTGGCTAGATTGTCGGGCTCAACGGGTAGTGATCAATGGCTCCATGTCTAGTTGGCAGCCGGTGTCAAGTGGAGTGCCCCAGGGGTCGGTCCTGGGGCCCGTTTTGTTCAATATCTTCATAAATGATCTGGAGGATGGTGTGGATTGCACTCTCAGCAAATTTGCGGATGATACTAAACTGGGAGGAGTGGTAGATACGCTGGAGGGGAGGGATAGGATACAGAAGGACCTAGACAAATTGGAAGATTGGGCCAAAAGAAATCTAATGAGGTTCAATAAGGATAAGTGCAGGGTCCTGCACTTAGGATGGAAGAATCCAATGCACCGCTACAGACTAGGGACCGAATGGCTCGGCAGCAGTTCTGCGGAAAAGGACCTAGGGGTGACAGTGGACGAGAAGCTGGATATGAGTCAGCAGTGTGCCCTTGTTGCCAAGAAGGCCAATGGCATTTTGGGATGTATAAGTAGGGGCATAGCGAGCAGATCGAGGGACGTGATCGTTCCCCTCTATTCGACACTGGTGAGGCCTCATCTGGAGTACTGTGTCCAGTTTTGGGCCCCACACTACAAGAAGGATGTGGATAAATTGGAAAGAGTACAGCGAAGGGCAACAAAAATGATTAGGGGTCTAGAGCACATGACTTATGAGGAGAGGCTGAGGGAGCTGGGATTGTTTAGTCTGCAGAAGAGAAGAATGAGGGGGGATTTGATAGCTGCTTTCAACTACCTGAAAGGGGGTTTCAAAAAGGATGGCTCTAGACTGTTCTCAATGGTAGCAGATGACAGAACGAGGAGTAATGGTCTCAAGTTGCAATGGGGGAGGTTTAGATTGGATATTAGGAAAAACTTTTTCACTAAGAGGGTGGTGAAACACTGGAATGCGTTACCTAGGGAGGTGGTAGAATCTCCTTCCTTAGAGGTTTTTAAGGTCAGGCTTGACAAAGCCCTGGCTAGGATGATTTAACTGGGACTTGGTCCTGCTTTGAGCAGGGGGTTGGACTAGATGACCCTCTGGGGTCCCTTCCAACCCTGATATTCTATGATTCTATGATTCTATTATAAATAGGCAGTGGAGTCAGGACTCCATAATAGTGTGTATGAAATAAAGCTGCCAAGTAAAATGATTAAAACAAGGAATACAAGTGTGGCCAAGAAACACTCTGATTTGTCTCTGGAGACAGAAGTTGAGGATAATGATAAAACAGGAAGGTAGGATTCAGATCAGGCTCAAAAAGAAGAGGCATTTTGGGTCACACATGTTTTTTTTCTAACTGTTTTTTATGTTGTAACAGGAATCCATAAAAGAATCAGATATAGTCATACAGAAATAACTAATTAAATGAGTTTATTTGAAGATGGGGAAATAGTCATATTAATCAGGTATCTCATAAGTGACAATGTGCTCAACACTGTATGAGACAGACTACAGACAATCCATACCCTGAAGACTTTAAGTAAAGCAAGAGAAAGTGTTTTTAATGGGGAAAAGGGAAAGTAAATACAAACAAGGCAAATGGGTGAGGTAGGCGTGGAGGGGACCCATTGGTTAAAACTTATAAGGGGTAGAGCAAAGCTGGTCTGTGAGCCTCTAGGAACCTTTATTCAATGCAGGTCAGGACTTTTTGCAGATTAGATCTCAGCTCATGAATTTTAACAAGATGCCTAGATTTTATGAAAGGGTGTCTATTTCTCTTAATTGTTGCTGCTGGAACTTTGTGAGTCAGATTCATGCATTTCTTTTGGGATCTTAAAATTAAAGTACCTCTTTATACACACACACACACACACACACACACAAAATGGACTTCTGATTCTTTCTTCCCTTCCTCTCATCATTCTTTCTATGAAAGGATCTTTCATAGAACCCTCATTTCCTGCGCTATAACTGTAGTGTGACTGACACCCAACTTTTCAATCTGCTAGACAGCCAGAAAAGTTTGCTCACATCCAGATGAGGATGTAACATTTCTGTGTGGTTTTGCACAGGAGAGTTTCCCCATCCACCCAAAAAAGACCTGCTGTTTCTCTTGCAGTACTAATTCATTAGTACGTCTCTTCATTTTTTATTTACTGGGACACTTAAAGAGAGTGAGACAGCTGTAAAAACTCAGCTACAATTTTTTTAAATTCTCCAAAAGGGAAGTCAAATCAGTAAGCACAACATATTAATATGAAAAATGGAATAAAGCACCAAGAGTGCTGGTATTTTTCTACACATAGAGGAAGGCAGGTGCATTCGTTCTAAATTTGCTTTTATTCTAGATGAAGAAAAACAAGAAAAAAATGAAACCAAAGTCTCCTTGAAAGCGCAGTGTATATCCCCATGTAACAGGCTGCAACTACTTGGAGTATAGGGTGGTGGCACTCTGTGTTTTGTTTTGTTTTTTTCTTTAGATACACAAAGGTGCAATAAAAGGACACAGTTTCATAGCTACACATCTAAATGTTGGATCTGAAAACTCTAAGAGCTCATGGTGTCTGGATTATTCAGTTATTTAGGTTCCAACCAGTCTCTAATATAAGATCATTTAAAGTTGTCCATGTTTCCTGTGGATTTTTCAGGAAACTTCCTAATAGAACTAAGGTTCTTGTGGGTTTCTTTTCTAAACTATCTTTGCTTATCTCCTTTCACATTTGGTGTAGTTTCAAGCAGCTCCTCAGTAAGCCACAAAAATGTTAACTATCCAGTTCAGTGTACGTGGGTCCCAGGTTAAATAAATAGTCTGCACAGGCATACTACCTTTCTTTTCCCTTCTATGTTAGTCCTGAATGCACTCATTTCACATAAATCAAGGGCATTTAAGTTGTTTAGTGAGGAGACCATGCACTGCAGAAAGTATTGCTTTCATAGTGCTGTGTTTCTATAGTAACCATCTTATTAAAGCACAGCAGCCATCTGCTTTAAATATTAACTTCACAAGACCATCAGGACTGGCTTTAAAACAATATCACATGTTCATTAAATATTAAAACTAGAAACAAAGGGCTAGAGGAGAGAGCTTTCCTGTTCCTTGAATTTCCTCTTTAAAAAAAGCTGTTTGTTACCTTTAAAAGTTAAACAATTTTAGACTTTGATCCAAAGAATGGTTTAGATGACCATGCTAGGTCATGTCTCTAAAGCTTAAGCATAAATTTTTAGATGCTCACCAAATGAACGAAGAATTCAGTTAAATGAGTCAGCCATTTGCATATATTTATTTGTAATAATCAATTTTATGTACCATGTTTCATAGTAGTAATCTTCTGAATACTGAAGTGGAGAATGTTTTGGGGGCTGCACACACAGGGATACACTTCTCATGTACATGGGAAGTGCCATATTGAAGCAGAACAATTGTCCATTTAGTTCTGGTCTGCTACAGCGCACATGCTTCAGTGAAAGGTATACGGTCCCACAGTAATGTACCTATCAAGTGAGCAATATTGTTTTCTTTCCGATTACTTCTAGAGATCAACTTATATCCTGAAGCATGAAAACTGAAAACCCTACAACTTTTATCCTAGTTCGTGTAATGGCAGGAACTGTTCTTACTTCATATAACTGTCCGCTACTATTACTACTTACATACTAAATGACTTGCCTCAATAATATCCCATGACAGCAAGTTCTGTGTGTGATTGCACTATTTTGTATCAATTTCCTTTTATCCAGTTGAAGTGTATTGCCTTTTAAATTTCACCAAATGCCCTCTCTTTTTCTCATACCATACTATGGGAATGAGTAAATGCAAATGCCTGGCTGGCCATACCATACATACTTCTATCATACTATATCTACTCTTGTTCTTCTACATCATTCCTTCCCTTGTTGCTTTCATTGCCCTTTACTCGATCTTTTCTATTTCTGCTCTCGCCTTTGTGAAATGATGTGACCCAAACTTGTACACTGTATGTGAAGTGATGAGGTACATGGCCTTCTAGGACTTCCCTGTGGTTGCTCGGAATTCCATGGTAACAAAGGGGATAGAATTCAGATCCTCCTGCTGCAGCAGTACAGGCCCGTGTCACCTGAGCTAAAGAAACATCTTTTAGTAGTACATGTCCATCAGCAGTGTCAAGCAGTTCCACTTCCATCCAGTAGAGGTCAATGATACATATCGACAGCTCAGTACATTAATACGGTGATAATTTCAGTATTGTACTCTAACCTCTGCTTAATTCAGCCTCACATCTTCAGGGGTTTTGGGGTTTTTTTTGATCATTGCTAAAAATTGAGCAAGATGCTTTCATTTAACTGTCTGAAATAGTGTCTAGATCATTTTCCTTGAGAGGTTATTTTTTATTATATATTGAGTGCCAACAGTGTGCTCAGCCTCACACAGACTTAAATACATGGTCCTTTTCCAAAGGAGTTCAGTCTAGTTTTATTCTCAGAAAAAAAAAAAACAGATAACAAACTCAGAACTCAGCATTTCACATACTTCAAAGTTTCATCCAACCTATGCTTCTTTATACTTGTCAACATTGACTTAATCTGTTCTCATGCAATCTGATGTTTTCTTAGGTGCTTCTGGAGTTTCTTGTACTCCTAACCTAAATATTGTGTCTCATCAGCAGATCTTGCCACCTCACTCAGTAATCACACCATCTTCCTCATTATTGGTCCTAGCAATGATACATGGGGAATACTTACTATTCACATCATCCTGTGGGAACTTTTCCAAGTTAGGTTCTAATCAAATTTGTGGTTTCTTAGGTCACAGGCCTTGAAGTTCAAAAAGATTCTGGTTTAATCAAACCCTGTTTTCCCCCGGTCAAATCTTCATGCAAATACATAGGCAATGTTCAGGTTGGGTTGGTTGGTACACTTTTGTATAGATTTTTGCGGGATTTGCAGGATTGTGGCATCCTTCTCTTCAATAACAGTCAAACTACTACAAGAAAAAACCATCAAAATTTAGTGTTGCCCAGAACACTGGGCCTGATCTACAGCTGTCTGACATCTATAGAAGTATTTTTCCATATATTTTAATTGGCTCTCCGTCAGGCTCATTGCATAATTTCTCCTTTGTTCTGTCCACTGAAAGAGGAAATAAGTTGTATATGTGGTAGGGAACCATGTTCCATTTAGGGAACAATACGTAAAGGAGACCCAAGAGCAACATGGAGAAGTAGATGCTCTCCACCAGATTCATGGAGGGCTTCTTCTTGTGAATCACTAAGATTCACAGGTTTTAGTGGACATACCACATACCACATCCATAAGGCCATAACTCCTGTCCCTCAAGGTTAGAATTCAGTGGAAAACCCATATGATAAATAAATCTCTCTCTCTCTCTCAAGTCTGATTCACCTCTCTGTGGGATTTTAATCTGATCTTCTGGGAGGTTATGATATGGGTGTCCCCCTACTGGCATGCTCCAAAAATCAACTGTTCCTAGATGTAATTATTTATTGTGTTAAGAAATGCTTTCTCCAAGTCATGTGACTATCAACCAGCAGATTTTCCACATTAACAGAAATTAGAGGAGGGTTCCAAGTTTTCTCTCAGATACCTGGGTGCAACTCATTCACTCAGCAGGAACTGTGCCAATGTATCTGAGGCCATAATTGGACTTCAGGTGTGACTTTTGCTAAACTTGTTAGACAGGATTTCCTTTACCCTTTTATCTAGATGACAAACCCATGACAGAGTCTGCATTTTGAGATATTCATCTAAACTGACACAATATCATTACTTACTTTTTACCATGCAAAACTAATCTCACACGACTCTCTCTCCCACCCCTCTAACCTCCAGTGCAAAGAAGTTAATTTTCATCAGCAGTAACAGTTCTTTGATTACACCTGCTTTATGGAGCAACTTAAAGATATTCTTTTACAATGAAAATTACTATGAGAAAAATGTTTCTGGTGTCATCAGAATCTGATTTTAAAAAACACTAAGTTAAATATGCACTACAGATATGCTAATTACAATCTGCATGTTCACCTCACCTCCACCTATGTGGATCTTATAAGTTAAGCGTGAACTTCCACTGCAAACAAAATACTGCGGCTGTCATTAACACTAATAATGAGTAAAAGGCAACTTTTTGTTTCATATAAATAAGACTTGAGTCTTTTGGTTTCTGAGCATTTTCAAAATGCTTTCAGCATTTCTTGAAAAATCTTACTCTTGATGAGAATTCTAGTACAGGATGTGCACAGTAAAAACCTACTGTTATATTTAAGAGAGGTTTTTAATATCAGCACCCTACTTTGCCTTCCATCCTTTTTGACTATTACTGCAGAGATTCACAATAAAGTTTAAGCGCTGTGCAATTGGTTCTACATGCATGATACATGCAGAGTGACCATGAGGAGTTCTTTAAATGGGTAGATAGGAGTTATCCATTTTCATTAGTGCTGTTTTGTAAAAGAGCTACTAATTTGTAGGTCTCCTATATACAGTGTAAAGAACACTTACAAACACCCATCAGTAAGAAGACATCAATAATTAGGGCCCTACCAAATTCACAGCTGTGAAAAACAGGTCATGGACCATGAATTCTGATCTCCCCCGTGAAACTTGGTCTTACCTGTGAAATCTGGCTATTGTAGGGGAGGGGCAGGGCTGGGAATTCTTACTGTGCGCGTGTCTCCAGATGCTAGTTCCAGCCGGGCTGGGGAAGGAAAGGACTTCCTGCTCCTAGGCTGGATCTGACCCATCTCAGGGGACCTCCCCCGGCTGCAGGTAGCTCCACGGCTGCTGGCTGGGAGCTCTGCTCTAAAGACAGTGCTGCCACCAGCAGCAGGGCAGAACTAAGGGTGGCAATACCGCAAGCCCCCCTACAATAGCCTTGCAACCCCCCTTCCCCCAAGAACCCCCTTTTTGATGGAGACCCCCACGGTTACAGTACTATGAAAGTTCAGATTTAAATATCTGAAACCATGGAATTTACCATTTTTAAAATCCTATGGCAATGAAATTGACTAAAATGGACAGTGAATTTGGTAGGGCCCCATCAATAACCAATGCAAATACCTTTATTCTCACATGCTGAATACAATTTAAAATTAGCCAAATGAGGAGGCTGTGTGCATCCAGTGTCAAGTCAGGGCCTAGGATACAGAGCATTTCTCCTCCCGCTGTAGTTATCTGATAACTATTTGGTAGCCCATATGAAATGAACTTGTGGTTCGTTCAGAACTGGCATGTGTCTACATAAAAAGTTACCATAGCGGATACAGGAGTACTTGTGGCACCTTAGAGACTAACACATTTATTTGAGCGTAAGCTTTTGTGAGCTTACAAAAGCTTATGCTCAAATTTGTTAGTCTCTAAGGTGCCACAAGTACTCCTTTTCTTTTTGTGGATACAGACTAACACGGCTGCTACTCTGAAACATAGCCGATACAGATATTGGTAGACCCAGCAGAGGTGCCAAGGATTGAACACACATGGAAGTGAGGTATTGAAAATGAATGGGGAAAACATATGGAAAATGAACTACCCCCATACTTATAAATGGTTCCTCCAGTAGTGATTTGGAGGTATATTGACAGCGTGGTGTGGGAAAGATTGTACTGAATCTTCAGGAATTTATTCTCTAGGGCTTTCAGTCTGGCACCTATGTAAATACTAATGTCCTTTTAAAAATAAAGGGTTAATAAAATATATATACAGCATAACATGCAACTCTTAAAGTAAACAGATTTAGTTATAACTTCCTACTAGATACTCAATTTATTTTTAAAATACGTACATATTAATCTACGCTTGTAGAATGATTTATGCCTAATCAAACCCTTAAAATAATCGTGCAGTTTGTTATTCTAGATGATAGTAACACCCAACCACTCTGGACTATGTAAATTATTATTAAATACCATAATGACATTAACTTGAGTCATGTAGTGTAGGAACCATGCAAAAACGTGTGAGCCATTCTATATTTGATCTATTTTTATGACTAAGCAGAAGAGGAAACAAGTAATCTTTGCTACTTTGGGGGAAGAAAGTCTTTAATCAAATAATTGGTTTTTATAAATGGTTTCATTCCAAAACTGAAAACAGGAAGTGGTTTATTAAAGGGCCTGGATTGTTTTCAGTTAATTTAGCAGCATTTTCAGGAAAGGCCTGTCCATTCTGGCAACCAGTCACATTTATGGTTCTCTTTTCAAGATACAAAATAGCATCTTCTCTTAAATGATGGGTTTTTTTTCCCTAGATCCTCCAACCCATCAGTGAAATCTATGTCAAAAAGTTAATTTTCTGATGGTTTGCTTGCAGTTTCTAGTGAACTGCTAATTTCTAGCAAGACTATTGCCTTCATGGAACTTAAACAGTTTTTTAAAAAGTTTGGCATATTTAATGTACCAAAATATCAGTGAACTTTCATTGCAACAGAATATGGAGCATGCAGTACATTAATTCTTATTCTTGGTTTGTTCCTGGGGCAACATGACTATGCAGCACCCTTTTTCCAAACTTTTTGGTGAACTTACAATTGAGTCTTTAAGCAGTATTCCTATTCTGCACACCCAGGTACGTTACTTCAGAATACTGAGTCTTTTCATCTTTCCACAACTGAATTTTAAAGCAGGAAGTTTTCTACAAAACATGCACAAAATGTCTGAGGAAATGTTTTAATAAGGAATAAAAAGGAACTGGGAGACTGGGGTCACAAGATCACACAGTGTTCATTTTTTTAAAATGCAGTGAGAGTGTGACAGTAGCTTTACATTGCTTTGTGTCTTTTAAAAATATTTTCTGAGTTAGTTTGGTTAAGAAACAAAATTGCGATGCTTAAAAACACAGTCACTTTTATCCCTGCATTGCTAAAACACTTACTCACTGCTATTTTAAATCTACAGTGGAAAATTCTCTTCTGATGGCAGTGATGTTTCCAAACAACTCAGAAGTAAATTTATCTGCTCGAACGTCCAAAGTGTTTTCCAGTTTGTGTTTTGTACAAGCGTCTCAATATTCTCTACAGCACTCACAATGCAGGTCACCATAGCTTGCGAGATACGGCACTTGCTGGCTGTTTCATAACAGACCTTATGAATTCTGGGATCATGTTTGTAAACACTATAACCATGTGCATGTGGCCACGTGGCGAGTCATCAGAATGACCTGGAACTCCTACTTGAGAGGTAAACCCTGGCGCCAATACTAATGTAACTAAGCCAACTAACTCTCTCTTCAGTGTACTCCCATTGCAGCCGCGTGAAGCAGAGCAGGAGGTTATTTGAAGGGGAAAGTGAATGTTTTGCTTGCATACAGCACATAGGAATGTATGTTACATTTGTTTGCATCAAGACAGGCCCCCTCCTCAGATGTAAACACATTAACAGTGCTGAGTATTTCATTATTTTCCTTGATAACCTAAGAGATACTTATTTCTGCTCCCAGAAAGAGAATGAAACTTTGAGCTTGTGGGTCCCTGTAATACAGCCGTTTGAAAAAAACAAAATACCCTCCCCCCACACACTACCCCAAATCCACCAACATTCATGATTTTGAAAGGGCACGTAGCCAAAGTTTCCAAGTCAATTTTGGACACAGATAACACAGATACCAAGTCTGTAGTATATTGCTGGATCTATGCTGTTGAAATTAAGACCACAGTTCAGGAGTTTGAGGAAGTAGCCTCTAAATTATTTCTGTTTATCAGCAGAAGTTGCAAGAAGCTATAGATATGGCCAGTACAAATAAAAGTCACAAGTCTTTCATTTCCTCTTAACACAGGATTAGCAATTACAGCCACCCAAAGAAAGTTTTTGGGCCCTAACCATGTGTTCTATGTGTTCCAATAAATACCACAGGAAAAGAGGGGGGGAAGGAATAAGCAGTGTCCCTGCCCATCTATAGTGATTCTGTTTCAAGTGTAGCTGTGAATCTCATTTTCTGTTAAGAATAGGACAAAGAGTTAAACGGTTACCAATCCCTGCTGAGTTTGCACTTCTCAGGCCATTTAAGCTTCTGTGGATGGGAGGGGAAGGAAGAAAGATAAAATCACACCCCAAACCAAAACAAGGGGAAAAAAAAGGATAAAAAAGATTTTTTTTTTATTTTCCTGAATAGTTATATCTTGTTATCTTAATGCAAGGTACAATAGATAAATGAGTCCTTGAACTGTGAACTCCTAAGGAGAGCTGCAAAAAGTCAATACAATTTTAGCTGAGTGATTGGGAATAAGAGTGCTTTGTCTTTTCTGCCTAGGCTACAGGAGGCAATTTAATCCAGTGACACACAGCTATTTAAACCTCTTGTGTGCTATATTCCAATGGCCTGCTAAAATAAACCAAGATGATGGCATTTATCTCCTAGCAATAATGGGAGTGTGGCATCAAATGTTAGCATTAAATATTAGCGGCTCCAAACTATTTACATTTTGCTGAGGCTCATCACTTGAGCCTGAATAGAAAACGCTCCCCAATTTGCTACTTAAACGAAAATTAGAAAAAGTATCCATTGGTTTTAGAATGTTTTTGAAATCTTGCCAAATCGTAAATGTTACTGGAATTCCTAGTAGCCTTTGTGGCAAGCAGAAAAGAAATTTACTCGCTATCTTATGCAAGTTCAACTGGTGTTGTCCAGCTCCAGTTCTTTGTCAAGTAAGAAAGCTTCTATTTTTAGTTCACCGCAGACGACCTTGTTCTAAGTTCTAGTGCTGAATATTGCTTAATCGTAACACAAGGGAGACTAAAACAGAATTTGTTCATAAACTACCCTGACCGGTCAGCCCTGTAATTTGCAATGGTGGCTATTAGTATTTTGGGAATCTCCACTAACACAGCTGACGCTTGAAATATTGCACCCTCCGGACTGTTACATAACAGCCCTGGGAATTCTGGGACCATGTTTGTAAACAGTGCAGCCATGTGCGCGCAACCCACGTGGTGACTCGAGTCTCACTGGATCTGAAAACTCTTAATGAGAAGAAATGGTGTGGAAGCAAGGGAGAGAAAAGTCTAAAGTGTGTTTCTCTCAATCTCTTTCCAAAGGTGTTGACAGCAGCACTGGATCCCTAAATATGACCAAAAAAAAAATTCCTTATATTCTAGTGACCATTTCCTTGGACAGCATTTGTAGGAATAGCTATATGAAACTCAGTCTCTATATGAAAATTGTTTAAATCCTAAAGAAACAGGATCCATTTTTATTTTGCTTTAGAATACATTTCAAGATTAATTATAATATACCATAATTCCTGGTACAGCCTTGCATAAATGCGCTGCAAACTGAAGTTTACAGATTAGATTAGCCAAGATTTCACAGAGCAGGGATATTCCCAAATAAAAACTAAAGAAAGAGCTGAGTATCAATGTGAAAGATCAGTGGAATGAAGAGAGAGAGAGAAATTTACCCTGTGTGATTCAGGTTTCAGAAATAACAGATGACATTTAAAGGCCATTAGTGCTTTTAGGATTATGTTACAGACCCCTCCTCTCATTGCTAACCACATCCGTGTACGCTACCTCCTGCAACAGGGAACATTTTTGACAACAAATGGAACTTGCTCTTTTTGATGAGCTCAACTGCTACGTATGACATTTGTGTGAGGGTTCATGAGTTCCACTTGGCCTTAAAATTGATAAGACAAGTTATAATGGCATTCACATGGTAGCTTTGAGCAAATTCATAGGAACAGTTTGCAGACTGTGAGAGATCTCATCTTGATGGGAGGATTTAGGGCACTAAAGGTTAATGGGAATTATTGGAGTACCTTGCTCATTGAGCTGACACTATATACCCCTCTTCCATACACTGCAATTAGCTGACACAACATGCTATTTTAAACTCAAATGAACTCATAGTGAGAGCTTTTTTTGTTAGAGATGTCCAGAAGTACTGGCACTGGCAGTGAAATTGTGCTAGTTTCCTTTCCTCCCCCCCCCCCCATTATTCCCATTTCACCTGAAGGGGTTGTTTTAACTATTTTGCTATCAAAGTAATAGTGATCAGCAACCCCTCCTCCAAATGAAAAACTATATTAAAATACAACTTGCATCATTTTGTTTGAGTGGTGCCAGCTTAAAACCACAGAATAACTTCACCAAAGGAGGTTGTACTCGTTCATGGACAGAAAACACTAATAAAAATTTGCCTTAGAAATAAGTGAAAAGCCATTTGCTTCTGCTTCTAGTTTCTATTTCCTAACATTGCTACTTCTGTTATCTCAGTAAGAGCAGCCAGTTATCTGTTAAAGTCTGCTTGGACAGGAAAGAGGGTTAAGGCTCTGGGACTCAGGGTTCTGTTCCACTTCTGCCACAAACTTCCTGTGTGTACTTGGGTAAGCCATTTAGGGTTTGATCCAAAGATTACGAAGTGAATGGAAAGACTCCCACTGGCTTCAATGCTGCTTTGCATCAGCACCTTAATATATCTGTACCTTGGATCCCAACCATTGCCTATAAATTGTATCCCTTCCTCCGACCTTTTGTCTGTCTTGTCAATTCATAATGTTAGCATTTTAAGGCAGAAACTTTCTTTTGTGATGTTGGTTGGGATTTCTATGCCTTCTGTATTACAAACATCAAGTAATTTTAGTTTGTTTTGAAAATTATTCAAGAAAGGGATTGTCCGAGTCTCTCTCTGTAGCAATGCTTCTGTTGTTGAGTTCTGAAAGCAAGCTACTATTGTTCTTATAATTTTTCACTGTCACGGTCTTACTTTTTGACAATCTACTTTGCTGCATTAAGTGGGACAGGGGCTGCCTTATTTTATGTTTGCAAGGCTCTGGGCACCAGGGGACCCTGGTCTTGATCAGAGCCCAAGGTGCTACTAGCATACAAATAATAAATAGTCATTCACTATCCATTCTGCTTCTATTTAAGAACATCAGAACTGCCACTACCAAATTAGACCAGTGATCCATCTAGTCCAATATCTGATGTCTGACCATTTAATATTCCATACCAGATGCTCTAGAGGGAGATTAAAAAGATCTGAAAAATAATTGCAGTAGATAGTTATAGACCAACCTGTTCACAGGGAAAGTTTCTTCCCAATCCCCATTAGCTACAGGGTTTATTTTTAAAGGGAAATCATTAACCTGAAATCTAGTCAAATTTTTAGAAGTAATACAAGTAGTTTCAGCTACTACACCTGCCCCTGAGTCCTTCTGCCCATTTTTTAATGGTTTAACAGCTACATTTCCCCCCCTTTTTAATCAAAAACAAAATAACATTTTTCTCTCACCCTGCCCCCATTGCTGAAGAATGTAAGAAGCTGACTAAATAATGCCTCAATTCTCCAAGCTGCTCTGCATGCAAGGCTCTTTTGTCCCTGTGGAGCCTCTCTGAAGCCAATGGGGTTCTATGTAAGCAGCATGGTTTGTGAGCACAGAGTAATTTGCAGGATCACAGCCTGACTATACAGAGGAGACAGCAGAACTTCCAAAGAGTGCTGTCAAGTACAAAAATACACTTTTTTCCTCTAATCTCTTTCAGTTAGAATTCTCAGATGTGACTTGTAGCAATCACAGGCAGAAAAGATTAAGAAAGAAGTGTGGTTAAGTTGAAGGTGTCCCTTCCCATTATATGGGCATCACTAGGTGCTGTTGATGATTTGCTCTTCTTTCTCATTCCCTCCTCCCCCTCCAAAATCTTTCTTACTATGACCAAGGTGATGTGCAAATAAAAAGGGCACAACTTTTTTTTTTTTTAACTTTTTAAGGATGTATGGTGGCTGTAAAGAGTTATTTTATTCACTCTCATTGATATTCCTAAAGAGGAGAAATGCAAGTCTGATCTTTCCTATTTTTGATGGCTGACCTCCTGGACATCTCAGAGGAAGTTGCACACATCTACTTAATGGGCAGAGTGCTGAACATTTAACAAAGACTTCCTTCTCCCAAAATGTCTTAGTCATACAAGTTAAATAGGTATTACAAACAGCCTAATTTATAATCCCTTTACCTCTCAATTACTCAGCTTTCACTTTCTTGACTTTCATGATGTTGTCATTTGAACAATTCCATTAGCCTTCTGGACAGAAAAGATCTGAATTTCTGATGTTTTTAAAAAACGCAAGAAAAAAAAAACTTAGTTAATTTAAAGAAACATTTTTCAGGTCTTCTTTAATATACTAATAAGGACCAAGGGAAAGGCAAAGTCCAATTTATTTTTATCTTTTGCAGGTTCCCTTTCAAGAGTGGAAGTGCATTTGCTCTAAATTCTGCATGTATTTTAAAACTTATAGGCTGTCACAATTCTGTGACTTTGGGGGGTGGGGAGCAACTTCTGGTTTTAGTGCAACAGAACATTTTCCTCACAGTAGTCGTTGCCACACAAAGGGAAGTAAAGCAATTTTTACACAAGAAGAAATATGCAGTCATTCTTTTATGTTTGCTTACATAACAGCTGAAAGAGCTGTGTGCGCTCTGGCAAGTATAAAAATGGTATAACTTCAAAGTATGAGACTTCAAACAAAAATGAAAGGATACCGAAAGAACACACAGATTAAACAAAGATTTAAAAAAAAAAAAAAGTAGCAGGAGCAAGAACGTGGGGTGTGATCCAGGAGTAGTCGCTACCTCTAGTGCTAACTAGAGAAAGAACACCAGTAATAATGGAACTGGATAAGGCTTTAAAGTCAAGGGCAATGCCCTCTAATATCAAGATCAGGCCCAGTATTAACACTTTGTACTCCTTTTTGCCTCTCTCTGCACCGGTGGCCCAAGAGGAAGAATAAAAAGGCAATGCAATCTCAGAAGAGCCATTTTCTAACATCTGCCCTTCTCCATAACCTTTACTTCTGTCTTCCTTACTTCTCTACTCAGCTGCTGTGAAACTAATCTTGGCTCAAGAAAAACTCCACAAAGAAAACAAGACAAGTCCCTCTTCACACGCTGTGAAGAGTCTAAATGAAATAGAACCAGAAGTTGGATGCTATACAGACAACTGCACCAAGGAAATGAAGTGATAGATCAAAAAGAACCTGTCAGTATGCAATGGTAAAGCACAACCACTGTAATTAAATTACTGCAAGATGGAAGCAACATGAAACAAATGAGGACATGTCACTAAATAGCAGCAGAAATGCATATAACACGGCACATGGATTATTATACAGAGTCTGTTTTATGACAGCAATACCCAGACTCATCTGGATGAAATCAAAATATGCAGAAGGATCCTGCTGTAGGTTCAAGCATCAATTGCTTTCCTGTTCACAAGAAAATAACCACATACCCTGGATCCATGTAATATGCATTGCCGCTCCCCAAGTACTTGCCTATGGAAAGTGGTTGTAAAGGCTTTAGAATTTTATCAGACAACAAAGACTAAAACCCTGCTTTAAACTGGAGGTAATGTTTTCAGGATGAATAATACTTTAGGAACCTCAGCCAAAAAGGTCTAACAATATGCATGGTGTAGCCAAAAGGCCTCTCTCTACTCTTCCTTATATCATAACCTGTTTGGCAACTTCGTCAAATTCACAATGAAGTATGAACTAAATTGTCAGTTGGGGTGCTTTCAACAGATTTATTTTCATCTGCTCTTCCGGTAACCAGCCTGGCAAATCAACAAAATAATGACCATCTCCTTTGACACAGATTGAAGGCATTGTTCCTTTGGTTGAGCAAACAGAGAGATGTCTACAGAGCTTCTTATGCTTTATTGAGAACTGAAACTTGCCTTACAGTGGTATTCGCTTTTGCAACAATAACGCCTCTGTGTGTGTCAACATGTCTCATTAAGTAATACCTCCTTCCAAAAAACTTCCAACTTTATTTATAAAGTTGGTATGATTGAGGATTTCATTTTTGTTCGGTAAAGATGGGATTGTTCCAGTATTCAGAGGCAATGAGTCATTCCAAATTAAGGAAGAAAATATAATTTACTGTGGGATCACTGTATTGTTAAAAGCAGTTTGTGGTTAAAGCTTTTGGTGATGGAATCTTCAAAGAAGAGGGGGAAAAAAGATAGCCTCAAATCAAACACCTTTACAACAAACCCTCCTGAATCTAAATATCAGTCAACCCCAAGCAAGTGTGCTTGTAGAGCATGAATGCCATCAGGACGGGGCTGGGGTGTGTGTGTGTGTGTGTGTGTGTGTGTGTGGAGCATTATTTGACAAAGTCTCTAATGTAACAGAAAATGCAGAAAGTTCAGCCAAAACTAACCTATTGCATTCCCCGCCACGCGATCCCAAAGTTGAATCATTATTTCCCTGTGAGGAGCAAGGACGTTCCTTCTTGTCTGTACTCACTGACTATGCCAAGGCAGTTACTAGGAATTCTGGGATAGTGTTTGTAAACACTATAACCACGTGCATGCAACCACATGGAGTCTCGTCATCCTGACCTTTAAACATGTACCCACCTGGTAAGTCATGGCATCAGTGTTACTGCACTGAAGCCAAATCAGTATCCATTATTCTACTTATGGTGTCTCATGCCAAACCATTTGGAAGACAGACAGAACTTTGAGTTCTTAAGCATTATAGGGGGACAAGTCATTTTAATCTTAAGAACCAAAATGTAATAGTAAGTATAGCGTGTTTCATGTGCACAGTAAAGAATACATAGGCAATGTTGAGGTAATTATCCTACTCTTACATGCCAATGAAAAATTCATGTTTAAACTTGAAGAGTCCTCTAGGATGTTTCTCTGATGAAGCACAGTTTTCAAAGTCTCATGCTGGTTTCTAAAATGATGCAAGTTTAGTAGTGATATTATACAAGAAAGATACTTTTTCTTACAATTAGATTACATCAATTTAGTTATTTAGAAAACTTGAAGATGGCTGACCTGCATGTGTGGAAAACTGTCTTGTTGAGCTCCTTATTAAAGCCCACTTTGTAAAGTTATCTAACACACTCATCTCCTCACTTCTTTTTTACCTCACACAAGAAGAGCACAGAATACTCTTCCCATGCACAGTAGACTTTTTGTAAACTCAGCTTCCCTAGCTCACTCTTTTAGCTAGGCACCTTTGAGGCACCCACCCAAACCCGAAGTGCTGTTCTCACTGCCCTTATGTGCAAAATATGCTTTGACAGTAAAAATCCAGAACGATTTCTCAATAAGTGGAGGTGTAAGACACTGCAGTTGAGAACTGGGAAAGTATTAATTTATCTCTCATCATGGATATTTTACTCGTCGCTTTGCTCTTAAACCAAGGTCTATGAAGTAAGTACACCTTCCATGCATTACATTTCTACGGCATCAGTATATGGAGGTGCCTTCTTAAAGCACACACTAATACACTTCTGAAAACTTTGAAATACTGTTTAAGGTACTTAATTTTAAATTTCCTGCTAAACCTGAGCACATGACAGGCTTGCTACATTGCACAAGGCAATGGAAATGAAATTATTTTTCTTTATATATGTAAGATCAAGCTGAAGGCCCAATCCTGCAAACCATTACTCGTGTCTGGACTTTGCTGGCATGAGTAAAAACTATCGCATTAGGGAAGGTGGGCAGGATTGGGTCTTGCCACACACTGCTACAACACAGCATCTGAATCTTTAACTCCGAATTCACATCTCTGCAAAACACTTTTCAAAAAGGCCCTGAAGTCTGCTTGCATTGATAAGTTTTTGAAAAATGCATGGAAAGAAGTATGTGCCAGACTTTGAAAGGAACAAATCTAGATATTGCCTCAGAAGAGCCAAGCCTGTGTTAAAGAATTGTATGTTAAAGGGGACTTTAAAGCATCACACTTAAGTGCATTTTAACAGTTTAAAGTTTAAATTTTTTCATTATGCGTGATTGGTTAGGCTTTCTTCCTCTTTTAAATCAGTGCAGTTTTTTTAAAATGTGAGCCAAACTAAGCATCTCTTCTCTTCCACCTTTAAAAAAAAAGGAGGAGTTCGGGTTATTTGGAAGGTCTTGAAACAAATCAACACTTTAAGAAACTTTTATTTCCTCTACCCTCCTTCACTTGCCTACCCTCACACCACAAGACACATGTCTAATCTTTTGAAACTGAACAACCCTTTATTTCCAGTCAGCAGGTCATTGATTACCCTTGGGATTGGCCCAGTTGATATTTCAAGTTCATATTCTTGTTACTTGACCTCAGATGTCTGTATGCATTGAGCAATACCCTGGGACTATGGTAACCGACTTAGTCATTTTTCTGATTTCTCATACCCCATCTCCACGCACATGAGCCACTGAGAAGACCATTACTCGTGGTACTTTCTAGTTCTAGTTCTTTGTGTCTGCAGTATACTTGGCAAATTAAAATATGCACTCACTTATAATCGGAAAAACATACCAAATCAAGCCATGATAGTTTGTTCAGTTCTCACCAAACATTCAATATATAAAAGGACATTTCTTCCAGAAGCAAGTTAAATGGATAGATGGGTGTTTGCTGAGTTCAGGATCAGAATAATGCTGAAAATGATTGATGCACATAATTCCAATTTGGCTGACAGCCATGATGCAGTCATATGCTTTATCTCTGGTTCAGACTACAGTCTTTTATTTCCCTTCCCTTTTTGAATCATATTACATCCCACTCCATCTCAGAATCAGCGGATCAAGCACATAGCCTTTCTAAATGATGTCACAACACTGATCGCTGGCAGAGTGCCTTAACAACAAACTGGAGAGCTGGACTACATAAATACTGTATATTTGGCAAAATCGTTTGTGGTTGTGTTCTGCAGCACAGTTTCCAAGATAACCACCAAATTTACTTGAAACTTGGCAACTTTATTCTACCACTTTCGGGTTCCAATTGTAAATCTGGCTTGCAAGAAGTTTCGTTGCTCCTGGCTTTACTGCTACTACCACACTTAAAGCTACTGTGTGGCAGTCAAATAATAGCGGAAGAGGGTTAGTTTGATAAACCAGAATTTGAGCTCATCCAAAGTTTCAGCTTGAAAAATACGTGCGTTAATAAGAGATCCTCTTTGCTTTTGTAAAAACAAAAAAGTATACCACTTAGCGTTTAACTGAACAAATTATTTAAAGTGACTATTTAGGCACTCTATTAGAAAACCACTGTACTGCCTTTTAAACAAAAATAATTTAGAAGAAATCAAACATGAAACATTCCTCATAGCTCCCAGAATGTTTTGGTAATGTTAGCACTACCAGTAAAACATGCATTGAAAATCTGAGTACATTTATTTTGAAACATGCTTTGTTTTTAGGACCATTTAGATGTCACTAAAATTTGTAAATGATCAGGAAGGGGGATAAGTCCCAGGAGTGCAAGGAGCTGTAGTAAGTCTTATGATGACTGCTCAGATTAAGTGAAAATGGCCCCTTCTAGTTGTGGCAGCTGAAAATTCCAGCTCTGCAGGTAGGAGAGTAATTCTGAAAGTGCCCTGAGTCATCACACTGTAACCAGACATTTATGGCCACCTATTTCTGTTACCTAATGCAGTACCAGTGACAACGAGAGATCTTGGAAATCTGTCCGTCATAACAATGCCTCGGAAGGCACACGTTCCTTGTTCTTTAAACAATGTTGACATGCCAAAGTCTAGGACCATGCGCACTATATCAAAACAATACCAGTTCCCCTGGCTCTTGGCCAGGAAACAATACAATGCCAAAGTCCTATTTCAAAAATCTTACTACTAATAACAATTTGGCAGATTTATTAATCTACGTAACGAAAATGCCTCCCTTCCCTCCCACCTCTTCTTGCCAATATTTATTAATGGTTAGTTCAGTATGTGAAAGCTTCTAAAATGGGAAACACACAAAACTAATCTCAGAGGTCCTTGGAACCACTGAGCTAATTCTGAGGAACTCTTCTCCAACCAAACTGTTTTTGACTGAAAGATTGTTCACATACAACAAAGAACAAGAAAATAGAGAACTAATTCAACAAACTAGTCACTAAATTTCCCCCAGCGTAGGTGCTGGATTTAAACTTTTGTATGGATTTCTCTGACAGGATTTCTTTGGTACTACACTATATTTCCTGAGCAACTAAGGAAGGGTGTCAATGTATTGCCCATTGGAGAACTATTTGGCTCCAAATTCTTACCTTTTACTTGTTCAACAGGAAAGTAACAGTGCTAACAACAGCATAAACTATAAGATGCACATAAATAGTACCTGTATGTAGCTTATGCGTATATAATGGACTTACCAAAATAATGGGAAAAGCTTTATTTGCTTGATGGAGTAGGAATAAATCCAACTGTCTCAACTCAGATTTATCAAGACTGTATGGATATTAATGTTTAATTTTGTTCAATCCTTTGAAAATTAGATATTTTAATAATAGAGAAGTGAAGGGAAATAATCCACAATGGTAGAAAGCTTTCAAGGAGAGAAGAGAGCACATTAAAATATTACAGGTCTGAGAAATGAAGAGCTGAAAGGAAGTGTTTCTTTACTACATTAGATGGGTTATACATACAACGCGATTTACAAACAGTAATGTATAAACTACTAAATGGGTTGTAACCCTTATTTGTTTATTGGGTGGAATGTGTTATGTAAGATGGGGAAATACCCATTAAAAAATAAAATGATCATTATAAGTAGCCATAAGGACTGGCCAATGAACTGTGCTTATCTTCTGGGGACATGAGTAAAGAGTCCCTTTAATCTGCAAAAGCAGCTCATGTGATGGACACTCACTGTTTAAAGCAAATTTGCTTAACTCCTCAAAGATAAGTAGAAGAATGATTTGCAAGTGAAATGTTCAACAAATTGTTTTTGGGGTGCAATTTAAAAGGGTTGTGTATGCTTTGTGGTGTGGGTTTCTTCACCTTTTGATAATCCACATCACCTTCTAACTGAAACTTATTCATGACTCTTGACAGTTAACACCTCTCTGCTGAATTTCTTTTACAAACATGCCCTATTTTGCAATTCACAGCCTCCAATACAAGTGCCATCATGGAATACACATCCATATACACAAATGAATATACATGTTATCCCTTCCACTGCAGTAAGTCAACCTGCCATTATAATGGCCTCATTAGCCAGTAAACAACACCCACTCACCTGCTTTT
Source organism: Dermochelys coriacea (assembly GCF_009764565.3). Classification (NCBI taxonomy): domain Eukaryota; kingdom Metazoa; phylum Chordata; order Testudines; family Dermochelyidae; genus Dermochelys; species Dermochelys coriacea. The sequence goes on along the minus strand of NC_050071.1, from coordinate 31,301,968 downwards.
ACTGAGGCTAATGACTCCTCATCTCTGAAATGCCTACATTTCTGGTTTTAAGATAAATTATACAACTACCCTGCTATTCACTGTTCCTTTTCTCAGTTGCTTATCATGTAGTTCTATCACAGTTTTCATTTGCATACTCTCTATCATGGAAAAAAATCTCATAAGGAGACCTTTGGTTGAAACATTTCAGTGCAAGCCTACTATACCACATCACTTTTCTCCCCCACTTCACACTTTGAAAAGGAAAACAGCTAAGCAGAACAAGGACTAGCTGAATTTCCAAGAATCAAAGAGCAAGCAAAAAAGCCTCATTTTTACCAAGGGTATGAAAATGACTGCAACAGCTGGAAGAATGGTTTAATGCTAATAAAAACACAACATCAGGATACCGTGATGTCAGGTCTGAAAATCATATGTTTTGGATTTTTTCCTATCAGACTGTAGGTGCATGCCTTACCTGGCTAAAGGCATTTTTAATCTAATGTACAGTATAAAGCATTTTTTCTTAGTCACATTGTGTAAGTTGCCTAGATCACAGGATTTAAGCAGGATGACAAAGATCATAAAGAAAAAGGAAGGCCTTGTTACAAATCTCTTCTCCATTTCTCTCCTAGCATTGAGTTTTATTTCCTTCAGTGCCCCTGACCTTGTAGTCCTCAAACTCCACAATCCTCTTTCCCCCCCCCCCACCATCTCCCCCCTTTGACTGCGCCTGCCTTTGTGTCTGTCTGTCACTCACCAGCAAACCAAATGAAAGCTGATTCATGAGAAGCACAAAGCCAGAAAACACACTTTCCACGTACAAATTCTCTCACAGATATTTCCCCAAACTAGCCAGAAAGCCCAGGCTGTGGGCACCGGATCTATCTTTATCAGAAAGAAAAAGAGGGTTTTTTTGGTCCAAAGAAACTATTCCTCTCCTCCTCCCCCCCGTTCTCCCCCATAGCACCAGACACCCCTTTCGCATTCAATAAGCCAACAATAAATGAAAGCTAGATGCAGGAAATCGCACCAGCTATCACATTCAATCGGAAAAATCCTCCTGAAGTGGAAAAAGAAAACAGGCATCCACCGCAGTTTTAAAACACCTCTTGGGGCTCTTTAAAGAGCACAATAAAATACAGTGACAGACACGGCGCAGGGAAAGAAGGAAACCCACCAAAAGGGAGGAAAGTGGGACAACAACAGCAACAACTGATCATAAGAATCGTGAAGTCTTTTAAAAAAAAAAACCCAAAAAATGATGGAGCACGCTTCCCTGCATTACAAAAATAAATAAATACACCAGCCAGCCCGAGGTGCTGAGCGGAGCTGAAAAGCAAAGTTTGGGGTGAGAGCAGCAGCCCAACCCACCGGAGGAAAGCCACCAGCTCACTAGTTTTTAAAACATTTTTTAAAACTATATTTGTCAGCCATGTTGGAGAAGCTTCAGAAAGATTTCGTGCCCCTCTTTCTACTTGTAGATCAGGCAGCGGAGCCCGGCATCCCAGCCCCCTGCAGCACGCTAGCCAAGCCCCGCTGAAGGAAAGGGAGAGTTTCGTGGCATTAAGATAACCGCTCTGACCTCTTTATGTCCCTCAGCCTTGCAGCAATCCAGCAAATGCAGCCTGCTCCCCTTGCTAACAAATCCTAAAGGGCAGCCATCTTGCTTCCTTCTGCTCCTTTACGAAAGCAACCCGAGCCTCCACATCAATATTCATAAGGCCCCTTTGACGTCTGTTCTCATCACTTGGTGAAGCCCCGGTGTGGCTGCTCTCCGGCTCCCGGCAGCGGGCGTGACTCGCATGTGAACTGGCTCCACCGCGCCGTGGGTGCTGCTGCGGCACTACACCTCCGGGCTTGCTCGGGCGCTATAAATCCCTCCTGAGGCTTCCCACACAAAGCCTGGCAATGTTTGGGGGGCTGTACAATGGACGAGCAGGGCCGGACAGGGCTGCCCTAAAGCTATGGAGTGGAGTCCAAAAAGAGAAGGGCCTGGATGGTTTGCCGTGTGCGTGTGTGTGTGTGTGTGTATGCGTGCGCGCGTATGTGTTGTTGTTGTTGTTGTTGTTGATTCCCCGGTTCGTTGACAGTCCCTTTCCAACCCGGTGCACCCCTGCCCTGTGCGAGGGATCGCGCCCCGCTCCCCAGGCCTTATTTGGCACCCTTGTGACACCCCCCCCCCCCCCCCACACACACACACATTGTCACCCTCCTCCCCTGCCGGCAGCCTAGGGGGGAGGAGTGGTTAGCTGCTCCCCCATCTCCAGTGTTAGCTCCTGCTCCTGTCCCTTCTCCCTGGATGACAGGAGGTGGCCCCCCCAGCTTACTCCCGCATCCATCCCTGTGGCTACCACTTTGACTGCCACGGCTGGGTCCATTGCCAGCGCCCCCACTGGGACACCAGCAACAGCGGTCACGGGTAGGGACTCCGCTGCTGCCATGGCTTCCACCTCTACCACTCTCAAGGGAGCTCCTCAGCCAGAAGAAAGGGCCAAGGGAAGAAGAAAGGCAAGAGCCCTGCCTGGAAGGTGAAGCCCCCTATGGTGGGGACCACTTCCCCCACCACGGCCCTGCTATTGGCCACGGCTTCCCTTCCCCCTGCTATTCCCTCCACCAGCTCTGGGGGCACCTAGCCCCCAACCCCCAGAGTGTACGCCCAGGTGGCCAGTCCTTCTGCCCACCGCCCTGTCATCTGCCCCTGCCGCCTTCCCTGGTTCCATCTCAGGTGGCCGGGGCCCTTTTCCCACCCTGACCAGACAGCATGGTGTCCGCTGCCTCCTGGTGTCCGCCTTGTCCCACGTGGAGACCTACATGTGGACATTGGTGTGTGTGGTGGGGCCCACGGCTATTGGGGCAACCTCCAAGATGTACGGGAAGGTTGTCTTCTTCCTGTCATTGGAAGGCGCTGCCCAGGAGGCTGTGGAGAAGGGCCTTGCGGTGGAGGGCATCTGTGTTCCTCTTGAGCCCCTGAAGGTCATAAGCGTCTGGGTGGTTTTCACCTCTTAGTGCTGCCCTATTACCTTTCCTCTCTACTTTGGGGAAGCCTTTATCTGTCATCAGCCCTCTCCCATTGTGCTGCAAGGACCCGCCCTCCGCCACATTCTCTCATTCTGCCAGCAGGTGCATATCCAGCTGCCGCCCGTGTGTGTGACTGAGAAGAACGCGAGGGATCCTTCCTGGTGCCCCATCAGGGGGCCCAGTACCTGGTACATTATTCCTCAGGAGAGCCCAAGGTTTTCTCTGCCAGGCAACGGGGCACGTCTGGAGCCCAGCATGGAGGGGTTCTGGGGACCCCCAAGATCTGGGAGGGCGCCGGTCCCATTACCGCCCACAACCCTGACTGCCTGATCTCCATAACCACCCCTCCTCCTCCTTTGCCCATTGTCGTTTCCGCTCGGGCCCTGGGGATAGCCCTCCTGTTGCACCCAGATGAGCAGGTGGGCCCCATCACCACTGTGCATAGTCAGGTAGGGCCTGTGGAAGAGATGGCAGCAGAGCTGTCGCCATGCTCGGGAGAGGGCCCGTCCCTGGGGGAGATTCCCCTTCCCCCTGTTGTCCCGCCCTTGCCCCCTTGACCCACCCACATTGGTCGAACCTCCGCTGCCACGTTGGGGAGCGGAGTGCTTGTCCAAGGGAAGTGCGACAAGTGGGAAGTGCGGGCTCAGCATCTCCCACTTGGTATGGAAGGGGAGGAGGCCCCCCAGAAGACCAGGAAGGGGGCCACCGCCGCTGAGCCTTCAGCCATGTCCCTTGAGCGAGCCCAGTGGGTGGAGCCAGCTGATCAGACCATGGCAGTAACACCATCCTGTCAGAGTCCTTCCCTGAGGAGTCCTCAAAGTGAGCCCCCTCACCCCTTTGTCATCTGTGCCCCCTATCGGTGCCACGGTAGATGTTGCCTCAGTTGCTGACAGGGTGGACTCTGTGGCAGAGGATGGGGACTTTAGCTCCATCTATGAGGAGATTGAGGCGCTGGGTCTGATCCCAGTCACCCATGGGGAAGATGACCATCTGCCAGTGGGCCTCAGTTTGGGCAAGGATTTTATCATGCTGCCCTGTCCTCCCCTCTCTCTCCCCTTTCCCAGGCTGCTGCCCCCACTGTTGTCTGTAGGGTGCCACATGTCTCCTCCACCTGCCTGGCCGCATCCCACCTGAGGCCACCAAGCCCATTGCCTGGCCACTGCAGACATCCTCAGGGAGATTGTTGACCATCACTCCCTGGTGAACTCCTGGTGTGACCACCACCTGGATGTTGAATCCACCTTCACTGATATCCGGGTGGAGGTTGATCGGTCGCACTACTCCTTGTTGGACAGCATTTATTTATCTCGTTTCCACCGTTTGCAGGCCAACTTCAGAGCATCCAGCCATCCCCACAGCATCCAGCCATCCCCATTCTCAGACCACCATTTCGTGGCTGTGACAGCCTCTCTCATCACGGAGAAGCCAGGGCTGGCCTACTGGCATTTTAATAACAGCTTGCTGGAGGAGGTGGGCTGCACCACATCCTTCCAGGAGTTCTGGCTGGCCTGGTGAGGGCAGAGGTGCACCTTTCTTTTGGCACAGTCATAGTGGGATGTGGGGAAGATCCGCTCCCGGTTCTTCTCTTATGACTACAGCCAGGGGGCCAGCTGGCGGAAGGATGTGGTTATAGAGCAGCTGTAGCAGGAGGTCTTGGAGATGGAGAGGCATCTGGCTGCCAGCCCTGGAAATCTATCCCTTTGCAGAGCATGCCAGGAGAAGCTCAGGGCCCTTGAGGACCATTGAGTTTGGGGTGCTTTTGTTCAATCCTGCATCTGTCTCCTTTGGGAGATGGATTGCGGCTCCCACTTCCTCTATGCTCTGGAGAAAAAGAGAGGGGCTAAGAAGCATGTCACCTGCTTTTTGATAGAGGACCACACCCCTCTCCTGGATCCAGTGGAGATGCATGGAAGAGCCAGGGCCTTCTACACCAGCCTTTTCTTCCTGGATCCGACCGATGTTGATGCCTACAGGGTGCTCTGGTACAGATTCCCAATGGTCAGCTCAGGCAAACAGGACCAGCTTGGCTGGAGCTACCTCTCACTCTGGTCAAGTTCTCAGAAGCGCTCCATCTCATGCCCAGTAACATGGGCGGCACATCGCATAAGCTGGGGAAGGCTGTGCCTCCCCAAACAGCCTGGCATGGCCCTGTCCCCGCTCCTCCCCAAAGCCCTGCTTGCCTTTCCCCCTGGACCCCAGCCCAGGCAGCTGCTCCTCTTCAGGGAAGCTGTGTGCTGGGGCTGGGGCTAGGGCTAGGGCTAGGGTGGCCGGGACTTGGGGTGTCTGGGGCCACCTAGCACTGGGAGGCCCTGGGGTGGGGCTGCGCTGCCCAGCGCTCGAGTGGGGGAGCTGGAAGCTCTGGGGCTGCTTACCCTGTGCTTGGGGTGGAGCAGTGGGGATTGCCTGCCTGCCCTGGGCTCACAGGACGAGGGAGCTGGCGGCCACGGGGAGGGGGGCTTCAGCGGGGGGAAGGGAGCGGGTCCTTGGGTGTGGGTGAGCCAGCCGGGGGCTAACCTCCGTCAGCCAGCAGTTCTTCTAATGTTCATCAACTAATAAATCACCGGGCATGGTGACCGAATCCTTAGGGAGAGGAGTGCTTCCCCTGTCATATAGGCGAACTGTGCTCGCCTTGCTACCAAACAAGGGAGACCTCTGTGGCCTTAGGAAATGGTGTCCAATCTCGCTCCTCAGCACAGATTACAAGGTCGTAGCAAAGGCCATCTTGTAGCGCTGGGATCCATGCTGGTGGAGGGGTTCACTCTGACCAGACCTACACTGTCCTAGGCTGTATTATCTTTGATAACCTTTATCTAGTCTGGGACCTCCTAGAGCTCCATAATAGGGATTATCTGTCGTTTGCTTTCTTGTCCTTGGACAAGGAGAAGGCATTCAACAGAGTGAACCACAGATATCTCCTGGGCACTCTGTGGGCATTTGGCTTCACACCCCGGTTTGTGGGTTTTCTCCAGGTGCTGTATGCGTCAGTGGAGTGTCTGGTCAAGCTCAACTGGACCCTGACCAAACCTGTCAGCTTCGGGTGAGGAGTGCATCAAGGCTGTGTGCAGTCAGTCCAGCTGTATACCCTGAACACTGAGTCTTCCCCTGGACAAGGAAGGACAGGGCTTGGGCTGCCTTCGCAGTCAGGTCCAAGTCTTCCATGTCCAGGCTCTGCAGAGACTACTTTACAGTGCAGGTGGTCCAACGTGAAGCATGTTGGCACATGTCTGCCCCCTCCAAGGGCTCCAATATAACCAGCAGCTCTTTTTTTCTTCATCCAAACGGTTTTCCATGAGACCTCTCCAAGCTGCTGGTCTTCTACCAGGACCTCCTCCAGACCTGGAAGCTGGTCTCAGCAACCAGCTCCATGGTGGTCACCAAGGGGGTAGATATCCTCATAGAGCCCCTGCCACACAACCCTCAGCTTGGTGTGCAGGTGGTGGAGTCCCCCTCAGTGCACCATAGGTTCATCCCTGGCAGGAGCCACCAGAATCAGAGACCTCCTGGACTACCGCTGGGGGGATCTCCTGGCACTTGGTTGGTGCATGGGACATTACATCCCTCATATTCACCAGCGTGTACTCCAGGAGGTGAGGGCAGCCTTACCGTCTGCCTCTCTGGCTTTCCTTTAGTGGATCTGTGGGAGGGTATTCCCTGCCTTCCCCGCACTCATGGCCCTCTGGACCTTTTTATTGGGCCCCTGCCCTACGAGTCCCCCTCTCTCCCAGCCTCCTCCTCCCCCCTTTAACCCAAGCCTGCTATGCAATTTGCAGCTGATTCACTTCCAAACTGCACCAAGGACACATTTGTACATGCTCATGCTCCACACTTTTCATGTCCTCACCCTTGTGTCCCAAGTGATGGGACCTTTTGCCATCTATTGAAACCAAGCACTCTGCCCATGCTTGTGACCAATAGGTGCTGGAAGAGAATTGCATGTGGAAATTTGGGGGAGGGATCTCTTGCCGAGATGAGATGAGGATGGCAAGGAGTTGCAAAAGTAGGATAATCCTAATTAAAGCATGAGTATATAGCCTGATCTAGAATGCCAATAGAAGAAAATTCTTCTGTGGCAAGTGATGTGCCCTTTTTGAGTGCCAGAAGGGAGCTGACACAGGACTTTCTCCACAGTCATTGCCATAGTATAGCTGCAGTGCAGCAGAGTGAACAAAACGTTAAACAACACTACCATCACCACCAAAAAAAAAAAACCTACCCCAAGGCGAACTATCCAAGCCCTTGTCTTTAGGGCAGCCCTGCCCTAGTCCTGCTCGTCCATTGTACAGCCCCCAAAATATTGCCAGATGAGAACAGACGTCAAAGTGCCTTATGAATGTCGATGTGGTTGGTTCTCAACCTTTAAAAGTCATTGAGTCATCATTTTCCCCTCACACTATCCAATGCCCACCTAATGTTTACTCTGGCCATGTGAGCTGCAGAGAGAGCATGACAGTCACCTTCCACAAAACGGAACTTTAACTTCTTCCTCTGACTTTCTCCTTAAACATTTTATGACCATAATAATGGATAATATGGTACCTAGCCTCTTCAACAAAACATCCTGTGTTCTCAGCATTTCAGTCCATGTGCTGAAGCAATGGATCTGGAGATAATTAAAAAACAGAGAAAACTAGACATCCAGCAACATGGGCTAGATAAACAGCCACTTTCACGCATCTCTAAAATGTGTAACTGGGTTACACAAGTGACTTTGGTTGTTTTGTGAGTGAGACTTACTATAGCACTCTGAAACAATAACTTTATTTTTCTTTGCTAGAGGAAATGATTCCATGTGCACTGACAGCTTGAGTCTTGGAGCCAAATTCTGCTTTTGGTTATACTTGTGCAATCCCACTTACATCAATGGGCTTCTACATGAGTAATCAAAAATGGATTTTGGCCCTTGAGTATTTTCTTTAAATAGTAAGTCATTGATTACTTCAGGGCTCAAAACTGCAAACACATGTGTGTAAGCAACTTTACTCACATAAGCAATCCCACTGAGCTCATGCCACAAAACAAAACTTGGACTCCATGTGAGTAGTTACTTATATTTGTACGTGATGATTGCAGTCAGGCCCTTAGTGTTCATACTATAAAGGCCCAGCTTTCAAATAGAAGTCTAGATCCTCAGGTTGGCTACTCAATATCCAGTGCAGGACTCAAAGGAAAGGAAAACCACCTTTGCACACTTTATCTTGGGGCGACAGGGTTGCTTTAACCCATCCTGGCTAATCATGGTCCCTAAGGATTGCTGGAGTGAAGCAGTATTCTTGGCCAAGACTCTCATATCCAGAGGTGCTTACTACACTGGTGAAAACAGAAAGGGGTGGCTTAGAGCCAGCTATGGTAGACAGTAAGCCCTTATCTGTCCTGCTAGGCTATGAACATGGAAAAATACAAAATAAATTTATCAGGACAGAAGATCTGGCTCAGTATTCTCAGTGCAGAGCAATTTATAGGTTATTTTGGCAATAAATTATTACATCACAAACCATTTTATTGCGTGTTCTCACCCATAGTGCACCACATGTTCATGGGGAACCTGGTGCTAAATCATTCATAGACAACTTGATTCTGGGTCAGGGTTTCATATGTAGCAGAGCAGCTACCTCACTGTGTTCTATTGAAAGCCAGCCCTTGCCACAAGCTCATTGCTTGGTATTTCGCTGGATTTTTAAAAACATTTCTGCAATGTGAAAAATCTATGTAGTGAAAAGTTTCCCTTACTTAAAAAAAAAAGAAAAAAGAAAAGAATAATGAAGAAAGATTTCTTCTTAATAACAAGGAGGGATGTGGTCCAATGTATCACCATTTTTGTTCTGTGTTTGTACAGCACCTAGCACCATGGGACCCTGGTCTATGACTGGGGCTTCCAAGCAGTATGATGATGATAGTAATCATAGTGAAATGGTTTGTTTAAACAATGTCAGAACAGCATGTCAGTCTCATTTTAAAAGTTTTTTTTTTTTTAAAACCAGAACCAGAAAAAAAAAAAAGGAAAAGAAAAAGCTAGAATTCTTAGTTCTGTGTGGTATGAAAAGAAAATTTTCTGGACAGTGAGATCTTTTTGTTTTCAAAGCCTGGACCCAATTCTCCTCTCACACTGATTTTATAGTGGTGTGAGATAATTAACTTCAGTCGAGTTTCACACAGTTTAAACTGATGTTTGTGATATCAGAATGAGGCTCTCTGCAGACTAGTTTATCTGAAGATAAGAAGTTTTTTATTTTGTTTGCCAGCAGTTTTTGTCCTTTCACTGCAGGCTGCAGTTGCCTAGCATCTACGAGGCTTTCACCAGTATTTCAAGCTGTTTAAATTCTACACATTTAATAAAACAAAGATTTCCCCCTTCCTGTTATCTTTGAGGTAAATGATATAAAGAAGAGAACTATCTGACAGGCTACAGGCTAGCTGGTGAACACTGGTGTCACTGCATTGAATTCAATGGAGCTAAGCTGATTTTATACCAGCTGGGTTCTAGACCTATATCTTTTGTATCTCCTCAGTTCGCCTAATGAAGATACAACATTTACATGTTTAAATTAGGGAGGCAAGATGGGTGAGGTAATATCTTTTGTTGGACCAACTTCTGTTAGTGAGAGAGACAAGCTTTTGAGCTTACATAGAGCTCTTCTTCAGGCATTTCTATCTGCATTGTTCTTTGGTCTTTTGCATTGTGTTTGGTAAAGTGATCCTTAAGGTCACCTCTTTCATTTCATCTTTGAAATCTCTCCCCACCTCCTTCTACATCCTTCTCTGTTGTAACAGGTGGTTCTTGTCGGCCTGAAATCTTCTCTGGCTTGCACCCAGCTTGGAAACAAGCCTGGCCTTTCTTGCCAACTCTCCCACCCCTTACTTCCACTATGACATTTGTTGATTTAAAAAAAGCAGAACACCCCCCCTCTTTTTCCCCACACTAGCAAGCCATTGCAAACATGGATAACTTGAAGTTTACAAAGAAAACAGCAGGTTCTGTATAACGAATTTGGATTTATTTCTGTCTACACAGTTAGGGCAAAATAAAAGCAAAAGACAAGGCAGATATGACCTACTCCCAAAGCTAGTTGCACTAAATGGGTGCATTCTTAAAATTCTTCCTCTTATAGGTGTGGTTAACTGCTTTTGCTCTTTTTTTTTATTATTTGTGTGTGTGTCAAAGATAATTTACTGCTGTAACAACAGTCTGTTATAATCAAGTTCCTCACAGACTTGATAAAGCCAGGATCATCACTTCTGATGAAACAGCAGCACTTTCTTTCTCCACAAAATGTAACCCACACTAACAACAGTATCCTCTGCTCAGTTCTGCTGTTCTAAACTACCTTGACTGCGGGCCTCCTGGCTGACCCAGTGCCCCTGTCACATATTGATAGCAGCTATCTTTTGGCTTTCAGATCTACTGCTGTCCATTACACATGCAGCTGTCAAGTGCAGCTTGCTTTACAATGCAAATCTTCTGACTTCTCTTAGCAGCCTAATAGGAGGCACATAGAGCCAAAATTCTCTCCTGGAGTAGTTCCATTGACTTCAATGGATTTACACAATCAGAAAATCTGACCCATATGTCTCGACTTATCTCCGCTTATAAAATGGGGAAAATGCTTCAATTAAAATGCTCAGATACCATGGTGATGGTTGACCTTTTGAAAACCTAACTAGATAGGAAGGAAAAACAAAACAAAGTCACAACTGGTAGCCAGTTCCTAGACTTGAAAATGAAAATTGAAATCACGATGCAATGTATTTGTATTCATTCCTAGCTTCCAAATGCTGATTCCTGAAAAACCAGAGACTAAAACATATGCCACATATTTGTGGGAAAAGTGACCTCTGTACAGTATATCAGTAATCGTTGTGAAGGATGCCAGACCTGCTTGTTTCTTTTGTCTGATGGCAGCAGTGCTTGCAGAGTTAAAGAGCATGTTAAACTCAGCAGGAATGCTGGAGGTCTCGGAAAAGTTATTTTTAAAGAAAACAATCCCTCCTCATTAAACTTTTACAGTTTGGGCTTAAAGTTCTAGCCTGAACTTATAAAAAAATTGTCATGAATATTTTTCAAACAGGGCATATATTTTTAAAAAAAGGACACAACTTTACTAGGTCTTGAAATTTACTTAGCTCAAAAGTTGTTTGTTCTGCCTTTCTTTAGACCTATCTTTTGATCCATCTTTTTCTTCTCATCAGTTGACCCTTGCAGTTGTGAGACATGCAAATGATTAAATATATGGCTTTTTGTGAATCCTACAGAAAAAGCAGTATCTATGCATACACTGCTGTAGTGGTTAGGAACATCTTCTGCTCATTTTGGGACATAATGAATTGGACAATGTGACTTTTCAGAAAAAAATGTGGTCTCACAGCCAGAGCACAGGACTGGAAACTAGAAAGTTCTGCAGCTTATTGTGGCACTGAGATTTAATAATTGTGGCCTTGGGCAAGTAATTTTAGGGTAGCATTTTAAAACAGTGTGCTGAATTCTGAGTGTGTTTGCATAGTTTGGACAAGCTGCTACCATAAGTTATATGTGCAAACTGGATAACTGCATACTCAGAAGATCAATTAGAAGCATTACTGACCATTTGCAGATCTGATTATGACATTTGCCTATACAATTGAAGTAATCACAGGTACATAGTAGGTGAATAAGTGTGACCTAGTAAATGGTGCACTAAACAGGGATGTGAGATGCCTGTCTTCTAGTCTCAGCTCTGCTGCTGGCTGAACTTGGGAAAGTCTTTTTGTGGCTCAGTTTTCCCATCAGTAAAATGGCGGTAATGATACTGCCCTCCTTTGAGATTTACTGATGAAAGGTGTTCTATAAGTACTAGATAATATTATTTGTAAATCTCTGATCCAGCCCTCAGTGTCCTTCTCATTTCTATCATTTTATGAATGGCAAAGTTTGTGAAGGATGTCAAAGCAGTTTGACAGAGATCCAAATTGCGAGTCATAGCCCAAAGTTCCCAGGGCACTTCCAAAGCATCAGTGAGCAAACCAGGCTCAAATTCATTGAAGGGATGCTGTCACAGGGAGATTGGCACCAGTAAATGAATTAGATTCAGTGCCCAGGAGAGCTGTTCCTATGTCTCCAGTTAAGAGGATGAAGTTAAAGGATCACGGAGAGACCTAGGCAAAGGGAGTCTAGTGAGTCAAAGCAGACTGGTTCAGTCAGGGCAAGTACAAGCTGCCTGAGACCAGGAGGAAGTTCTGGAAGGAGGCAGAAAGCATTTCCTGGGGGGAAGGATGAAAGGAAGAAAAGCAACAAGAAATGAAGAGCCAGGGGTGAAAGTGGCAGTGGCAACAGCAGCAGAAGGCGTTACCTGCTGGCTCTGAGCTGGAGAACTGGACTCCAGGTTTGGAGAGGGCTGAAGGCCTGGGAGCAAATAAGGGTCTTACCCATAGATATCTCTAGAGGTGAGGAGCTGAATCATGAGGAACAGTACCAGGGCCACGGGGCGCAAGGGATGTTCCCCCTGTAAAGATGATCTCTCAGCAGAGAGGCTGTGAAGAGCAGAATTTCACTGCAGCTGCAAAGTCTGGGGTGGCTGTCCTGGCAAAAGGATGGAAGGGGATGGACAAGGAGACTAGAGGTGGGGGAAGCCGGTGGGAGTGCACTCCCAGCAGAGAGGATGGGGTGTTTCCCACTGGGAAGAGTGGGGTTTTAAGGACTACGTGCCCTGGAGGTAACAGGGACTATCTTTTGGGACTCTTGTTATGGGTTGATTTGCATATGTTTTGTAGTAAAGTGGCTCCCAGGTGGGGTATTAGTCAAGCAAGAGAGTCTGTGTAGAATCCTGGGGTTACCTGAAAAAGGAAACTGAGGCAGACATGCTTGTTATGCTGTGGACTGCTGCAGGAGGGTGCTCCAGGTGGGTCCTAGTGAATCTGTTTGTTACTTATGTAGGAGGAGATAATGAGTTATATGAAGTGAATTCTTTGTCACACTGTACCCTATGTTAATGTAAAACATGGCTTATTTTAACTGTATACAGAATGCAAGATCAAATTCTGCCCTTCTTAAATTTCAGTGCAAACCCCTTTGACTCCAGTGAAGTTGCACATGATTTATGTCAAAACAGAATTTTGTTCATTATATTTATACCCTTATTCAGTCTATGATCATTGTTATGTTCATGAGTCCATTAATGTGTTATTTAGAATAATAAAGAGTTGCGGAGGAGGGGGGAGAGGAGTAAATTAACCAGAAAATACTCATATTCTATCTCACTTAACAGGGGTGCTGGAATAATTTGTATGATGGGGGTGCTGAAAGCCATTGAACCAAACTGTAAATCCTGTATATGATGGAAACCACTTTAAACCAGTGGGTGTGGCAGCACCCCGAGTTCCAGCACTTATGTCACCTAATCATTTTATTCCCTAGAATCTAGAAAATTAGCAAATACAAATCAGCAGGCCTTTACATTCTCACACTCCCATTTATCTTTCTCTTTTATTCAGTGGGTATATCTACACTGCAGCTGACGGTGACATACCCATGCTCAAGGCCTGAGTTAGGGGGTTCCAGGCTTAGGCGGTGCCGGGCTTGGGGTGCTGTCATTGTTAGTGACAAAAGGGAAAATAGAATGTTTGAAGTAAAATGTTTCAGGTATTCCGTATGTGGATTCATTTTTCACTAACCTCCTAAAATGTTCTGGACCTTTGTAGAATCTCATGGAACCTTCCAGACTTTCTGAGAACTACATTTTTCATGAACCTCCTAGAATCTTGCAAGGATCTCTGCTGTCTGAGCAGGGAGCAAGCAGTTAATGAAAGAAAGGTGGAGCAGGCTGCCAGAATATCTGCTCCCAGAGGATGAAGTGGGCTGCTAATGGTGGTTCCATGAGAAGCTCTGTCCCTGCTGAAGAGGCCTAATGATACCTATCCTCAACAGCTTGCTGCAGTAAAAGTTAATGGCATATATCACCTTCAGTTCAGTTCATTTTGATGTTAATCATCATCGAAGAACTACACAATCACTGACAATTCCAGATCTTCTAAAGAACATTTTACAGAACTCATGTTATCAGTGCCCCATGATGTAACCAGTGCAAATGTCACATGGATAGATTTAGGTCAGATCTGGCCTCTCTTCTCCTTGATGTACACTGGATGTAAGTAGTATTTTGTCTTTGAGAGAAACTTAGTGTGTTTGGATTGATTTGTTTTGTCAGTCATGAATTGCATTATTTAGATTATATAAAAGTCTGCCCATGATTGATATCTGGAGATTTTTACTGTTGGATGTGTGGGTGAGGAAGCAGGTGCCCAGGGGAAATGAGCAGGTAAGCAACTGTATTCACAGTGTTAAGAATGTAACCTGTAGTTCAAAACTACATCCAAGATCTTCCTTTAGTGCCACTTTCACCATGTCTCCTACTTTTCTGAATCTGTACTTGGAACCTTCTTTAAAATTCAGGCTCTTTCTCCTCAACTTCAAAGCTCTCCATAACTCGGCTACTGCCTTTATCTTCGTCCTCATCTCCTCCTCTGTTCTCTCCTACTCTTTGCACTATGCCCATCCTAGCTTCTGTCTTGATTGCTCCTGGATTCATGTCTCTACACCACCCTGTAATCTTGGAATAATATGCAGGAGGTTTTTAGAGAGCAGGGGATTGGTAACAATGTTGCAGGAAAATAAGGGACCCAGTTGGTGTACTCACATGGAAGTTTCCCAGCAACTCAGTCAAATATAGGGCAAGAAATGATAGCCACGCTCCTATGTAAGGGGAAAGTATAGCACTCTGGTTCTGCAAAGGCAGTTCAGGTATTATAATACATGTCTGACTTGTCAGAATGTTGCCATTATTTCCATGAACTATGACATTGTCACTGACTTCTCCATGACTTTCTCCATAATTTGCCATGAGAAACAGACAGCTATCATGGCTTAAAGCCATCACCTCTTCAATTTAACATCAACCAGCAGACTCATATGCATTGTGGAGAGAGATTGACACACCGCTTTTATTTGAATGAAGCACTTGTGTGTGTTCGCCAGAAGGGGTATAGACAAATATAGACAAAATTAAACCTGTTTGTATTCTGCTTAAACTAATTTAGCTTCATGCAGTAAGCATTACCTCATTATGACATAGCATCAATATTCCATTCTATAACAGACCAATTCTATTTCAAACTTTCTTTTTGCATACACCAGCTCCAGGTGGAACTAAACATTGTTTTTGTCTCCGGTTTCTAATAATGTGTCAAAACAAAATCCAAAACATAGGCAAACTCTCCCAAGTTCTGGTATGTCCAGACTTTGGGACTGATCCACCACTTATTCACACAATTTTTATAGAGTTGTAACTGTTGTAGTCAATGGAGTTACCTCAGTGTCAAACTCGTGCAGCAGAGTGCAGAATTATGTGCCATGAGCTCCTCTGAAAGTAAGACCAACACACCTGTGACCAACATATTAACCCACACAGACCTTCCTACCATCACTACAAAAAGAAGGATTCTGGGTGGACTCCTCCTGAAGGTCGAAACAGCAGACTGGACTTCTACATAGAGTGCTTCCGCCGACGTGCACGAGCTGAAATTGTGGAAAAGCAGCATCACTTGCCCCATAACCTCAGCCGTGCAGAACACAATACCATCCACAGCCTCAGAAACAACTCTGACATCATGATCAAAAAGGCTGACAAAGGAGGTGCTGTCGTCATCATGACTAGGACAGAGTATGAACAAGAGGCTACTAGGCAGCTCTCCAACACCACTTCCAACAAGCCATTACCCTCTGATCCCACTGAGAGTTACCAAAAGAAACTACACCATTTGCTCAAGAAACTCCCTGAAAAAGCACAAGAACAAATCTGCACAGACACACCCCTAGAACCCCGACCTGGGGTATTCTATCTGCTACCCAAGATCCATAAACCTGGAAATCCTGGACGCCCCATCATCTCAGGCATTGGCATCCTGACAGCAGGATTGTCTGGCTATGTAGACTCCCTCCTCAGGCCCTTCGTTACCAGCACTCCCAGCTATCTTCGAGACACCACTGACTTCCTGAGGAAACTACAGTCCATTGGTGATCTTCCTAAAAACACCACCCTAGCCACTATGGATGTAGAAGCCCTCTACACCAACATTCCACACAAAGATGGGCTACAAGCCGTCAGGAACAGTATCCCCGATAATGTCACGGCTAACCTGGTGGCTGAACTTTGTGACTTTGTCCTCACCCATAACTATTTCACATTTGGGGACACTGTATACCTTCAAATCAGTGGCACTGCCATGGGTACCCGCATGACCCCACAGTATGCCAACATTTTTATGGCTGACTTAGAACAATGCTTCCTCGTCTCCTAATGCCCCTACTCTAATTGTGCTACATTGACATCTTCATCATCTGGACCCATGGAAAAGAAGCCCTTGAGGAATTCCACCATGATTTCAACAATTTCCATCCCACCATCAACCTCAGCCTGGACCAGTCCACACAAGAGATCCACTTCCTGGACACTACGGTGCTAATAATGATGGTCACATAAACACCACCCTATATCGGAAACCTACTGACCGCTATTCCTACCTACATGCCTCTAGCTTTCATCCAGATCATACCACACACTCCATTGTCTACACCAAGGTCTACGCTATAACCGCATTTGCTCCAACCCCTCAGACAGAGACAAACACCTACAAGATCTCTATCATGCATTCCTACAACTACAATACCCACCTGCTGAAGTGAAGAAACAGATTGACAGAGCCAGAAGAGTACCCAGAAGTCACCTACTACAGGACAGGCCCAACAAAGAAAACAACAGAACGCCACTAGCCATCACCTTCAGCCCCCAACTAAAACCACTCCAACGCATCATCAAGGATCTACAACCTATCCTGAAGGATGACCCATCACTCTCACAGATCTTGGGAGACAGGCCAGTCCTTGCTTACGGACAGCCCCCCAACCTGAAGCAAATACTCACCAGCAACCACACACCACACAACAGAACCACCAACCCAGGAACCTATCTTTGCAACGAAGCCCATTGCCAACTCTGTCCACATATCTATTCAGGGGACACCATCATAGGACCTAATCACATCAGCCACACTATCAGAGGCTCATTCACCTGCGCTTCTACCAATGTGATATATGCCATCATGTGCCAGCAATGCCCCTCTGCCATGTACATTGGCCAAACTGGACAGTCTCTACGCAAAAGAATGAATGGACACAAATCAGACGTCAAGAATTATAACATTCAAAAACCAGTTGGAGAACACTTCAATCTCCCTGGTCACTCGATTACAGACCTAAGAGTGGCTATCCTTCAACAAAAAAGCTTCAAAAACAGACTCCAATGAGAGACTGCTGAATTGGAATTAATTTGTAAACTGGATACAATTAACTTAGGCTTGAATAGAGACTGGGAATGGATGAGTCATTACACAAAGTAAAACTATTTCCCCATGTTATTTCTCCCCCCCACCCCGCCCCCCACTGTTTCTCAGATATTCTTGTTAACTGCTGGAAATAGCCTACCTTGCTTGTCACCATGAAAGGTTTTCCTCCTCCCCCCCCCGCTACTGGTGATGGCTTATCTTAACTCATCACTCTTACAGTGTGTATGATAAAACCCATTGTTTCATGTTCTCTGTGTGTGTATATATCAATCTCCCCTCTGTATTTTCCAGCAAATGCATCCGATGAAGTGAGCTGTAGCTCACGAAAGCTTATGCTCAAATAAATTTGTTAATCTCTAAGGTGCCACAAGTACTCCTTTTCTTTTTGCGAATACAGACTAACTCGGCTGCTACTTTGAAACATGTCTAAGCTGTGTGCTTGTAGTATCACACTCTTATAGAATGAAACCATAGTTAGCCAAGGAGACTACTCACTTCCTCCAGCATGGCTGTTTTCTAAATTAATATTAATCTCACTCATACTCACAAGCCAAAGTGAAAATTATATTTAGCATAAGTTGTGGGTATATATATGAATTTTTTTAAAGCAAAGGTGGTTAGTCTGTCAGAACAACCCCTCCAATCCCTCTCTATTGTTGGTAACAATGATTTTTAGTGGGGGATTGTTTTTGTTTATGATTTTTATGGCAGGAAAGAACAAACTTTGGACCCAATTTTACTTCCATTGAAAGCTTTACCTTTAGTTTCAATGGGAGCTTTTGTTTAATAATTTGTTCTAATAGATTGTTTACAAGAAACAACACTGCCTAAAGAAAATGTGTCCATTTCCAGCAGGTACATGAAAGCCTGCCTAGGAGCAGCTCAAGCTCTTGTATAGAAAACATAGGAGGGCATATAAGGAGACTGGTGAATTCAAGATTTTCAAGAGCAAGTGTGAAAATATTAAACTAATAGGAAGCTCATTGAACTGAGAAAAATGACAGAGGTGAGGGAGTTTAATTGTAGTTAACAAAAGGACAGAGGGGGGAATTTAGCAAGAGGTGACTATTACCAGGGGAGAATGTTATTGAGATTTTTAGCTCAAATAGGACAGACAGCTTGAACAACAGGTAATTAGGTGATTCTTGGGTGTTACCATATCCCTCCAGGGCAGTTATAGAGCAGATAAGGAAATACAAGTAAAACAGTTCTTAGTTATTTTCCCCTTGAAAAGCATCTGAGAGAGAGTGAAAGCCATTTTAGTTTAATATGATAGAGAACAACAACATCATTAAAATCTAAAATATACTGTGTATTTAAATGACTTTTCTCCCTCTCAAGATCTTTGCTTTGTTTTAATTAAAAATGGGCATTGGCTAAAACATTCATATCTCGATTTGGATCTGAACTTCCTCAAAGCTCAGGGTGTTGGGATCTGAGATAGTGACTTAGCTCGGCTAGCTATGACATCTGGAACTGGATCTGAGTTCAAACTTCTCCAGAGTTCAGGGGATGGGGGGAGTTGGATCTGAGGTTGTATCCTCTAGTTTTAACATATCTGACCACAGAAAGGATAAAGAAAGAAAAACTATCTTGTTTTGAATCAGGTCTTTTATTTAATGAAAAATGAAAATCACTATAGAGAAAATAGGCCACAGCCAATAAAGCAGATGTTATACCCACAAATACTGTGATAACAACCATACCAGAGTCAGTTAGGCGGCTTATCACACTAGAGTTGCACAGAAATGTCATGCTTCCTTTCATGAAACAGAAACAATTTATCAGCACCATATGAATAATAAGACAAAACTGGAGATTTATGGGTAATGGTGAGCAATGAAACATGCAACAGCAAATGATCAAACTCCAGTAGCCACCAATATGGAGAGAATGCTCTCAATGGCCAAACAGGAAGGAGATAGAGCATAATATGCTCTAAAACCCTCCCACCTTTTTCTTCATTCAGGTATTAATAACCTCAGGTTTAGAGCTCCCTTTGCATTCTGTGCCGTTGTAGGAATTGCCAGACTGGCTTAAATCCAACCAGTTCAGTATCCTGTTTCCAGCAGTGGTCGGAATCATACGTTTCAGGGGAGGGCCTAAGAGCTGTGCAGTAGGGTGATGTGAAATAATCTGTCCTCCTACATTAGTTTTCATCTTGGTCTCTGGTAGTTAGGGATTGGTTTGAGATCTAAGCATGAGGTTTAATAGCCCTTTCAAAAAATTGTATTGCCATTAATTGTAATTCTGGATATTCTCATTATCCATATAAATATCTAATCTTTTTTTGAATCCTGTTTAAATTTTTGGCCTTCATGTGGCAATGAGTTCCATGGCTCAATTGCACATTTTGTGAAACAGAATTTCCTTTTATCAATTTTGAATTCCCAACATTCAATTTAATTGAATGATCCCTTGTCCTTGTATTATGAACAGGCAGAACAGAAGTTCCCAATCTTTCTTCTCTAGAGCATTCATTACTTTATATACTTGTATCCCCGTCTTATTTGTATCCTTTCTAAGATAAGCAGCCCCAGTCTTTTCACTCTTTCACACAGTGGCACCTTAGCCCTAGACCTTACAGGAAGCAAATTCTATAGCAGCATAAAATAAATAGAAAAAGATGGCTCCAGAAATTGGCAATGGGCTCTATAGCCTTTCACTGCTAGGTCTCCAGGTCAGCAGAATTTGGAAGTTGTTATCAGCTGTAAGCGGTTTGATGGCCCATATGAAAGGAATTGGTGATCTGCGACTATTTTCAATTATAGAGGTATTCATATCACAAATGGCACTTGCTGACAGTGTAAGGACCTGAACTATGTTTTCACTTCAAGGACAAGACATTGGAAATATCATTTTAATAATTTATTATCTGTATGATAGCAGTACCCAGTTCTGCTATGCACTTTATAGATATCCAGGAAGACAAATTTCCTGCCTACAACCTAAAGAGACAAATAAAGTGATGGGGAAAAGGAATACACATACAAACAAATGTGGTCAGGCTGACATGTGTTAGTTCAGTATTTCATCTATTACTGCACAATTTCTTTTATTAGACTCTACTTCAGGTGCTTGGCTCAGTGCTACTTGACCTTTGATTGCTAAGTAGTTGGTAGCCTTTATCCAAAAATTTAAAGTGCCCTTTTTTCCCTTCCCATCACTCTGTTTGGGAGTGTGTTTAGAATTGATTACAGCTATACTGGTTCTGAAGGACAGAGAGGAGTCACTGAAATAGGAACAGGTTTCAGAGTGGTAGCCATGTTGGTCGGTATCAGCAAAAAGAACGAGTACTTGTGGCATCTTAGAGACTAACAAATTTGAGCATAAGCTTTCATGGGCTAAAACCCACTTCATCAGGTGCATGCAGTGGAAAATACAGTAGGAAGTTTTTATATATATATATATATATATATATATATATATATACACATACACACACACACACACACACACACACAATGAAAAAATGGGTGTTGCTGTACTCACTATAACAAGAGTAATCAGTTAAGGTGAGCTATTATCAGCAGGAGAAAAAAAAATCTTTTGAGCGATAATCAGGATGGCCCATTTCCAACAGTTGACAAGAAGGGGGAAAAAGCAGCACGGGGAAATAGTTTTACTTTGTGTAATGACCTATCCACTCCCAGTCTTTATTCAAGCCTAAGTTAATGGTGTCCAGTTTGCAAATTAATTCCAATTCAGCAGTTTCTCATTGGAGTCTGTTTCTGAAGTTTTTTTGTTGAAGAATTGCCACTTTTAGGTCTGTAATCAAGTGACCAGGGAGATTGAAGTGTTCTCCGACTGGTTTTTGAATGTTATAATTCTGGACATCTGATTTGTGTCCATTTATTCTTTAAAGTATTTTTTTTTTAAAAAAAAAAAGTGGAAAAAATGTTTGTCTTCTGTGTCTAGTGGCAACATTGGAAAAGTTACTAGTTTAAATGTGAAATATGTCCTGGAAAATTCTGTCTGAAACCACTGCCTCCGCCATTCCTGTGTCTCTTTTCTCCTATCATTGAGGAGCAGAGCAGCCGGGCCAAAGAATAGGACAGCATGAAAACAGTAGCAGGATGCAAACAAACACTGAAGTGCTATTCAGCATACCATGGGAGTGCACAGTCCTTTTCTTTTTCTTCATTGGTGGGGACAAAAGCCCTCAAATTCAACATCTGATGTGAATCACTTTCTCTTTATAACTCAGCAGATATGTCAAAGGATGGTTGATATCTTGACAGTGAAAAAGCGAGTGGTGGTAAGCCTTGAACCCGTGTCCACATAGGTAGTGCCTTAACTGCAATATGCTGCAGGATGTCAGATTGAAAAATAGCAGTGATGGTATTAAACAGTGACAGCCTGCTCTGTCTCCTCCTCCTCCATTTAACAGAATGTTGAAAGACCAAGACAAAAAATTGTTGTGAAGCTGACAGGAACCAAAAACTTGTAGCTGCTGGGATGATCTGTGTGTAGCCAATTTCATCCTAAACAGTCCGAGGAAAAAACTAGAAAATATTTTGAGAATTGTGGGGGAGCAGAAGCCATGAGAAAGGGAGAATAGGTGTGGCTGTGGATTCTTGAGACCAGTAGCTACAAGTACTGGAACTAGGGGTGTTGCTGCATCCCCTGGCTTGAAGTGGTTTGCTTCATATACAGGGTTTACAATTTGATTTAGTGGCTCTCAGCGGTAGACTACATTTTAGTTCTCTCTATGGAAACGCTGTGCATGTTGTTCTTTCCTCCCTATCAGATAACAAGTGTCCTAAATTTTCCAGTGACTATGAATTCTATATGCCTTAGTTTTTGTGTATTCAACTTGAGACACCTTAAAGAGGCCTGATTTTCAGAAGGGGATACTCAGCACTTCCTGAAAAATCAGGGTCTTAAGTTACCTCAAGTTAGGGAACCAAAAATCATTGGTCGCCTTGGAAAATTTGGGCCAGTATGTGTCAAATTATATCTGACATTTTTACAAGCATTTAAACTGCTGCTGCTAATAATAATGGCAACATAATGTTGTCAGTTCATGGTTTTTATCACAAATTGCATGATTTGGTATTTTTCTTAAAACCCCAAGCCCAACTCCAAGTGATTATGAAAAAAAAAAAAAAAAATGTTTTTTAAAACATCAAGTGTTGTGATTGCAGAGAAAAGACTGAAAACATGACCTGATCTTAAAGGATCAGAAGCCAGAAGATAAATAGGAATAACCTAACTGTGATGCTCCCAATGGTGATGCAAGAGCATGAGTATAAACCTCAGGCAGACTGTTAAAAATCAGGGCACAAACTCCAAATTGGTTGCGAGTTTGAAATTTAGATTTGACCAACCAACTGCACCATGTGTGTAGACTCCTCAGGAACTTTAGCAGACCTAACATGGAGTCACAGACAGTTCCTTAAGGTACACTCCAGTCTGTCTTGCCAGATATCTACCCAGGTGAGCGTATCTCTGTGATAGATAGCCCTTTGCACCAAGAAGAATCAGAATCACAAGAAACACACAAATGAGTTACCGTCTTAGCTTTTAAAAGGTAATATAGGCTTCTATAATCAGCAAGCTGTATTTGTCTTTTAGGGCTAATCCAGGCTAAGCATCTGGGGATCTTTTGCTTATGCATAGAAACACCTTGCCCCCATCAGGAGCCAAAGCAGCATAGAGATCCATAGCTCCTTTGATTTGGTTTTTATCCCCCTCTTGACATGTGCTCTGAGCTGCAAACACAGCTGATGGGAGGAATCCATTTGCATGACTCATCTTCACAGGGAGAAGAGCAGAGCAACAATATGAATCTTAGTCCTTGTGTTGATGATTCCTTAATCCAGATGTGGAGAGCTTTCAGTTGCAAGGTTCAGTCAGAGCGTGTCTAGTATTGAGAGGTCTCTTTCAGGAGGGGCATAACAATTAATTAGCATGAAGAGCTGCTCTTTTAATGTTGCTCTCCTGTATGATGATTCATATAGTCACAGGCTCACAGTACAAACTGCTCAAATATTACATTATAGTATGGAACACAGATATTACAAATAAGATTAATACACGCAGCAACTCAGAAGCATTAGATACAGACCAAACACTAAACACATGCTTAGAATTCTAATATATCTTTTATCAATATTAACTCACAAGTGAGCCAGACAGATTCCAGCTATGTCTGTAAGTATCTAGTATCTGTAAATGTCCAGTTCAGACATGTGGACCTTGACATGAGCTGGTACATGGCCAGCCAGTGTCATGCCAACATGTATTACTCTTTGAAAAACTCTATGATTTTTAAGCTAATCTGATTTTTTTGAAGCTGAAATTTGAATTTTGAATGGTTGGGGGTTGCAATACTGTAATGATATTTTGTATTTGCAGTTATGTAGCAGCTTGCATCTGAGTAAAATGCTTTATAATGATGGATATGTATTATGTTTGTTTATTGGGAGGGAAACTGAAGCACAGGGTGGCTATGGTCAAATTGTAAATCCTTAGGGCAGCTGGGGATAGGTCCCAGGTCTACTGACTATCATACATCTGCTCTATCCATAGACCATGCCGTCTCCTTAATGCATCTATTCATCCTAATCATCCTTCCTTCCCAACTCAGCTACAATATACACTATATGCCAATTGCTTTGCTTTAGGGCAGTGGTGACAGTTGCTTGAAAGTACAGTGACTCCTGCCTACCCATATATTGGTCTCAGATATAGTAAAACCACTGATAATGAAACAGAGTGAAAGTCTCATGTCATTTCAATGGACTGCAAAGTACAAATAGAAATTCTAATTCTAAAGAATTTTCATTTCTAGGGTGAAATCCTACATTCCTTACTAAATCAAAGTCCCCCTTGAGTAAATGTTGCAGGATCAGCCCTTCATTGAATTACTCTCTGAAAAGACATGATTTTACTGTACACGGGTTCCATTGCAAAAGAACTCTACGGGAGAACTTGTGCCACTGGGAGGCAATCAAAGCAGGAAAATGTTACATGTTAAAGTAATATTTGCGAAATGTAATGATAAAATAGTGGTTTTACTTTTAACATAGAAATTGGGTGTCTTATTTAAGCCTTGTAGTCTGAAATAACATGAATATTATGAATCTCATTAACTATAATGTTAAGACAAACCCCTCTCCTGAGTAGTATAAAAAAATGTATGTATATTATTTTATTTTTAAATGCTCGGTTCTCCTCTTCAGTTAGGAGACTATTTGGTGCAAGCTGTGGCTGGACCAAGGACATCTTTTGGCAGACACCTTGGCTTGAAAGTGAAAGTCAGTTTCAGCAAATACCAGAGAGATAGTGCTTGTTTATTCCCTTTAATTTAATGAGAATGGATTAAAATGGGTGAATAAATCTGAAAAGCTAATGTGGTTAACCATTTCTGACCCAGCCTGACTGGTTTATTCCATCAGTCCTGCCCTTTTATAAGCTTCTTAATCACATTGGCCTCCTTCAGATCTAGTCATGGGTTTTTAATTCATTCTAGTCAATTTAAAATTAATAAGAGCTTGAAAACCAAAGGAACCTTCAAATAAAATGGCCAGGGTTCCAGGAACAATCCTATTAGCTAACAGAAATTTAAATATATTTAAAAAGAAATGTAGTAGTAGAGCATAAGAGAGTTAGGAGCCTTTGGTTCCTTTGGAAATGCCAGCCTGAGTGAATACTTTAAAGAACATAGTTAGTATGAAGAAAAGCAGTACTTGTGGCACCTTAGAGACTAACAAATTTAGAGACTAACAAATTTATGCTCTAATAAATTTGTTAGTCTCTAAGGTGCCACAAGTACTGCTTTTCTTTTTGCGAATACAGACTAACACGGCTGCTACTCTGAAACCTGTCATTATAGTTAGTATGATGTCTTTCCTATGCCATGCCTCACTTGTACTTATTCATTCTATGTCTCCCAAATACTAATGATTTGATAGGCACTCCAAAACCAAGTTATGAATAAAAATTCTTGTTATACCACTCTTATAGTACTTTAATCAAAGTAACAGAGCATATGCCTTTGATTCATAGATGTTAAGGCCAGAAGGGACCATTATGATCATCTTGTCTGACCTGTGGAACAAAGCCCTTAGACCAAGGGTGGGCAAACTTTTTGGTCCCAGGGCCACATCTGGGTGGCGAAATTGCATGCAGGGCCATGAATGTAGGGCCGGGGCAGGGGGTTCGGATGGGATCGGTGTGAGGTACAGCAAGGCAGCAAGGGGCTCAGGACAGTGGTGTGGAGTGTGGGAGGGATCTCAGGAGCAGTGCGGGGTGTGGCAGTGGTTTGGGGTGCAGACAGAGGGCTCAGGGCAGGAAGTTGGGATGCAGGAGTGGTTCAGGGTGCAGGCTCCGGCCTGGTGCCGCTTCCCTGGAGTGGCTCCGGGGTGGCAGTGGTGGGCACCAAGGCCAGGGCAGGCTCCCTGCCTGCCCTGGCCCCTCTCTGGGAAGCGGCCGGCACCACGTCCCTGTGGCCCCTGAGGGAGGAGGGGCAGAGGGCTCTGCGTGTTGCCGTTGCCTGTGGGTACCTCTTCTGAAGCTCCCATTGGCCGCAGTTCCCCGTTCCCAACCAACAGGAGCTTTTGGGGAGGCAATCTCGTGGCCGGATCCAAAGCCCTGAGGGGCTGGATCCTGCCCACGGGCTGTAGTTTGCCCACCCCTGTCTTAGACTATTACCTAACAATTTCTGCATCAAGCCCATAACTTGTCTTTTAGAAAGAGGCCTCCAATCTTGATGTAAAGATTTCAAGTGACCACGAACCTACTGCCTTCCCAGGAAGTTGTTCCATTGGTTAATGACTCCTACTGTTTATAAAAAACAAAACAAAAAAAACCCTATGCCTTTCTGATCTGAATTAGTCTGGCATCAGCTCCACCCACTGGATCTTTTTCTGCCTTTGTTCGCTAGATCAAAGAGCGCTCTACTATCAGACCTATGTAAGTACTTATAGGTTATGCCTATGCTACAAACTTTGGTCTATACAAATTACATAAAGCCATTGCAGTTAGTATATTGCTTATATGTGTGCAAACTTTGCTCTTTGTGTTGGTGCTGCATGGGATCAACAGGCATGCTTGTGTTGATGCACACTGTGGTGCACCATGGTAGGTACCCCAGTGTGCAACCCATCACCGTTCAGCGCACTGTCTTTTGGGAAATTTTAGCAATGCATGGTGGGGCAGAAATGAGTCACACACAGTGGGTAACTGGGAGCAAGGGGTCAACTTCCCTGTGTGCAACTGTCTCCCTCCCATAATGGTATCTATATGCCATAATTTTTGCATCTTTTCAAAAATCCCACAAACTCATTGAGCCCTCCTCACTGTCCATGGTCTTTGACAGAAGCATGGAGCCTGAACAGCTCTGCACTGTTTTCTTAAGCATTGGAAACACAGGACGCACAATCCTCTGGTATCTGCAGAACTGTATGAAGAACCAAATCAGTAGGGAACAAGAAGATTTCTTGAAGGACAGATTGCTGTGGGACATAGCAAGAACTCATTCAAGGTTGTTGGTGGTATTCATGGAGCAACTACAGATGGTGGAGTGATGCATCCGGGCCTCAGAAACAAGCACTAATTCTGGGACTGCACCTTAATGCAGGCTTGGGATGACAAGCAGTGGCTGCAGAATTTTTGGATGCTCAAGGCCACATTCCTGGATCTCTGTGCCAAGTTTGGCCCAGCTCTCCAGTACAGGGACACTAAAATGAGAGCTGCACTGACATTAGAGAAGCAAGTGGCAATCACACTGTGGAAACTTGCAATGCCAGATTGCTACTGGTCAATAGGAAATCATTTTGGAGATGGAAAATCCACTCTGGGGGCTACTGTTATACAAGTGCGCTGGGCTATTAATCATCTCCTGCTATGCAGGATTGTGACTCTCAGCAATGTGCAGGACATAGTGGATGGACTTGCAGCAATGGGGTCGAACTGCAGGAGCTATACTTGGCCTGCACATCCCTATTTTGGCACCAGACCACCTTGCCAGAGTACAGTAAGAGAAATGGCTACTTTTCTATGGTTATGTAAGCTTTGGTGGCTCAGTGGGGATGCTTTATCAACGTTGGCCAGTCAGGAAAGGTGCATGATACTCACATCTTTAAGAACACAGGACTGTTCAGAAAGCTGCAAGCAGGGACTTTCTTTCTTGACTGGTGAATCATCAATAGGCATGTTGAAATACCAATAGTGATGCTGGGGTCCCAGCCTACCCTTACTTCCTTAGTTCATGAAGCCATAGAGTGGCCACCTCAACTGCACTAAGGTGAGAGTTCCTCGACAGCACGAAGGAAGGATTCAGCCAGTGCAGTATGACAATTGAATGTGCTTTTGTTAGATTGAAGGCCACTAATCATTGCTGAATTTTGCCCTTAGAAACGACTACTCCCCTTAGAGGAGACAGTGGTTAACTGATTCTTCACAGCTTTGTTCAAATACGGTAACAGTTTGAATGTGCACAAGCCCACTAGGAGAGAGAATTCTCCTTAATAAAACAGATATATTTAACAATGGAGATTCTCTTTCATAAAGAAAATTTCTTATAAAATTATTAATATTTAAGCTGAATTTTTTATTTGTGACCTCTGCACAATGTGAATTTCCGTTATTTAACTTGCCTTATTTGCTACATTTAAAGTGATTGCTATAGGTCATGATAAAAGAGCTTGTTGGCTAGAAAACCCAAAGATATATAGTAGCTGCTAGAGTGGTGAAAGTTTACCATGGGATACCATGCAGGGATTGCTTTCTTCTTTTTAAGATTTACAACCCATTTGAAGGAGAACAGCAACAGCACAATGCTAACATTTTTCCAGTTAAATGAAAGGTGAACAAGGGAACATGATCTAAGATAGGCAGAGCTAGTAGAGACAGGTGGCAGATCCAGCGAGTGACAAAAGCACATTTTAGACCTAGCCAATATAATAAGTCTGGTAGCAACAAATACATATTAAAGATTGAAAGTGTGTGTGTGTGTGTATATATATATTATATATATATATATATATATATATATATATATATATATATATATATATATATATATATATATATATACACATATATACACACACACACACACACACACACAGAGTGGTGGGGCAAGGCCAGATGGCTATAGGAAAGTAGTGAGAAACAGGTATGTTAGCCCTAGGCTAAACAAATTCCTGTGACCATGATAATTAAATGGCAGTTGCTCCAGGTTAATCAAGACACCTGGGGCCAATGAAGATCCTTCCAG
Source organism: Dermochelys coriacea (assembly GCF_009764565.3). Classification (NCBI taxonomy): domain Eukaryota; kingdom Metazoa; phylum Chordata; order Testudines; family Dermochelyidae; genus Dermochelys; species Dermochelys coriacea. The sequence goes on along the minus strand of NC_050071.1, from coordinate 31,273,374 downwards.
AAAGCAGTGGAGACAGCTAGGTTGATTGGGACACCTGAAGCAATCAGGGACTGGCTGAAACTAGTTAAATGCCTCCCACTTAGTCAGGTGGTGTGTGTGTCAGGAGCTGCAGAAGGGAGCTATGCTGCTGGGGAAACTGCGCAGTACAAACCTTATCAGCTACAAGAAAGGAGGCCCTGAGGTAAGGGTGATGTAGATATTGAGGAAGTGGGGGTTGCTGTGGGGAAGTAGCCCAGGGAATCTTACTTGTCCTGTTTCCAAAAAGTCAGCTACCAAGAGCTCCTACTATCAGGGTCCCTGGGCTGGAGCATGGAGTAAAGGGTGGACCTGGGCTCCCCCCTCCCTTCCCCAACTAATCACTAGGACTGGGAGACAGACTGTGTGAGAGAGGATAGCTTCTCACCTCCCTTGCTGGCTTATGATGAAAGTGGCTCAGTAGGCTGTGACCCTTGCCTCTAGAGAGAAGGTCTACATGAAGAGTCACAGTGAGTCTCTGAGGCTAGTGTAATCTGCCAGGAAGTACAGGACCCACTGAGACAAGGTTGGAGCTTTGTTGCTATAATGAATTAATAGAACTGTGCTGCAGGAGAAAAAGGCTTAGGAGGAGCCCACAGTGAAACAAGCCTCAACTCCAGTCAGTGTACACAGGATTTGTTATGAGGGGAGGCTAAAATGTTTGGATACTATTGCTGTGGCACAGTCATTCTTTACTTTCCCATGGGGAATATATGGCTCCACACCTCCCACTCTGGACAGTGGCTAAATGCCACAATTTGGCCTTTCATGTATAAAGATAACTGCCTAACTTGCGTTTCTGCCTCAGGGAGCTAAAGTGGAGTTTCTCACTGAAAACAAGAGGACTGTGCTTAAAAATTGATGGCCTGAGGTGGCCTTCTGTATTGTGGAAATGTTTTCCTAGTCAACGGATTACAAAAAGTTAAGGAAATGGAAAATTTAAAGAGAATTTGTTGGGGCTGGGTGGAGAGGGGGTGAGGGGGAAAGCAACTCAGTAACACACCTGAGATTAATGGTACTGACAGGTCTCTAGTAAACTCTAGAGAAAAGAGATTCAAACACAAACAAAGGCTTGTGAGACTGGAAGCAGGAGAAAATAAAGAAGACACTGACTAGAGAATTGAGTTCTCAGAGAAAGGGGGAAGGAAGAAGAGCTGCTCTTCATCTTCCGAGTCTACATTTGTTTAGGGAAAAACTGCACAGTCAAATGAGAAACTTAGCATTGGGGGAAAGTTCTGATTACAGGCAGGTGACAGCTTGAAACTCCCTGCTGAATTAAAGCTGCTCTATACAGATGAATAACAGATGCAAGGGCAATGTGACTGAGATGGTACAATTTCTCTAAAACCTAGGCTGATAGGATTTTATATGAAGATAAAAGGGAAGGAATTCCCTGTGCAAGATCAGTCTGAGAGGTGCTCAGAGGGAGAGCAGCTGCCTATACTCAGGTGGCTAATAGAAGGGTATGGTTCTCTTACACTGTTATCTCACTGAAGAATCAAGTGCAGCCTATGGGTTTAATGCGGACAGTGTCCATATATGACTTGGATAGAAAATTGTTACAAATTTCTTTAAGCATTTTTTAGATTCCTTTCTAAAACCCTGTCCGAACTAAAACAAATATAGTACTTAAGAATCCCTCAGGTTGCTTTAACACAACCTTAAGATGTCTTGATCAGTCTTTTAGAGCATTTCAGCAATCCTCCTGAACTGCAAAATTGGAAATCCTCCTTAGGCAAGTCCTTGTCTGTAACAGACCGTTCAGTCTCGTAGTCAATAAGAAAATCAATTTGTGATTTCTCTATTTGTGTGTCTGCTCTCATTTTGTCTCTACAAACTCCTTAGTCTTGTAGATGCTTATGACTCCTTCATAAGATTTTGCCTTTATCAGTGATTGCTGTCTATGAGTGAGATGACTCTTCTTTGATCACTCTAGCTGGCCAGTGCCCATCTTGCCAAATTCTCACCATCCCCAGAACCAACAGCCAACTGGGACCGGAAGAAGATCATTCTGGTGGATGTCACAGTGCCCTTTGAGAAGAGGACCCTGGCCTTCCATGACACCTGAGCTTGAAAGATGGAGAAATACACCCCTCTAGCCAAAATCTTGAGAGCTAAGGGCTACCAGGTTCAGACAGATGTGCTGATAGGAGCCCTCGGCACATGGGAAACCAATAACGAACCAGTGTTGAGAGAATGCGGAATCAGTCAGCGCTATGCTCGGCTGATGTGGCAACTCATGGTATCAGATGCCATCAGGTGGTAGAGGGACATCTACATAGAACACATCACTGGACATCGGCAATACCATGAGGGATGAGCTGGAGTGCTGATGAGAAGCAGGGGGAAAGTAACTGAAACACTTTTCTCATGGATTGTATTTTCCAACTGGACTACCCTAAATACTCAATTACTGAGGGACAATCTTCACTCATCCCTATATTTGCTTTTTACAACCAACTCTGTATACTTTTCATGAGTGATACCTGAGTATTCAGATTCTAATATCTAAACTGTATTGTTAAATTTATTCACCTTAATTTGGGTTATTGCTGATTACACTATATGTATCTTATGACTTTTTAAAACAAACTTTGTATTGTGGATAATCTAATCAGTATACCCAGATATACAGACACTCTTAACTTGTGTACTTTTGTTAACATTAGCTTTAATTTTTTTAATTCCTTTAAATAGTTTAGGAGCCCAGTTGTGGTGCTCACTGTTCTGTGCTTCAGTAGCAGCCAGAAACCCATCAGAGCAACATCATGTATGTAGTGAGATGTGGTAAAGTGGTGATGGGTTATGTGATGAAGCAATGCTCCTCCCTGTTGAGATTCCCTCAGAGACCTTTTCCACTTGGCTTACCCAGAACATCTCATCCAGTTTTCTGAAATCCAAAAAAAAAGTTCAATTCCAGACTCATCACTGAAGATTCTTGATTGGCATACAATCATACTAAGCTTGAGTTGAACAAGCTCAAGTGTAAGGGGTGGATATGGAGTAGAATACACATCCAATGTGCATAATCATGAATCAGTTTATATATACCCTTACACTTAATACTATTGGTTAATCCTATCACATTTTATGATTTGTCTTAATTTTTGTAACCAATCCATGAACTACCTATGAGCTGCAAAGTATGGTAGTAAGCAAAGCTGCAAGCTTATTACACATTACTCATCTTACCATTTTTATATCTGCTACATGTTATTTACAAGGCCACTTATGACTTTATGCTTTGTCTCTTGTTAACCCGTTTCCCAAATTCTCTTCCTTACTACTTTGTGCATTGTTCATGCAAGGTCCACACACCCCACTCTTCCTGTTTGATTCAGTGGGAGGTGCCCCCACGTTGTTTGTGATGCAGCTGAATAAAGCAGCAAGTTACCAGTCTTCAGTCCTGTGAGTAGGCTTTATTATCATTGTTGTTTTTGCACTGAGTGGTCCTTTCCAAAACTAGGTCTGGCATGTTTGTGTATATTTAGTAAATATGGTTATTTGGGACCTGTGGTGGGCTTTGTACCTCATTCTCCCCTTAAGTCATGGGGGAGGGAGGTAACCCCACCTCTATCTAGGTCCACTTCCTAACCCTCTTGCCCCAGTAGTCAGCACAGTGGGGCCCCATGCCCAGAGCCCACCTAATTCCCCTCCCCCAGTGGGGTAGCACAGCCTAGTAGCTGGAGTCCATTCCATGTGCCCCTAGGGCAGTGCAGCCTAATGGCTTGAGTCCTCCTAATTCATACTCCCCAAGTGGGATATTACAACCTAGCAGCCAGTCAACACTACCATCTTTGGAGGCAAAATAGGGGGCCTAGTGGCTGGTGCCTAGGGGCTGTCACAAGGGGTTGGCAGCCCCCGGTAGGGGAGCCTGGGCCCATCCAACTCCATTGGGCCCCAACCCAGGACCCTGCCGGCATCGGAGCAGTCCGGCATGGAGTCAGCAGGGAATCCTACCAAAACACACTGACCTCATAAGGGTGGGAGGTACCACTCCCTTACCCTCTCTGGGTCACTTCCTACCAGCTCTCCTGCAGCAGTCCATATGGTATTGGGGTCTCCAGGCTCCTCAGCACCAAATGCTCCCTGGGGTTCCAATAATGGCAGGCCTCTGGTCCAGGTTTCTGGCTCTTCAGCTCTCATAGGTAAAGGCTGTAACAGCTCCTGGGCGGGAGCCCCTGCCAACTGTCCTTCCTCCTCAGCAGTCTGCCCTGACTAAGCAGCTCTGCAGGCTTTTATACCTGAATTCCAGGTGGAGCATGGGCAGCAGTGCCTCAGGGGTGGGGCTTCCTCTGCTACAAGGGAAGGATTTAACTCCCTCCGTACTAGTACAGGGCCAGTCTGCCCTGTCACAGGATCCAACTATGTTCCTGTGGTTTCCTTGTATTATTTTTCTTGTGTAAAGAGCAAAAGACACAATATCCACCTGTCATTCAAGGTGCCTTGTTATTTGCCTTTGCAGCAGTGTGCTCTCTCCCTTTGGACATTTACCTCAGACAACTTCACCTGACTCTTGTAGAGCACCTTCATTTCCCCCCAAAAGGTGTTTTTAATAAGATCACTGTTTGACCTTCCCCACCTCTTTTTTTCTCCTCCCTTGTATATTCCCTCACGTTTGTTTGGAATTTTAATGATGGGATTATTATGTTTCATTTATTAAAATATTTTATTACACTTTAAGAGAACCTGAATAATTCTGCAGGAAGGTGGTATTGGGGGTAACTTTTATGGGGGGAGAGAGAGAGAGGAGATAAAGGATTCAGTAACAAAGCAGAGAAGAGCAGCAGGGCCGTTCTTACCTATATGCAAACTATGCAGCTGCATGCTGCTCCAGCCCCTGCTCCGCCTCTTCCCCATGGCCCCTGCCCTTGCTGTGCCCCAGCCTTGCCCCCACTCCACCCCTTCCCCAACCCCCCTGCTCCACCCCACCCTGCCTCTTCCCACCCCGCTCCACCTCAGCCCCACCAGTGGTGGTAAGTGGAGTGAACCAGCCCCAGCCTGCTCCGCTCTGCTGGCTCCCAGCCACGCCGCTGGTGAGAGCTGGGGAGCAGTTCTCTCCTGCCCACCAAAGCTGGGAGCCAGGGGAGCAGAACGGTGGTCTGGGGCCGGGTAGCTCCACTTCCCGCTGCCCCATGAGTGCAGGGTCGGGCCTGGCTGCCCTGCAGTCACCGGGTGGCAGGAAGTGGAGCGACCTGGCCCCAGTCTGCTCTGCTCCACAGGTTCGTGTTGGGGGGGGGGCAGTTTCCGTCCAACGTCCCCCCACCATGGAGGCCAGGGGCCCCCCACAGCCCCTTCACCGGGGGCCTGCATACGGCACCAAAATGGCTAGGGATGGTCTGAGGAGCAGCATGTTTTTAAGAACAGACTACATAAACAGCTGTCAGGGATGGTCTAGGTTTAGCTGGTCTTGTCTCAGTGCAGGGGATTGGACTTGAACTCTCAAGGTCCCTTCCAGCCCTATATTTCTATGATCCAGTGTTTGTCCTAAGTGGCACTCTCCAGACAAGCTAACCTTTATGAAATTATGCATTGCAAAGGATATTTGTTCTTTGTCAAAGTAGTGTAACTAGTGTGGATTTTACAGGTCATCATCCTGTGGGTAAGTATAAAGTGAGTTTGATAGCAAAAGTGGTATGTTTTTAGGCAAGAACCCTACAAAGGCAGATTGAGAAGCAGACTGGTGCAGAATTTAGGAAGGAAACCAGGGGCCCAATTTTCTATTGCTCTGCACCTTGTGCAGTCATTTAAAGTGCAAAGTAGGTGTAAAATGCTACCAGATCAGAATGGTAGATAATTTTCATGTGTTTTCTACTCACTCTGCATGGGTGACTGCAGAAGATTCTGGATAATGGAGAATCAAGCTGCTGGGTTCTATTTCTGATCCTGCACTTGACATCCTACGATCTTGGGCAATTCACTCAAACTCCCTGTGCTCTGTTTCCCCATTTGTAATAGGGGATAATGCAACACTAGCTTTAAGTGCCCTGACTTTTACTGGTGAAAAGTGCTCCAGCAGCACTAAGTATTGTGTGTGTGTGTTTTTTTTTTTTTTTTTTTTTTTTTTTATAAAAGGAGGACCACAATTCCACTTCATGGCAGCTTCCAAGGCTTTGAAATTTGGTTTCTTTCTGCACTGGAACAAAAACAAAATCATTTTAACAATTTTGCAGTAATTGAATTGTCTCCATTTCCATTTTTGGATCAAAACCTGAGCTTTGCAATTTGGAAAGGCATATGTAGCCAGGTGGTCAAGGTACTGGTTAGGGAAATGGGAGGCACAGAATCAAGTCCCTCTTCTCCCTGATTCAGAGTAAAAATTTTCTTTCCAGATCATTCTCAATCAGCCAGAGAAGGGACCCCCCGCCCCATCCCAGGTCCGTACCCTAGTGCAAAGTTAGTGAGAGCATCGCTTGCTCTCCTGCACTATGCCCCAGTGAAAACTTCATAGAAACTGATATGTTTCTACAAAACGTTTTGTCTTTGATGAAACGGCATATTTCAACAAAATGAAATGTCACTGAAAATGATCTGACCAGCTCTATGGCAAGAGACCGGAACAGGGGATCAGATAAGTCTGACACGTCTAATTTCTATGAATGAAGTGTAAAACACATAGAGGAGCAGCCTTGGATAATGCAACTAAACCAGACTAAGTTCTAGACCAGTCATTGTTCATCATACAGCACATAGCCAAAAGTTTTGTTACTGAGAGTGTAGCAGCTGATGCTAATTTAGATTTACAGCCAAAGACAAGCCTAGCTTCAGACCCTAGGCAACCCAAGGAAAGCACCAGAGACAGCACTGGCATTCTGGAAGGACAATTCAGTACTAACTCTTGAGACACAGGAGCTGTCAGTTCTGATAGATTTATTACTATTTGTTATTGTTTTTGTGGTTTACACCTCTTCACCCTCCTTAATTTTGGGGCTGTCTTTCTGCCAATGTATTTTGAAAATATTCTCACAAGGTCTCCTCCCAAAGGAAGTGCTAACTTGGAATTAACAATTATTCTATATTTGAGCCCCTGAAGAAAGCATTGACACTTTTGCTGCTGTTAAGCAGCAGACAATAGAGGCTGATTTGTCATTATTTACCTTGTGTGCTCTAATTGCATTCTACAACACACATACAGAGTAAGTTCATGTGTTCAGGGGATGGGGGTGGGACAGGAGAATGGAGGAAAGAGGAATGCTGAACCAGCCAGCCAGTCACAATGGCTGTAGGTACAGTTTGTTTGACTTCAGCTGGCATTGCAGGTGTTTAGCCCATCAGAGGAACAGGAGATAAATCCATAACAGATCCTCAGCTGCTGTCAATTGTACCCTGATTTATGGCAGCTGAGAATGTGGCTCATTGTTCTTAATGAATACCTCTACCAAATAGAGCAGTTGGTTTTGTTGGCTAAGCTGTATGCAGGATTGATACTTTTCCTCAGTCTATACAAGAATATGCTTGAATTTATATCAGTGTGGGTGTTTGTGTTAAATATGTGATGTTTCTGATAGGATCTTTTTAGGAAAATCTTTCTCCTCTTGTTTTATACCCATCATCCCTCAAGAACTTCTGCTTCAATCAACTTTCTTCCCGCTGAAGATGAAGTTCCTTTTGAAGCCCTACAAATCAATCAAATGGAGTTACTATAGGCACATGCCACCCACCAGGGCTCAGCTTATGGCTTGTGCGCCCAGTCTCTGCCGGTCTGGGGTGCAGAAAGGTAGACCCAGAAGCAAATTTTTGTGTAGCAAGTCTGGAGTGATAGAACTGGGAGAGAGGAGAGGGCTCATAGAGAAGATAAAGAGACTTTGTTGTGGTTTTTGTTAAAAACAAAAAGAGGAAATGTTTGTTTTCAGCAGCCAAAACATTTCTACTCAAACCTTCCATTTTTCAGTTGCCAGAAGTCAACATTTTTCAGTTTTTGGGCCGAAATTAATGGTTTTCAGTTGCCATGATTTTTTCTCTCAGTTTTCTTTGAAGGCAACATTTCAAGGACATTGAAAATGTTTTCATTGTCACTTAAATTTGTTCATATGACCAAAAAACATTTCCCAACCAACCAGCTCTACTGAGGACTAAGCTATGCCCCCATTCAGGCACAACCCATTACTGGGGGGAGAGGGGGCAGTGTGGCATCACATTGCAATAGAGGGAACTTGAGGAGGGAGGGATTTCCCCTGGGGAAAAATACATTTCCTTCCTGAACATGCCTGGTGCACAAAAAGATTGTGCACTATTTTTTGGGGGGGCGGTCTCCTTCTGAAACCACTGCTTATCCGAGCCCCTTAAAATAATCAGTTGTGCTAGTATGAACAATGCTCTATGGACCCAAGCCACAGACCTAATGGTGAGCTCCCAGAATAGGATACAGCTGCTGCATCTGCAGTGCAGACACTGGTAATGTGCATCTTTCATGCTCAGACAGTGCTCAGTAAAAGCACACTTGTATTTTTTATAATGCTCAGCAACTGTTTGCTAAGTCTGGTCTATAGCAATGAGTTTCTATAGAGCAGCTGAACAGAAATCTTTTGTCACTCATTTTGCTATTTTTAGCAATATTTAGTCTGCACTAAATCTTAACAAATCACCAAAGTTTTTCACCTTCCAGAACAATGCACTATGATAGAAAAGATACAGATTTCTGGGAATCATCCCACACAGAAAATTGGTCCTATTTTGTATGTACAATGTAGGGACCCATTTTTTTTTTAAGGTAAATCAGGTAGTGAAATATATATAATTTTGAAAAGCAGTCTTTGCAGATATAGCAAATTCATTAACACTTCCCCCAGTTTTAAAGAGAAAGTGTTGCTCTCCGCATATCAATGCCAGCACAAATCAACACAAACAATTGTTAAGTCATTAGCAAAGACTGAACGCCAGTAGTCCTAATGTTAAGCCTTCTGGTGCTCTCCCTGGAATTGTTTGACTTGATTGCATCCGGTTACATTTACAATCTGTTTTCTGTTATTGGCTGATAGGCTGACAGCCATTTAAATTCTTATTCAGAAAAATCCAAGAGCACTCACCTTTTGCTCTCAAAAGGATGAGTCACTGAAATCAATGATTGATGCAGGGCATTAAAGAGAAGGGTGGATTTCTGTGAGGTGCTGAGTACCCTCAACTGAAGACAACACCTCACAGGATCAGGCCATTAGCTATTATGAATGAATAGCCTCCTAGAACAGCCTGGGAGAGATGACTTTTTTTCATGGTGGAGTGCTATCTGCTCTATTCATTTAAAATGGAGCAGATTGTTCCTTATGGCTGCTCACCAGGACTGTATGAAGTGGTATGAGACAGTCCCAAATAAGGAGAAGCAGGAGTGAGTGGTTCCTGTGCTGCCTCAAGAACATACTGTTATTGCAAGTGGCCCCAGTGCAGCCATTCAAGGGAGGGGGGCAGGGGGGAGAAGGAAGCTTCTTACTTGCCTTTCTGCCTGTGTGTGGCCATGAAGAGGCAACTCTCAATCAGAGTTTGAGTTCTAGAGAAAGAGAGGTTCAAGCTTCCATGCAGTGAAGATTTTGGTCCTTGCTTGTAGACAAATCCAAGTATCAGGTGAGAAAAGTAATTGAAGGAATAGGTAGTTTTAATATGTATGGAGAGTTCCTAACTATACAAACAGTCTTTAATTCCTTACTTCACTCTGACGATCCACTTGACATAAAACAAACAAAGCTGATAACAACCAAGAATGTCCTATTCTTGTGCTGACTCCTTTAGATGGATTGAGGCACGTCCAGGATGCAGAGCAAGTCTATGGACCCTTTAGAGCTAGTAACACAAAACCAACTCTACTAACCACAGTTAATATTTCTTCAGTTAAATCTTATCAACAAAAGAGGTGCTCATTTTTACAGTGATTGCTCTGGGTTCTTGCATTTTAGGGTGACCAGATAGCAAATGTGAAAAATCAGGATGGGGGACAGGGGTAATAGGAGCCTATATAAGAAAAAGACCCAAAAATTGGGACTGTCCCTATAAAATCGGGACATCTGGTCACCCTATTGCATTTGGAGAGATTCCTTTTAAGATCATTCTAATAGTGCACTGCATTATGATGCTCAGGTGGTTTCTTTTTCACCTGTGTGTTTCAGTTGCCTTTGAAGCACCCTCTCCCTTTCTCTGCATCCAAAGAGGGCCTTTACTGGGGTTGGGTAAGGAGTAGGTGGGCTGGGGCAAGACTGGGGAGATGCAATTTATACTCACATTAACTCTACCTGTGGGAGTGGGGATTGGGAAAGAGTTCCTACAGGCAGCAGTAATCAGGAGCTTGGGTCTGTTGGAATCACCCTGTTGTGGAGGTGGAGAGAGAACTGGAGTCCCCCCAACCAGTCTTGTAGTAGTGCACATTCACACAGATGGCTTTGTACTGGTGGATCTGCTCAGATCCACCAGTCATCCTGTGGAGTGCTGGGGTGGGTCAGGATCCTGTCCTGTTGTGCTGACTAGTAAAATGGTTATTAAGGGGTTAACTGGCTTACTCAGAGTATAATGAATTGGAGCCAAGCTCTACCCTTCCTTACTTCCTGTTCAGCTAGTGACTGTTTCCCTTTCTACTCTTTGTCATGTAGTTGAATAAAGAAGCATGTTCTCAGCCTGCAGTACTGTAAGTAGTGTGTAGTTTTTGTGCATTGAGTGGTCCCTTTACAAAACTGATAGAATTCTCTGGAGGGAACCCTACTGAATTTTTCTCATCAGCAGCCCTGCCGTAGGGCAGTCTGACCCAGCAACTGTGTACCAAGTCCTGTTTCCACTGAAGTCATGATAAAAACCACTTGAACAAGCTCAATATTTGGCCTACAATCAGTGTAGCCAGCTCATTTGGAATTTGGTGGTTCTCCTTTCTTTTCCTCCTTTCTTTTTTAACACCTTGGTATTCTGTTGTGCATGCTGATAACTCCATTATGTTTCTCTCAGTATGGGATATGTGAGAGCAACACTGTCAGTCATAATATACTTTTAGATTAGTATTGCTATGCTAATACTTTTAGACAGTTCCAAAACCAGGAGTCACCATTTGCTATGGCCAATTGGCCTTTGAGTCTGTCAAAAATTGCCAAAAAATTATGCCCTTTCTTAAATCTGTGCAGTCCCACTAACATAGGTGTAGCTGTAATTGAGGGCTGGATTTAGTCCCAAATGTTTACTTCAACATGCAGGATATGAAGGAGAGTATGAAGAGCCTTTGGATATTGTTCTATCTTAATCTGCCATGTCAAAAGCTGTGTTTCAAGAAAAAACAAAGTCTGAAAGAATAAATGTCAGGCTTGCTTACTGATACTTATTCTTTCTGCTGATAGACCAGTAACTAACTGTTAAACAAATGAACATATGTCTTGTTCAGTCTATCAGAACTGATCACAATTGTTTTAATCACTTTTTTAAATCCTTTATTCCCTGTATAACCAGTAGACATTAAAAGTTCCCCTAGTTATAGTTGCAGACAATTGTCCCTTTTATATGTCTGAATACTGATATGCCAGACAATTAGCATTTGGACAAATGTTGTGGCTCATGTTTCATCGTGCATATCTCATTCTTGAGAAGCAGCCAAGAGAGATGAGCGAGTATCAGAGAGGGCTCAGAGTACAGCTGGGAAATCCTCAGGAGCACTGTGAGACAGAAGTGGCACAGAGAACAGGTGGGAGGTGCTGACAGTAACAGTGAAGGCCAGTTGTTCAACTAGGAGAGTGGTGGAGCTCTTGGACACCATTCCAAAATCTTTCAAACTGAATCTTTTCTTCCTCCAAACTTTCATTTCAGAAAAAATGAGCTCGAGCCCACTGCTGTTCAAATGAATAGCAATTTTGTCATTGGCTTCAGTGGGAGCATTATCAGGTTCATATGCAACTATGTTCTGAAAAATAATTTTGATTTATGTTATTAATTGTATATGGGTGTATTAATTTACCCAAGCAGTATTCATTATGCAATAGTTTATGTTCCTAAATAACTTCTAGATATGACTGCCAGTATATTGCATGATCCAGGTCTGCCTAAGCCTGTTATGTGCTTCAGGTATTTGTTACACAGTCTGCTGACATTCTCTTTAGATTTGTACAAGCTAGCTCCTGAGTGTGCATGATACCAAATGATATTATTATAGCGCAAAAACTGAGTTTACGATGTTGCACAAAAGTTTAAAGACAATCCCTGTCATCAAGTGCTTACAATCTAAATATCCCCAAGCTGTAGTCAGATCATTAACAGTAGGGAATGTGGCTTGGGCTCTCAAACTTTTTCAAAAGTGTGCATCATATTTTAAGAGAGTCTTAAAGATTTTGCACTTGCATTGGCCGTCGTCCCTGACAGATGTTTGGACAGGGCTATCAATTGCAAGAACTGAGCTCGCTTGGATTGTGATGTGATATTTGTTATAAAATCCAAATAAAAAAAATTAATTTCCTCTTTTCATTCTATTTTCCATCTACGTTTTCCATTCTGCCTCTTTCTTGTATGCTCTGATTTTTGCTTCTCCTTTACACCTCCTTTCTCTCCTCTCCTTCCTCCTTTTCTTACACTTCCCTCTTGTATTCCTGTTCCTCTCTTTCCTTTCCTTCCCTTCCTTCACACCTCCCTTAGCTTTCCTCTAGAGTAGTCTCAAGTGACCTATCTCCAGGTCAGTTGCCCTCAAATGCTCTATGAATCATTTCAAACAAAGAAAGATCTTGAAAATCAACACTGCCCTCTCCAATGAGTTACAAGTAGAGCTGCTTGGAAAATGGTCATTTCTGTGGCAAATTTAAAAAATTGAATTTTCTTTTTCTTTATTTCCCCCCAAAATGACAAGCATATGAAAAATGTTTAGTTTTTGAAAACCAAAAACCAGAAAAAGTATAAAGAACCAACAAATGTTCAATTTGAAAGGCCATCTTTTGTCATAAAATTTTTGATATGAAATCTTTCAATCAGGTGTAGTTACAAAATTTGTTTGTGCATAGTAACCATGTACAATGTACTATAGGTTAAGATTTACAGGAAATGTTGTACATTTCCTTACAGTACTACTACTTGTATTACACTTTCAGACTAGGGTCTCAAAGTACTTGACAACCTTAAGCTTCACAATACTTTGGTGAGCAAATATTATTATGCTCATTTTACAGATGTGGAAAACTGCAGCCCTGAGGAGTGAAGTGACTTGCTCAAGGTCACAAAGTGAGTCAGTGGCAGTGCCAGTATAAAATTCAGTTCTGTGCTTTAACCATTAGACACTGCCCCCCTCCTTTTTCGAGTTAAACTAGATAGTGAACCTGGGAACAGAAATGTCCTGGGGTAAAATCCTCTTATTACAAATATTGTTCTATTTCATCTGTTATAACGAAAAAAGCAACATTTGCAATTCTTCCCACAGCCCCTAATCCTGATATTTGAACAGACTACTTCACTTTCTACTACAATTTTGCAACTGAATGAGTCCTTTGATTTCCTGTTTTCACCATTTGCCAACCAATCAAGAGAAATCCGTGGTTTTAAAGCAGTGTCGACAGAACAGATACCAAGACTAAAATATATCATTCTGTTTCCAAAAGACTTCTACCCGAGCAGGCACTTTCTGTTAAAATAGAGGGAGTGTATCTGGAATAAGTGCATGCAGTGTAGTATCTGTGATTAATAAAATGTCTTATCTCCTTTGGCCAGTGCACATCTTGTAATTGGTTAAGAGCCAGGGTGACGTTCAGTAAGGCAAACTAGTGCATGGAAACAGGACAGATTTTTCAGTTCACCCGAGAGAGAGCCCTATCGTACATCAATAACAGATGGCACTCCAGTTGACTACAGGAAAAATATGACTCAGCTAATACAAAACGGGAAGTTCCAAGGTTGGATTTAAGCAAGATTGCCTGCCAACTCTCACTGTTTTGCTAGTAATTCTCACTCTTTAAAAAAACAGAGGACCTAAAGACTCAGCGATCTCACACATAACTTAGCCAATAAACCTTGTCGTTAATGATAGCTAGGAAGAAATTACAGATATTTACAGTGAACATGTTAGGGGCCTTGCTAGGAAAATTGTTATTCAAAACTGAGAGGGGGAAACTGGAAAGGAAAGGAAAAGCTGCAGAATTTCATGACTCTTTTCTCTAGGAAAGTAACAAGGTGCAACAACATCCTGAAAGAAGCAGTGAAAATCCCTTAGCTGTCATAAATGAGGAGTACAAGAAAGAATGGCTCAGCTATAAAAAGTGCAGTCACAGACAGACACTTTTGCACTTCCAAAGAAAACTGTTTCAGGTCCTTGCTCAGCTCCCCTGAGCCCTGTACCTTTCCCCCTTTCTTTGAAGTTGTCAGCAGGAACAGAAAATTCTCACAAGTGAGAAGAGTAAAATGATAGCAAGTTTTGAAAAGTCAGAAGGTCCCGATCCTGTTCCGTCCCATCTGTGCCACTGCAGATGCACAGATAAAATAAAAACAATACTATACCATACAATAAAATTTTATTTTTTGAAATGACACAAAAACTTGCATGTATGCTGAAATTAAAATTGCTTCTTTCTAGATTTTTCTGATTGCAAAATTCTGGATAAGTTCATCGAAGGTGACTCGACGAAGCATGTCTGCTTCCATACAAAATAGGGAAAGTGAATCAAGTCTGTCCTGACATATTGTTCTCTGAGGGTTTTTTATTCTTTTCAGCTGAGAAAAAGAGTGTTCTGTGGAGCAGTTAGTAATCATCAATGTTAGAAAAATACGTAGTGCGATCTCTACATTTGGAAATACAGATTGTATTCCATCTTTCAATATTGTGTCATGAAGATCAATGTGACTGAATTTCATTTTTTCTGTTTCATTAAACTTTGCGCGCATATAACAGTGGAACTGCCGTTCTTCTCCACAGAGATTCATGTTCAAATCAACAGGGTATGAGTCACTAGCTTTTGGGAACCTTGTGAATATTGTTAGTCAGATAAGTCCATATCGTTTAGAAAAGAAAATCTATTTGATACTTCTTTGTACACTTCACCTCTCCTATTCATATGAGCTTCAAATGTATCAAGTATAGCGTAATAAGTAGATATGTGAAATTTGTCTCTAGGATTCAGTGCTGTTTCTGTAGCACTGCTATCATTTGCTTGTTTTTTCCTGATTTGCTTGTGGGACTGGCTTCTTTGTAGTTAGTATCAGGCAAGATATCTTTTGGTATGTCTTCAAATCTTTCAAAATCATTCCTCAATGTGTGTAAGTGGTCTGCTAATGATCGACAGAGGTCTGCACATGTTTTCAAATCCAATTCTTTTTCTTGGAGAGCTTGACTTGTGTGGTAAAAGTGTTGTAAAATTTCATTCCACATGGTCAACATGAATACAAATTCTAGTTCTTGCATCTTGTTTGCAGTGTTTTCTGCCTCTCGTATAGTTTCTCTCTTTTGTGATTGGTCTTCAGCTATACTTTCAAATGCATCCACAATCTTTGAGTATGACTCCAGAATTGCACTTGTTGCCACTGCATGTGCCTCCCAGTGAGTATTAAAAAGAGATTTCAACACACGACAAGATCATTGCCAAATGTGTTTTAAGAACTGCCCATCGGTGTGTTGAGGCAGAGAAAAATGTATAAAATAACTGGACTGTTGAGAAAAAACTTACTGCCATCGGACAACAATTAACAGCATTGTGGCTAACAAGATTGAGAGAGTGTGCAGCACATGGTATGAATATAGCATATTTGTTCTGCTCTAAAAGCTGCTTCTGCGTTCCTTGATAATGCCCTGACATGTTAGCAGCGTTGTCAAAGTTCTGATTGTTCCCATGATGACTACTTTGATGCTTTTTTTTTTTTTGAATATCAAATATCAAATTTTTTTTAAAAAAATCTTTTTTTGGCGCCCCCTGCTTTGCTGGTGCCCTAAGCACGTGCTTAGTCTGCCTATTGGGTAATCTTGGTGATCAGCCTTGGTGATAGGGTTACCAGCCGAAGAAAAATTGATGGCAATTCAGGGACAGCTGGGAGGGAGTGATGCACAGAAGCAGGTTTGCTGGGGGCACTGTGAGAACATGGTGCTGAAGGCAGTTGACAAAGAGTGCACAGGGATCCATTAGTTGTTGGGGCCCCATAGAGCATTAGCCCTGACATGGCCACAACACTAGCCTGAGCCATCAAACAACTGGCATGCTATCAATGCCTACATCAAGTTAAAAGCTGGCACTGAGGCGCTCCAGGCCCCCACAAGGGACCCTGGCTTACATTACGTTAGTCAAAGGTGAACTTTTATACATCATTTTGCAGCAGAAATCCACTCTCTGGGCAAAGCTGTGTATTTTCTCAGCAAGTTGAAATTTTAACATTTAAAACTCCCTTTTCTTGCTTACAGCAGTGACTTCTATCTAATACTTCATGGAAAGATGACACCCTACCAACAATCACATGCACTTTGGGCTGACTTTTGCAGTGTTAATTCAAGCTAAGCTTCCACTAATGTGTGGTGCATATTTTTTTTGCCTGTGTTAGGACAGCAGGATAAAGCCATTGGTTTAGTTAGACTTTTATGTGAAAGACAAATTTCCTTCCTTCACCTTGCAGGTGATCATCATATGGTATAAAACATGAGGATGTTAAATTTTTCTACAAGGTACAAACAAGCTGTAATATGTAAATTACACATATTTTGGTATTTATATGCTACTGTGCTAACAAATCTAGGAACCTCTAACTTTTGCATTAGTTCCTAAAATGTGTGCCTCATTATATGTATGCCTCATTATAATATGAATTCATAAGCATTTTTTTATATGCAGCTCTTAAAAGAGTGGTTTTTAAAGAGAAATTTCTGCTAGTAAGAAGTTCTGACTTGACAGCTCTGGAGCCTAAAACGTTCTGTTTATCCACAAGACTGATACAGCGTGGACAGTGGAAGTGCAAGCTTCCCCACTATATGCTTTTTTCCTATTCTGGAGGGGCCCCCTAAGAATCGAGTCAATCTTGATTGATGCCCATTGAGTACTAGGCCTCTCTGAGGCTGCTAATTAGGGTGCCAACAATGCCAGCTATGATGGCTGGATACATGTCCACTGTGAACTGGATTGAACCATCAGTTCATTTAACATACACAACTGAACGCAGCCAGTCACTACCACTCTGATCTAAGTCTGAACCAGCGGCCTGCAGGTGAAATGCTCTGCATCCTCTTACCATGCCTATGAACCACCCAGTTCTATCTCTCGACAGCTTTTGCCCTGATTCTGTCAAAGTGTATCCAGGGACACTCAGGCAAGTTGAGAAAAATCAACTAAAGCTATGAAATTAATGTGCATAATTTAAAACATTAAACCCTGGTGTGGATGACTTACTCAGAAATGAAATAATTTTCACAGCTCTAATTGGTTGGTCTTATCTTTCCTAAGTGTCCCTCAGTAGACAAGTCTGCATTGTCTTGTGTGAGAAGTTTCTATGAAACTAATTAATGAGAGACAGAAGAATGTCGTGTTGCTCAAAAACCTGCACCTTTCACCAACAGAATTTGGTCTAGATATTACCTCACCTACCTTGTCTCTCTCGTATCCTGGGTCCAACATGGCTACAGCAATACTGCAAAAAACTAACCATTGGTATATTCTCTGTTCTGCTTTGCTTGCTGTTGAAGCAGGTGCCAGATGATTCATCACTAGAGTCATTCTGACTTTCATTTATGGATCCTCAGGGTAGATGTCTTTCTATTTTTTCATCTCTGGATGATTCATCTGAGTAAATTGACACTTCTATCAGAGGCTTCTGTCTCAGAACCATTGTCTTCTGTGGCCTCCAGATAGGTGGTTCTAACTGCTCACTCTCTAACCTAGCTGTTCTTCTCTTATGCTGCGCACAGACCTCTGATAAAGGAGATAGTCTTGGCCTTTTGTAACTCTGATACACATTCTCTCACATAGGGTTAGATTGTGACTTGGGCTGCATGATCATAATGGGGAGTCAATCCTTATGTGGTTATCCAGATCCTTGGTCCAGGCCATTGCTTACTCCCTTCCTAGCAGGGAGGTGTAGGAAATGTGTGAAGCCTGGCCTTTACCCCACCCTTATTCAGGAGGCAAGACTGGAATTGAAAGAGGGGTCTCTCTTCAAGGAAAAAATGAGGAAGAAAAGTCTTGTTCCTAAGCCATTCCCTGACATTTTCATGTGCCCAGATCTCATTTTCTGGGAAGACGTGCATAATTGCTGGTGTCTTATCATTTGTAGGTAACCCTGTGGATACAATTGGTGGCAATAAAAATAGAGACCTCCTTGTGTCATCATATTTTTATACTGTATATGTATATATTCTGTAAAATGATACATATCTATCTAAAGTTCCATTCTGTCTGGTTGTCTGTTACAGAGCAATATGTCAGAAATGGAAACACCTTCTGTAATGAGAGATGGCAGCCATGCTAGTCTTATATCAGATTAAACTTTCAACCATCTGGGTAAGTGGTAGAACATGCTTCGTCTGTTTTTGATCTGGCATACACTTTCCTTAATTTAGCTTTTCAGGATTTTCTATCTTTTCTTCAGCCCTTTTAGGCCTCTTAATTTAGGAGGATTCATCTGAGGAGACAATTTATATTTTAGTCAATTTATTATATACACATTTCATTTAGAAAAGATTCATTTTACTGAGCACCTCATCAAATAAATACATCCAAAAATATTGTAACACTTCATTACTAAAAATACCTTTTTTTTTCTAGCAGATGTGAAATGAGTTCTTTTGGATACTCTTTCTCTGCTTCCTTTCTGTCTAAAAACAAGAGTACTGCGCAAAAAACAAAAACCCTCTGCAACTCTGTTTCTAACTGACTGTGTGTGCAGAGTAGTAAGGTATAATCTATTATAATTAATGCTAATTAATTATTACATGGTCAAATGAGCAAGAAATGCACATGCAAAATCTTTAATTATATGAAAATTGGATAATCAATTGTGCATTCAAATACATGTTTGAGCATGCATGTACTTAGCACTTTAAAAAAAGATTAGTTAAGATAAAAAAGGCGTGAAAATAAAACACTTCCAAAAATACTTCCTACCATATATGAAAGAAACAAAAAGAGCAAAAAACAGACATAGTTAAGAAAAATATGCCACTTCAAATATAACTCATCTTCAAAAGAGAAAATATTTACATCAGCCAGCACACTGTACAGTAGCCATATAGAAAGGACATCACACCAGTGCTGTGATTCTATTCATCCAGTATTAGTCCAGTGCAGAAAGTCCCATTGAAACTAGGCAATGCAGAGAGACAAGGTTGCAGAATGAACTATTGAAACCATTGAATAAGATAAATCTTGATGTAAGTAAGGCTGGCAGAACTGGGCTCACATAACAGGCACATGTGCTGCATAAAGTTAGCAAACCTGTAGAAATACCTCTGTTACATACATGTATGGGGAGCACACGGGGGGGTCAAAACCAGAATTTTCTTGCCCTCCTGATTTTACTATTCTCACATAGCTTCATGCACATATCTTATGAAAAACTGTCCCACAAGAGCAAAGAGAAGATAGTTGATTATTCATTAAACAACCCATCAGGATTGGTGAAAACATGATGGGAAAGGCTGCTGCCCACAGTAGCATAGAGATAGTTCATAACGTTACCTGGAGCCACAGCATCCTGTTGGATGAGCTATACTGCATCCATAAGGACCTGGAAATTGAGTTTATCAGACAGTATTATCAGAGACATCCAGAAGTGAAAGAAGAAAGAGTTTGTAGAGGGAGGACAGAGGAAACTGGCGTCTGCTGGGGATGTGACTATCAGAGGAGATGAAAGTTCAGAAGTACAGTATGTTCAATACTGGCAAACAGAAACTGCAGTGGAAGCAAAGAGGCCTAAATAGCAAACACAGGCCTAAATAGCAAACATAACATGGACAGAACAACAGATATCTGTGAATTATATGGTGATTATTTTATCATAGTTCTGACAGTGCATAAATCAGAAGACTAAAGCTCAAATGACTGTATAAACAACAGACCTCCAAAATGGACTTGGTCCCACATAATTTAAAAATGTACAATTAAAGTTATACAATGGATGGATTGTCAAGTCCACTATAGGCTACTTCCAACTCCCTCTATTCCACTCTCCATTGCTTCTGTCCCTCCTACTGCCATACATTCTCTGCCCAATCTAGCAAACTGGCTCCATCTCCTTCATTTTTTTTTTTTTTTTTTTTTTTTTTGCCATTCAAACACCCATTCTGCTAGTCTAGCTCATCTTTGTCAATGAAGTATCTCACCTGCTGATCTGGTGGTCTGGCTGCTAGCTGGGCATGCAAGAAATGAAGGGTCATTTCCAGCTGATGGACTGTTGAATGCGAAATGAGTGGACGGTTCATGCCACTTCTATAGCTGTCAATAATTGGGACTCTTATTGGCAATCTCAAAAGAGAGGGTAAGGATTATGTGGATGCTGAGATTGAACTAATTTTTCTTCCCCTAAAGGTGGATCTGCCAGTTGAGATTTGAGGGTAATGAAGAAGCATTATTGATGCTCTTGTTGAACTGTAGGTTGTTCTTGGACATATAGAATATTTCAGTCTCCAGGGCTGACAAACTGGAAACTTTTACCACATTTAATTTGCTTAAAATTGTATGTAATGTGAAACTTTGAACAGAAAAATCTATTCTGAGTCAGCTTGTGGCTACCATACAGGGATTGGATATCACAGATTGGATTCGTAGATGGGTAGCCTCTTGTTACCTGGTCCTGTTGAGGGCTACAGGGCTGCAGAAGCAATGTAGTCAGCTGTTTGTGAGAAGGTTGAAACAAATGTTTCTTTGGCAGTAACTTCTGGGATGGTGTCATTGATGAGTGCTGAAGGATGTAATAACCTGTGAAACAAAACAAATATTAAACTGGTATACTATTTAATATGCTTTTTCCTATAGAGTGGGTTGTCATAGAAGCCAGAAACATACGCGAAAAAAATCACCAATTTCCTTGCTCAATAGTAATATAAAACATGTAAATAAAATGATGCAGAAATGTTAATGCTTTTCACAGTCACTATCACTACGCTAAACCATTCCTGATTTTACACCTTAATGAAATAAAGCAGACTACATAGCATTAAGACAATGAACACCTGTAATTTGAATAATAGTACATTATCTCACTAGGAGCTGGACTGGACTATGTGCCATCGAAGGAAATAAGAGGAAGTAAGCTCTTGCTCCACTGCTCAGGCTACTCAGTTTCAGTAGGCAAGAGCTGGTTGGAAAATTGGCTTCTATTCCTGAAAAAATTTTGACCAAACAAAACCAGACAAAATAATTTTAATAGAAATTTTCCATGGAAATGTTCAACTGTTGGGTAGAAAATAAAAAAAACCCTGATATATTTTGTCAGAAAACCAAAACATTTTGATTTGAAAATGCTGCTATGGTGCCGCTGGGAATTGTAGTTCAGGTTCCTCATGCTTCCATTCTCCTTAATGAGCTGGGCTCACTGTTTGGACTACATCTCCCTGATGCACTATGGTCTCCCTTCTGGTGAGGGGAGTTGTAGTCTAGCTGGGGAGCCGAGCCTATAATGGACAATGAGGACCTGAGGAAAGCAAACTACACTCCTACAATCCCATGAGGCATAGTGGCAGGATATCAAATCAAAATATTTTTTTCAGCCAAAATACGTATTTTTTTGGACAACGTGTTTTGGTGTTTGTAAAAAAAAAAAAAAAAAACACCCAAAGAATCAACATTTTCCATGAAAAGCAGACACTTTAATAAAATAGTTGAAAACCCAATTTCAGTCGAAAAGCAGTTTTGATGGAAATTTTTTGAACAGCCCAAGTCTGGGCACATAGGTGTAAGCAGGCATTCCAAACCCTTCTGCTTATTCCTCATCCCCTAAAAACCAGTAGGTGGAGAGTGTTCCTTGACTTTTTTCCCATGGAGTGTGTCATAATTTACTGTTGGTATAAGCCAGCAGTATAGTGCCATCTCTCATCCTTGGGAACAAAGGAGATGCAGGGAGGGAATTGTACTTCAGAAACGTCGCTATAGTCACAGTGCTTCCTAGGGTCTACTTGGAGGGTGGTGAAACTTGCTCTGTGATGTGCCTAAAGGCACAATTTAGTCCTAAAAATGTAACTCTTACATTTCAAGGTCAGGAAATATATATCAGTGGTGCTGATTTGGGATTCATTGAGTGTTTAATCCATTCACAGACTTCAGACCAACTTCAGGGAACAGAGTGGGTGAGTGTTCCCTTTCCACTCCTCTTCAACATGCTTAATGTGATTTGTATTAAATTAAAAATAACGAGTTAAGTCAATATCAGTCCCCAGTAGTCAGAAGACCATTGCCTATAATTGATTTTTACATCGCTTGGCATAGAGGTTTTTTTTATTCTATCTGTTCCTTGGTAATTAACTGCATAATTCCTCTAGCAATTATGTATGCTCTTAAATGATGGTCTCATAATTTAAAACTTGCTAGGAGCAGCTTTAGTTTATACACTTGTATTATTTGCTTTTTTGGATCAATTCTACCTATGTTTCCACACAGAATCTAGCCCCTGTAGAATTTATAACCCACAACTCCCACCCTCCCCACATTCTTCTTCCCTAGTGGATTCCCAATCATGTTCATGGATTACTATGTAATTTAAGGTTTCAGAGTAGCAGCCGTGTTAGTCTGTATTCGCAAAAAGAAAAGGAATACTTGTGGCACCTTAGAGACTAACAAATTTATTAGAGCATAAGCTTTCGTGAGCTACATGCATCCGATGAAGTGAGCTGTAGCTCACGAAAGCTTATGCTCTAATAAATTTGTTAGTCTCTAAGGTGCCACAAATACTCCTTTTCTTTTTATGTAATTTAAATGTTAGAACTATATTACGCCTTCTTTATTTTTAATTTAAATGAAACGCTGCATGGCTTCTGCCTCAGACCTTGTTCAGACACCAAATCTTGTTTGTCATGGTTAAGTCATAGTTACCCCTGGCTGAACTGTGGTTACAGTCTGTGGTTATTCCAGGCATGTCTAGCTTTATGAATCAGGCCTGACCAATGTCTGTCTTTCCACATTATTGTTACTATATAAATAACAAATATTAAACTATTGGTATGGTGAACAGTGACAGATTTTTAAGATAATATGTGGTCCAATGAATAGGATACTGGAATGGGAGTCAGGAGACCTGATTTCTGTTCCTGTCTCTTCTATTGATCTACTCTGTGACCTTTTGCAAGGCACTTCACCTCTTCATATTTCTGTTTTCTGTCCTACCCCCCAGTTTGTCAATTCTATTTAGATTCGGGATAGGGCCCATCTAATACTACATGTTTGTACAGCGCCTAGCACAATGAAGCCCAGATCTCAGCTGGAATCTTTGGGCACTAATACAATGAACATATCATTTTCATATGAATAACAAAGATTAACTGTTGTGCTGTCAACCATATCAAACATAGCTTAACCACTGAAAAGAGCCTTAGGACAGTGTTTCAAACATGATTAGCAACGTATCACTGTAGGGAAAAAAAAATTCTGGGGACTTCTGATGAGTTCTTGAAAGCACTAGTTTTACCTGACGTGAGCAAACTGTCCTTCAGAGGAAAAAAATATAATAAAAAAAATTTAAAATTATTTTTTCCTTATAAGGTGACTTCCCTCATAGGCATTCAAGCATAGGTGATGCCTATCCTGTTCTATGCTCTTCTCTTTCATTTCAGCTCTGTTGCTCTCTACCCTGTCTCCCTCCTGTGGGCAATTATGCACCTTATTGAAGTTAGTGGGAGTTGAGGGCACTGAGATTCACAGGATCTGGAATAAGGTGCTGAACAGAAGTGTATTCAGCCTACTTTCCATTTCCTCTCTTACCTCTGTAGAGACAGACAGTGGATATCACCAGGAATTTCATTTCTTCTGTGTTTCTCAAAAATGGTCCTTCTCATGTCGTTTCATGCAAAAGGACTGACAGCATGATGTTTGTTAATGTTGGTGATCTAGCAAAGTTCCCACATAACTGATGTGTGAATTGGTTCTCTTTTTTAAGCAGTTATAAAATCTTGTGCTTGTAGTCTGTATTTATAATTAGTCACGTAAGGAATGTGCAAACAGGCTTGCGGTGGAGAACATTGCATGGGCAGCAGAAGAGGAAGTCAGTTGTGTGGATATAGTAATAGCATTGACCTTCATGGTCCACTTTGAGATAGTGTCACAATTGCCAGTTTACTGAAGATGACGGAGATGGCATACACAGTTATATTTGTTCCAAAATTGTTTTTACATAACGCTATGAAAATAACAAAGCGGACACTTCTGTTTCTTCTCTGTCAATGGGAGCTCCTAGTGTGCAGCATCTCAGAAGAAAGCCATTAACTTAAGAGCGTACCACTGAGATAAGTCTTCATGCCACTGACCAACGACAAACTAGCAGGAGCACCTACTTCCTCTAGTGTTTTATAAACCATCTAATTATCCTTTAGCTTTGATGTGTCATCAATGCAGTGTTGCCTTGTCAAGTTGGCAGGACCCCATCCAGTTTTAGCAACAGGAAGTTTCTTCTGTGAATGCTTAAAACTTTTTATCATTATTTACTAAATAGGTAGAATGAGAGTGACGATGATACAGAAATGTTTGGATCTTCTCAGGAGTCTTCCAGACCCTTTGAGATATTAGCAAGTCCAGCTGTAAAGTTACTAAAATGAATAATTTCCTTTAATTCAAAGCATTTGACTATCTATCTTACTCTCTCTCCTTCATGTACCTGGTAAAATCCCTTTCTTGCTGAGTCTTTTCACTCTTCCTTTATTTTAGAAAACATAGAGAAACTATTTAACTCTATAAACTGGATCCTGGCCATGTGATTTTGGTGGAAAAGATAGAAGAGCAGAAGTAAAATCATACCACCTTAGCTTATTCCTAGGGGTGCTAGCATTGTTACTGCTAGTCCTGAGACAGACACCGATACTCCAGTAATTATAGTTAAGTACTTTTGTTTGATCTGTATAATAATTCCTGAGTTTTCAGGTAATTTCCCTTATGTGCTCACAAGCAGGTTGGAAGAGACTGTTTGCCAGGCGGTATTTTTTTTTTTCAATTCACTCCTTCGCTAGCAAATAGGCTTCCTGTCCCACATTTTTATGACCTTTTTCTTTCAGATTTAGCATAACTCAATAGAGTTGTATACGTATATCTCTAATTTTATGCTTTTCATCCCCCCAGATAAATTAACTATCCCTTGGCCTTTACTTACTCAGTAACACACTGTAGTACTGAAGACTTTCACAATGATCCAATATATTGCAAGTGTTTGTTACCACAGAGTTTTAAAGCCCCTCTCAGGATAGGGGTTTCAGTGTGCTGGGAGCGATACAAATTCTCCTTCTGAAAAGAACCACCAGTGGTGTAAATAACTGGAACCTCTGAGCCTAGCATACCCCATGCATCTCACTTGGTTCATCTCAGATCCTCCAAAAGAGCCCTGATAATGCAACTTCCAGAAAAGGTGTGTTCAGGGATGATGATACCCCATCAGTTACCATTCACCACATACACCCTCCTTCAACACGTACCTGAAAATAAGCACACTGACCAAGGTCAGTATTAAGACAACTAGAAGAGATGTTCTGAAGGGCCAACATTTTCAAACGAGGGTGCCTATACTTATACTGGGCACCTATAATTAGGCACCTGATTTTTCAGAAGTGCTGAGCAACAAACAAAGCCAAAATCTTGGTCCAGGTTGATAAGCCAAAAATGTGACCTACATGTTTTGTGTTGATGGTAGGTACAGGTATGGTCATTGATGGACGACTGTTCCTGCCACATGTATATCTGCTCTGTTCTTGTTTCCAAGCAACTACAAGAAATTTAAGAGAATCATGCTAGCAATGTGTAAGAATTCTTTAATGCGCTCTGAGAAAGGAGGTTGCCTGGCTAAATAATTGGAACTGGAAAATTGTTGGTTTAATATTGATTGGACAACTGTTCATTCTGTAACCTAGTAAAAGTGTGTATAGGAAACAAACAATTGTAATTGGTTATTGGAGTTTTGGATCTCTTTCCTTCCTGTAAAGTACATTCCAGTTGGCTATTGAAGCTGTGATGTTACTCCTAAATAATAGCCTTCCTTGGGGCTAGTTTTAATCTTTTTGGCCTGACTTTGATGGTATCCCCAAAAAATGCTGCCTGTGATAATAGCCTCCCAAGTGATCCCTACTCATTGCTTACCATGACTAACCATTCAAAGCCTCCCATGGTTGTAGGAAACCCCATGAACCTGGCAATGCTGTGGCTGAGAGGCAGGTTGCCACATGCATGAAAATTCTATGCAATTATATTTCAGTTAGCTATTCTTGCAATGAATTTTCAAATAGATTTTAGTCCAATGAATAGTGTAGTTCCATAGCTACCTGAATTATGTCTTGGATGGTGCCACTCATCTTAAAGTAAAATATGGTGATGAATTGGCTGAGCAGAGATAGGTCAGCCAAGGAGGGCAGTGTAATGAATCTACTATGGTGACTCTCCTGGCTCCTGACTGGAGGCTTACAGCTCAGCCAAGGGGGGGAATGTTCCATGGCATCTGGGAGGGCAGTTAGAGACTTGTGAGTGGGAAGACAGTGATGAAGGCAACTGTTCCTATGGCAGCTCTGGGAGGTGGAATCAGGGTTTCAGGAACTGGCTGTGTACGGTTGGGTCTATTTGGTTTAAAAACAGCAGGGCTTGTTTGCATAGTATAAATAAGCAAGTTACACCAGACCTGATTCCATGATGTGAGTGTCCCTCCAGTAATGGAAACCATCCACTACCTGGGCAATGGCCAATGATGCTTTACACATATTGCACCAAATTAATCCTTGATGCAACATCAGTGACTTCAGTGGTGTTCCACTAGAGATGACCATGGTCCTTTATCTCTTGCCAATGAGAAAGGAAAATCTTGGTGCTTGAATGTGTAAGTCTGTCGTCTTCCAGAACAGAAATTACACTAACTAGGAGAAATGACTACTGATGTAAGATATCAGTGGGCCAGATTTTCAGCTGATGTAAATCCTTGTGGCTTCACTGAAATCAAGTGAGCTATGACAATTTACATCAGGATATGAAATGCCCAGAATATCTAAAAATTTGGATTTAGTATCATGTTGGGAGTAGCTCCCAGGCTCTTCTTGCACATTCTTGTTCTCCTCTAACTTTCACAGATGCTCTTGGGCTACCTAACCCATTCTGTCTAACCCTTACTAGACTTTCCCTTTGCTCTTTTTGTCCTCCGTGCTTTCTGTGGATATTCTCTTGGTCTAGACAAATTGAGGATAATATAACTTGTGTCTCTGGACCAAAGAATAGTTAGCAGAATAATGTTTGACAGCATAATTGTGTCTGGAAGTGAAGGAACACTGATGTTTAACTGTGGGCCATGTTAATGTCAACTAGGTGTAGAGAGAATGAGTGACTAATAAGTATTTGACACAGTTCATTATCAGTTCTGGAAGATTAAATAACAAGACATACATTAACTCAATAATTAGCTACCATCATGTCAACTTGATAAAAGAGTACCATTAAGCAAGGATGACATATTACTACAACCTTTTAATATTTATTTTTTTCAACACAGAAGATTAAGATAAATCAACTGCCAACGATTATCCTTTTCCTTTGAAGTAAACACATTTTTAACAGAGTTAAAAGATAACTGGAAGTAGTTAATGTTGACTCCTAGTTTTGGACTCTAAAAGTATTTCGTTACTGACTTTACAAAGTATGATTCAGACTATATTTCCCTGGAAAAGAATAAAACTGGATATGGACCTTACCGGGGACAATAGATCTTATTTATGTAAAGAAAGCTTCAGGATATGGTAACAACATTAAGATGACACAAGATCACATGTGCAGGAATCAGTAAGAGGAAGGATGGTCTTGTGATTGAGGCACCGGGCTGGAACTCAAGAGATCTGTGTTCAGTTCCTAACTCTGCTGTAGATTTCCTTGGTTACCACAGCCAAGTTACTTCATTTCTCTGTGCCTCAGTTCCATCTGTAAAAAAAAAAATGGGGATAATATTCCTTCCTTTCTCCTATAATTTATCTGTCATGTAAACTCATTGGGGCCGGGACTTGCTTTTACTGTGGCATCATGATACCTAATTATTAAGTGAGTTAGTGTTTGTCTTATTTAAACTACCAGAATGGATAATGAACACCTTGGTGTACAATCTCTTATCACTGACCATGTGGAAAGTGCTTGTTTATATTCTGGATATGGATAAAGATTATATCTGTGGTTGTTGCCAAACTTAACCAAGTTGATTTCTTCTATCACTTATCATTCTGATAGTGAAATACAAGTGGGTGTTTGGATGAGGAACAGTTGCCTCACTTATAATTGGGCTTCTGATTTTCAGTTTTAATCAATAAACAGGTTTCAGAGTAGCAGCCGTGTTAGTCTGTATTTGCAAAAAGAAAAGGAGTACTTGTGGCACCTTAGAGACTAACAAATTTATTAGAGCATAAGCTTTCGTGAGCTACAGCTCACTTCATCAGATGCATTTGGTGGAAAATACAGTGGGGAGATTTATATACACATACAGAGAACATGAAACAATGGGTTTTATCATACACACTGTAAGGAGAGTGATCACTTAAGATGAGCCATCACCAGCAGCGGGGGGAAGGGGGAGGAGGAAAACCTTTCATGGTGACAAGCAAGGTAGGCTATTTCCAGCAGTTAACAAGAACATCTGAGGAACAGTGGGGGCAGGGTGGGGGGGAGAAATAACATAAGGAAATAGTTTTACTTTGTGTAATGACTCATCCATTCCCAGTCTCTATTCAAGCCTAAGTTAATTGTATCCAGTTTGCAAATTAATTCCAATTCAGCAGTCTCTCATTGGAGTCTGTTTTTGAAGTTTTTTTTGTTGAGGGATAGCCACCCTCAAGTCTGTAATCGAGTGACCGGAGAGATTGAAGTGTTCTCCGACTGGGTTTTGAATGTTATAATTCTTGACGTCTGATTTGTGTCCATTTATTCTTTTATGTAGAGACTGTCCAGTTTGACCAATGTACATGGCAGAGGGGCATTGCTGGCACATGATGGCATATATCACATTGGTAGATGCGCAGGTGAACGATGATGAAGATGTCATCAATGTAGCGCAAGTAGAGTAGGGGCATTAGGGGAACAGTGGTTCCCATACCCCACCCAGCAATATTGTTAATCTATCCAACTATACTCTTAACCCAGCAGAAGAATGTGTCCTATTTTGGGGCCTCTCCTTTTGCCCTTCCACCCCCACAAACATGATATAGTTCTGTGGTGACCTAGAATCCTATTTTCGACATCTCCAACTCAAGGAATATTTCCAACACACCTCTGACCAACATATTAACCCACTGAGACCTTCCTACCAACACTACAAAAAGAGAGATTCTGGGTGGACTCCTCCTGAAGGTCGAAACAGCAGACTGGACTTCTACATAGAGTGCTTCCGCCGACGTGCACGGGCTGAAATTGTGGAAAAGTGGCATCACTTGCCCCATAACCTCAGCCGTGAAGAACACAATGCCATCCACAGCCTCAGAAACAACTCTGACATCATAATCAAAAAGGCTGACAAAGGAGGTGCTGTCGTCATCATGAATAGGTCGGAATATGAACAAAAGGCTGCTAGGCAGCTCTCCAACACCACTTTCTACAAGCCATTACCCTCTGATCCCACTGAGAGTTACCAAAAGAAACTACAGCATTTGCTCAAGAAACTCCCTGAAAAAACACAAGAACAAATCCGCACAGACACGCCCCTAAAACCCCGACCTGGGGTATTCTATCTGCTACCCAAGATGCATAAACCTGGAAATCCTGGACGCCCCATCATCTCAGGCATTGGCACCCTGACAGCAGGATTGTCTGGCTATGTAGACTCCCTCCTCAGGCCCTACGTTACCAGCACTCCCAGCTATCTTCGAGACACCACTGACTTCCTGAGGAAACTACAATCCATTGGTGATCTTCCTAAAAACACCACCCTAGCCACTATGGATGTAGAAGCCCTCTACACCAACATGCCACACAAAGATGGACTACAAGCCGTCAGGAACAGTATCTCCGATAATGTCA
Source organism: Dermochelys coriacea (assembly GCF_009764565.3). Lineage (NCBI taxonomy): Eukaryota > Metazoa > Chordata > Testudines > Dermochelyidae > Dermochelys > Dermochelys coriacea. The sequence goes on along the minus strand of NC_050071.1, from coordinate 31,243,309 downwards.
CGGCTAACCTGGTGGCTGAACTTTGTGACTTTGTTCTCACCCATAACTATTTCACATTTGGGGACAATATATACCTTCAAATCAGTGGCACTGCCATGGGTACCCGCATGGCCCCACAGTATGCCAACATTTTTATGGCTGACTTAGAACAATGCTTCCTCAGCTCTCGTCCCCTAATGCCCCTCCTCTACTTGTGCTACATTGATGACATCTTCATCATTTGGACCCATGATGAAAAGAAGCCCTTGAGGAATTCCACCATGATTTCAACAATTTCCATCCCGCCATCAACCTCAGCCTGGAACAGTCCACCCAAGAGATCCACTTCCTGGACACTACGGTGCTAATACGTGATGGTCACATAAATACCACCCTATATCGGAAACCTACTGACCGCTATTCCTACCTACATGCCTCCAGCTTTCATCCAGACCACACCACACGATCCATTGTCTACGCCAAGCTCTACGATATAACCGCATTTGCTCCAACCCCTCAGACAGAGACAAACACCTACAAGATCTCTATCATGCATTCCTACAACTACAATACCCACCTGCTGAAGTGAAGAAACAGATTGACAGAGCCAGAAGAGTACCCAGAAGTCACCTACTACTGGACAGGCCCAACAAAGAAAATAACAGAATGCCACTAGCCATCACCTTCAGCCCCCAACTAAAACCTCTCCAACCCATCATCAAGGATCTACAACCTATGCTGAAGGATGACCCATCACTCTCTCACAGACCTTGCGAGACAGGCCAGTCCTTGCTTACAGACAGCCCCCCAACCTGAAGCAAATACTCACCAGCAACCACACAACAGAACCACTAACCCAGGAACCTTGCAACAAAGCCCGTTGCCAACTCTGTCCACATATCTATTCAGGGGACACCATCATAGGGCCTAATCACATCAGCCACACTATCAGAGGCTCGTTCACCTGCGCATCTACCAATGTGATATATGCCATCATTGCCCCTCTGCCATGTACATTGGTCAAACTGGACAGTCTCTACGTAAAAGAATAAATGGACACAAATCAGACGTCAAGAATTATAACATTCAAAACCCAGTCGGAGAACACTTCAATCTCTCCGGTCACTCGATTACAGACTTGAGGGTGGCTATCCTTCAACAAAAAAAACTTCAAAAACAGACTCCAATGAGAGACTGCTGAATTGGAATTAATTTGCAAACTGGATACAATTAACTTAGGCTTGAATAGAGACTGGGAATGGATGAGTCATTACACAAAGTAAAACTATTTCCCCATGTTATTTCTCCCCCCACCCCACCCCCCACTGTTTCTCAGATGTTCTTGTTAACTGCTGGAAATAGCCTACCTTGCTTGTCACCATGAAAGGTTTTCCTCTTCTTTCCCCCCCCCCGCTGCTGGTGATGGCTCATCTTAAATGATCACTCTCCTTACAGTGTGTATGATAAAACCCATTGTTTCATGTTCTCTGTGTGTGTATATAAATCTCCACACTGTATTTTCCACCAAATGCATCCGATGAAGTGAGCTGTAGCTCACAAAAGCTTATGCTCAAATAAATTTGTTAGTCGCTAAGGTGCCACAAGTACTCCTTTTCTTTTTAATCAATAAACGCTGATCAAACACCCCTGATTAAAAAAAAAATGAAATTGGTTTTTATCCAATAAACACTGGAAATGGTTACTAATGTCTACACGGAGCAGTAATGTGTGATTTCTAATGTGTTGTGCTTTAATTGGTCTGCGTAGATCCTCTCAGTGTGCACAAAATGTTCCCTACTGTGCTTTAATGTAGTGCTGTTTGAAGTAGTATTATGTTAAAGTACACTAGGGAACATTACATAGAGATTACTCATAACAGTGTGTGTGTGTGTGTGTGTGTGTGTGTGTGTGTGTGTGTATATACACAGTATATACAAAGAGAGAGCCCCAACTCTCCCCTGTTTTTGGACATCTAAATAAAACTCAAAAATTGATTAAAAAAATAACTCCCCCAAAATGAAATTAATAAACTCAGAAAAACAGATGCCATACTTATAATCAGTATGGGTAAACTGGATATTCAAATTTTCTGTTTTCCACTAGTTTGATTATAGGATCTATTTATAGCCAATACTTTGACTATTCCAGTTCAATATTAAAAATGCTCAAGAGACCAAATAACGAAGCACAGCCAATTTATTGTCTAAAGACAGTACAGGAAAGAAAGCTAAAACGTTACAGTCTTTCTAGGAAACAGTTTTTCCCAGTCTGGTCAGTTCACTTTACACTGAAGGTGTGATCCCAAAACTACCTCTATTTATATCAGACTTGTTTTCAAGTTAGGAGAGCTTTCCATTCATCACTGTGTTCTAACACACCAGTTCTTAAAAAGAACAGGTGTACTTGTGGCATCTTAGAGACTAACAAATTTATTAGAGTATAAGTTTTCATGGGCTACAGCCCCCTTCATCAGATGCATAGAATGGAACATATAGTAAGAAGATGTATACGTACAGAGAAGGTGGAAGTTTCCATACAAACTCTAAGAGGCTAATTAATTAAGACTGGTTAGCCTCTAAGGTGCCACAAGTACTCCTATTCTTTTTACGGATACAGACTAACGCAGCTGCTACTCTGACACCAGTCTTTGCAAGTTTTGTACTTTTCCTTATTTCTTGTTTTCAGTACATTCCAGGTACCAATAGGAGTGAAGCCATCTCCTAAACATGTATCAGGGCAGAAATTCATATATCTTGTCTTTAACAGGGTTCCTGTTTTCTAATGCCAAAGCTGATTTCAGCTTTGCAAAGTGGTGTGAGATACTTGACATCTGTAAACAGAACTGTGGGGAGAGCTTAATACAGTCACTTGACGTAACTTTCGAACACCTACATATATAATATCACAATAACAATATGTTAATGTTGTACACATAAAACCTATTAATGTGTGTGTAAAATCTATATTGGCCAACAGAGCTTAATAACTGTTTTTGCTTATCTTTCTAGTAAGGCTTTTTCTTTCTCGTGCAATTTAGGTTGTGCATAAATTCTAGTATTCCTGTCATTTCATCTTATTTGATTTTGATTTTTCAGCCCAGTTTTAGAGAACTAATTTATGGAAACCAAATGCAACGGTGTGTACTTTCAAGGCCACAACACTATTTAAGACATCTCTTATGGTCTTAAAGGGACACACCATTACCTTACTACTGGTACAAAATTTGGAGAGACATGGAGAGTTGCTGCATGTCTATCTTAAGGTCCATCAAAGCTAGATTAATTTTAGAAGCTAGATTTAAATACCTTCCTGGTAATGAGATGAGGCCAGATCCTAAAGCTCCTGTTTTACACAAGATGAAGATCTGGTCCATTTTTCATTATATGCCACTTTAATAGTGGTTTCTGTTGTTTAGTTTTATGCTGGTGTTAAAGTTTGAGCTGTTGTATTGTAGATGAATTGAGGTGCCTTCATGGAAGGTACTTTAAAATATTAATATTAGTGCATTCCCCAGTGGATATTGCAGTAATGCCAATCTCAAATAGTCTAAAATCATATCAGGCCCTGAAAATTATGAGATTTAAAAAAATACCTTTTTAATTCTTTTCATTTATATTCTGGCTTTTGAGACTTTAGTGTTCATGTGTTTGAGCTTTTCTCTGAAGCCACAAGGGCTAGAAACTTGCTTTTGTAATAGTGAAAGCCAAGATTCTCATATTATCATTGACTCCAAGAGCTGAGGCTTTGTGAAAAACAAGAAATGTCACAACACTGGTACTGTGATTTTTGAAAATATCTATTTGTATTGGATCAAATTGTCTAAATAGTTGGGGGGAAAAGAGGGTAAATTTATATTGAAATCACATGAACAAAGTTCGGACAGGAAAATGAACTCTTGATGGGAGGTACTAATTGTTATTAATTAAACAATTTACAGATGATAGAATTAGTATTGACCCAGAACAATAAAAAAGTAAATTACTTATAGAGTAGGCAAGATTACAATAAGGGAAATTAAATAAGTTAATAAATCAAAATTAATGGGCGTCTGAAACAATTATAGTCATTAATGGAACTGCAGTCACTTTCGATACGTAAAATGAAGTCTATAGGAACTAATAATGTTATTATGCAAAAGAAATTCATGTGGTAAAAGGAGGAGATATATAGGCCACAGTCTTCTAAATGGGTGACTAAACTTAAGTATCTAATTTAAGTGGCCCAATTTCAGAGGTGGAGAATTCTTGCGGCATCCACTGCAAGTCAGACTGTGGGTTTTTTTTCCAGTTGCTTTTTATGGTAGCTCATATAAAATGCTTCTGAAGCCAGTGAGAGTTGTGCTTTCAGAATACATCAGGGTCAGGTTCTTCTTGATGTGGCTTTTCCCTAGGGATTTATAAAAATACACACTAACTCATGAATAAGGTCCAGATTCTGATCCCTGCACCATACCAAAATAGGCAGGTTCAGTGCTCAGTGACTCAGGGAAGGCTTTGGGGACAGAATGCTTTTCCACAGGTCATGAAGCTACTTTGTGGATGCTTCTACTATTACTCCTAGACACTGCTTCTGTGTGATGCAGCTACATCAACGTGCAGCTCTAACTCCTTTGTGATATGTTCCAGTTCATAGCTCCTTTGGTTAGAAAACCTATTGCACTGCTGCCAATACTGGAAACAGACTCTTTAGAGAAGGAATAATGTCTACAATAGGGCTTCATAGACTGCTCTTGAAATCCTTTCCTACCCATCACAGAATTTCTTACCAAGGGGACTGCTAACATGATGTAGAGCCTTGGAATGGGATTTCTCATATATGGGAAAATGAAAAACCATCAAGATCAAACTGAAAAAGGCTTATTTACAGACACATTTTTGGGGTCTACATTTGCTCATGCAATCATTGCCATTACACACAGAAATCAGGTAGTTGAATGTGCAGTTGACACCTGCAGGTACCTCACTTGCAAGCACAATCACACATACGTTGCACAGACGTGTGCACACAAAAATATGTATGTATCTTGATTCTCTCTTTTTTTTTTAAATTAGCTCTGAAATCCTGGCTCCATTGAAGTCAAAGGCAAAAGAATTTCCCCAAGGTCACTAATGATGGAACCTAATATATTGCTGTGAACTTTCTAACAAGGAAATTTTCAGTCTATATACATATATATCCCATATGAAGAGGTTTAGGTCCATAGTTAAAGATATGGAATTTGATTTTGGTTATGTTGAGCGGCCATTGACTTTTTAATTGGAGCTGTGAGTGCTGGACACCTCTGAATATCAGGCCTTTGTAGCCTTTAAGTTCAAAAATAAATGAACTTAAAAATAGTGGGGTGTTTTCAGGTACTAAAAGAGACACAAATAAATTATGAAGTTAATGCAGGGAAACAGAGGTAATGTGTTATGCCTTTGATCTCCTTTATAGCTGCCACACCATATTGTTAGCTTATTTGAAAATGCAATGATGCATTAAAACACAATAGCCAGGAAACTGAAGACCTACAGCCATTTCATATCTAGAAGGAGAGCTGTATAATGTTACTGAGGCAGATTTAATCAACAGGAACCAATGCTGGAGGGCAGTGATAGATAAGCAAAGAAATAAGTCCCAGAGTCATTGTAATTAAAGACATCTGGGTGTTGTCAGTGTGCATAAAAGGCCATTTCAGAAACAGTTTATAAGCATTCCTGAAATGTTCTCACTAAATGGACTGTGCAAGCCTTTACATTGCATGCCACTTGTACATATTTTTTTTAATGGACAGGAATGCAAGATGAGTATTCCCACCATCCATCCCATGCTGTTTTTATGTTAGAAAGGCATGGCCACTTAAGAATTTATAAGGACAAATTGGTGGCCAGACACTAGAGCAGATGGAAACATTTAGCTGATTCACCTGTTTAGTGAATGGACTAATCATGGGTACATCTTGCTGCTTAGATTTGAGCGAAGACTCTTGTGATCCATAGGCAAAAATTCTCTTATATGAGATCTCTTACCAAGCCAGTAGGAACAATGAAAAGTGCATCTCTTACGCTCCCTTCTCTGCAGTTGAACCTCTTCTGCAGAATGGAATTCAGGTGGTGGTTAGAGCTGACAAACAGCAAGATTACAGAGCTTAGTTTCCTTTCTAGGATGTAATAATGCTGTTTTTAAATAGTTGACTCTCCACTCGGAGAATAAATGTTTAATGTGGGAAGAACAGCTTTGTAATTTTCCTCAATAAGGTAAAGATAACTACAGTAGCTGGAAGTCATAGTTTAAAGTACAAATTGTTTGACACAGACCCAGGTCAGCTAGATTGCTGAACATTTTGGGAATTTTCACCCACTGTGCTGGCCCTTGAAAGGAGCTAAGCATGCGCTTAGATCTGCTCTCTTTTGGCTCTGCAAGCTCTAGTAATAGAATGAACAGAGCCAACGGAGTACAAAGTAGAACTCTCCATTGACCCTGACTAGCTATCTGGGCTCAAAATCCCTCTCTTCAACTCCATCCTAAGAAGAGGAAGGGGGAAAAGAGTGCTTATGCCCCTCTCCTCTTCCTTTTCATTGCTACTTTACTCCTTTGCACATGTGTAAGGCTGGCCTTAAAAATCATCTTTGAATATTCTCTGATTAATATACACCTAAGGTAAGAAAGTGTTTCTCTAGGCAAGTATATGGGGTGCAATTGCAAGGAGCGACTTAAGAGTGACGAGCACAAACACAGCTGGAATTTAGGCTGGAAAACCCATGAGAACAGGAGCAACTTCTTTCTGCTGCCAGTCAGTTCAGAAATATTGCTAGGATTTCTTTGTCACATAGGTTGGCTAAAGTGGGAATTTATAAATGAGTGCAAAAGGCAGGGACATTTTCCTTTTTAGGTTAGATTCTTTGACCCTCCAAGCAGGTTTAATTTGTGTTTGGTATGAAGGATGGTGACATTTAAAACTCATTTCCTATTTTATCCAAATGGATTTGCCTATTCCTAATATTTATGGTTGTGTACAGAAATTTATGGATGATCCCTCATTTCAGGGGGTTATGTCATTTTCCTTTCTGCCTCATTAGGTGTTCGTTTGCCTTTTCACCTGGAATCAATTGATTCCTATTTCTGAAGGATGGGCTGAATGCTAAATGCTTCAGGGAGAGGAGCAGGAGAATTAACATCCTTAATGACTGAAAGGGTTTTTATAGCTGTAAATTTAATTGCTGGATAATTGTGATTTTTATCATTTGTAACTTTGGTGACTTATGTTTCCATTGCCAATAGTTAAGTTTAACAGCATATTGCCTTGTTTAATGATCTTTGAGTCAAGAACCTCATTCTCATTAATGTTAACATGGAACTGTCAAATAAAAAGAAGCTCAGTTCTTTTTAAGATGGTCTTGTCATTTTATGGGTTCTGAGGTGGATGCCACTAACTAAAACCCATTGCCTAGTAGAGAACCTGTGTGTGGAAGTGAGACAGTTCAGGGGTGTTGCTAATTATCATCAAGGCATGTTTTATTTACAGTATAGTGTCACCAATGTCTCCATTAGTGGGAGTGGTGTAGACAATTAATTGTTCTAAAAGTAACCTAGCTGCTGTTGTACAAATGTGCAATCACTCAATCTGTCTATTTAGGTATTTATACCACACCAACACTGGGGTAGCTGAGCATTTTACAAAATTCTATACATCCATACAAGTAATCTACACTTAAACCTGAATTTTCTCTGTGCTACCTCTTTCCAGGAGCAGGTAGAATTTGGATTGCTAGTATGGTGCAGGGAAAAGGCCATTTAAAAAAAAAAGGGTCCAATTCAGTGTAATAGAGGCCGATCCAAACATTATTGAAATCAATGAGATTTTGAATCCCTAAATACTGTGGCATATTATATCATTCCTTGTTCATGTCTCTAACCTACGCTTTTTCATTTGGCTTGTCATATATTGGCCCAGCATTTTCAAAAGTGGCTTCTAATTTTCAGTACTTTCATTTTGGATTCTCAGATTCAGAACCTTTGTGATTTGTTTTCAAAGTTGGTGAGCACTCTTAGATTCCACTGGAGTTCTGATTGTTCAGCACCTCTGAAATCAGGCCCATCAGATCTCAGATTGGGAACCCAGAAATTGCAGCATACAAAATTAGAAGCCTTTAAAAAAAATAAAAAGTTGGCCTCATTGTTCAAATGTGTTTATCAAAGAGACTCCATTCATCTAAACATGGTTGAGTCACGTAGTGGAGCACTCACAAGGTTATTGAGATAGCAAGGGATATTTCAAAGAGAAAAATATTGGTTTACCTGTAGAGCTAATTTTCCTGACACTGGATGTGTTAAAAATATTAACAATATTGCATTAGTACATGGTGGATTTTTACAAAGAAGATATATGTATATTTGACATGTATTTGAAAGGAACACTTATCACACATTCAAATAGACGTAGCACCTCTTTGTTTTTATTGAAATGTGTACTCACTAAAAGGAAAGCAACTCCATGCATTTCAGTTTGTAGTGTTCAGATATATTCTCCCAAAGATAGCTTCCATAAAAACCATTTAAGAGCAAAACTCACCCACACAAACCCCTTAAAAGCAAGGAAATGACAAGTAAAGGGAAACCTCTTTGCCATGCCTTAAACATCCAACCAGCACAGACTCTGCTCTTCCTCAGGGAATCCCCTACGCCATCTAGCAGATACAGAAACATACTGCACACCCAAATTTATCTATCTCAAACTGTTTTGAAAACCTTTCACTCCAGAGATTTGCATTATATGCATCAGTTTCTCTTTTTCTCTGTGTATAACAATGTACAATATAGCAGGGAACACAAAGAGTAGGATGAGTAGGTTGATGCTGAAGTACCAGTCCTGCTCGTCAGTCAGTTTCCCTTGGTGGCAAACCATCTCCGGTCTGCTGGCAGTGAGGCCTGATCTGCCGAGCCAAAGGAGGCAGAGCAGACTAGCGCTACCAATAGATTCATACATATTGAGGCCAGAGGGGACCATTGTGATCATCTTGTCTGACTTAAGTAGGATTTCTCTGAATTAATTCCTGCTGCAAGTCCAATAAGTAGTTGGACTAGAGCTCATCTTTAAGAAAAACAACCAATCGTGATGTAAACATTTCCAGTGATGGAGAATCCATCACAACTCTTGGTAAGTTGTTCCAGCGGTTAATTACTCGGCAAGTTTCCTAGACACAGGGAAGCATAAATAGGAGAAGGGATGTTATTGACGGGAACACTGCAAGGGGGAGCCTGGATGGATGGATCTGGGCAGGGAGGGCACCCAACTTCTCCCATGCTGTTGGGGGATATGGAGGGAGTGATGATGTTTTGGAGGGAGGAGGAGACAAAGCTTTTATTTTGTGCCAGCACTTGATTGCTTCCACAGTTACTGCAGGAGATGCAGTCTTTCCTACCTGAAATTAGGAGTTAATAATGGCAATGTCTTTTCAACTATAAATATAGTGTTAGTCATAGTGGTTGCATTGCTAACTGAATGTTGCATAATTGAGAGCATAACTGGATATATTAGTGCAACACCATTAATAATTATTCCCCCCAATGGGGTGTGTATTATCAATTATCAATGGGGTGTGTATCCTCTGATTTTATTCCCTTGCAAAGTAGCAATATATGTACCAGCTAAAGACGAGACATACAGACATAACTTGTGCCATCTATAGAGCCTTATAAAATATAATAGACAAGATCAAAGGCCTGTGTAGCTTAATATCTACCTTTATCCTTACTGTTAGCATTTTACTAAGAGGGTACTTAAAGGATAAACCGGAAAAAACAGGTCAAAAGTGAAGTCATGTGGTTCCAGGGAGAATCATGTTGCACTTCCCCCTCCCCGCCCCCCAAACCTAGGAGAGAAAATCCCGAAAACATCTGCAGCATGCTAATCCAAAAGCACACCCAGTGCCACAGATTATTAATTGTCAGACGTGTACAAACCTGATGGATCTGCTGCTTCTGTGAACTGGTATGTCTTCAATTCTTCTGTGGCAGTGTATTATAGTGCAGTAAAAAAAGGGCTGTCATTTGTGCCTGTTATTTCTAATGCTAATCAATCTTACTAAACCCATTCAGATTCACTGGGCCAGATCCTCAGTGGGTGTAAATAGTTGTAGCTCGATTCATTGGTATCTGGTTCAACATTTTCAATTGTGAAGTGCCTTTCCATTCAGGACAGGACAATTAAAAGAACAAATTATACACTTCAGCAAAATTAAATATAAACATTTATACCAGTATGGTTTGGACAGTGGATTTCAGACAGATTATAAAGTTTATATTAGATTAATAAAAGAAGTATTCATATTCCAAACATCATTTTGATTAGTTGCTATCATGTTCAAAAAATGTGGACTCTGTAACTTTTAGGGCCTGATTCTGATCTCCTTTACACCAATTTTACACTGGTAGGACTTGAGTGAGTTTAGTAGATTAAATTCAGAATAGCTTCAGTTAAAGTGAAAGGAGACTCTTCCCTAATATACTCTGATGGGTGGATAGACTCATTTGGATTTTTTTTTAAAGTCAAAAGTCTTAAATCTAAAATATTTCCATTATTGTCTATAGGATGGTTTGTTCTGTCATAATGGGTATAAGTGGTGGAATTGTCAGAAATGCTTAAGGAAGGGAGGCACTCAATTTTCATTGAAAATGAATGGGAGTTAGCTGTCCCACTCCCTTAAGTGATTTTGAAAATTCCATCCAAATGTTACATAAGCTGCAACGTAAAATAGTTCATTACAGTGAGATAAACCCAAGTGGAAATTAACGCAATGACTGGTTGAATATCACAAAACATTTCCCATCAATATTTTTTCTAGTTTACAAATGAACTTACTGTGGCCATTCTCACAGTCCTTTGATGTTTGCTATGTGGGTAAAATTCACCCCAGTGCGGACAGCTAGTAAAAGGCCTCTGAGATATGTAATTCTCACTTGTGGGTCTTAAGCAGTGCTTAGGTCTTGTGTTGACAGTTTGCACAGAGATGAATTTGACTCCAAGTGAGTGAGGGGAGGGATAGCTCAAGAGGGGAGGGATAGCTCAAGGATTTGAGCATTGGCCTGCTAAACCCAGGTTGTGAGTTCAATTCTGGAGGGGGCCATTTAGGGATCGGGGCAAACATTGGGGATTGGTCCTTCTTTGAGCAGGGGGTTAGACTAGATGACCTCCTGAGGTCCCTTCCAACCCTGATATTCTATGATTAATGTGATCAAGTTTTACTCACACAAATACTTGTGGAAAGCAAATCTTGTGCCCACATGCTTGCAAACAACATTTTAAATCCACATATGCAAATATGTGCACCAGAATTGGCATATTTTATATGGGATGGGAATGCTGCTTGATGCAGCCAGGGAACAGTATTCCCAATTACCCTTGCTAGTGTCTTGGCACTGAGACAGTTAGCTGAACCTGAAGAGATAATGACTCTTCTCAATTAGCATTGCAATTCACACAGTTACTTTGTGGGAACATGGTAAGAGAAAATCAATAAACTACATTCAGCCAAAACCTATTACACTATGTTTTCTAGGAATAAAACCCCAGCTAAGACCTATGTGATGAGGAAAGGAAAAGGCTTCAAACTTTTCAAAATTCCCTCCTATTTATTTGGTACTTGTCCCTGAGAGCTTCAGTGCCCCAGATGGATATCCACACTTTCCTTCTCATTATAGCCCTGGATCAGTAAGGTTCTTAATCATGTATATTACTTTAAGTCCATAAATAGTTCAGTTTATTTCAATGGGACTACTCATATGGTTACAGTTATGCACGTGCTTAAGTAATTTGGTGCATCAGGGCCTAAAAGAATTCTGATCTTCCAGTCAGGGAACAGAAACAATACCATGAGACTTATGTAATTGATCACAACTAATCAACAGAGGTCAAATTTTGACTATTGAATAAAAGAACCTAAAAAAAAAAATCACTGAGTAAATCTGAATAACAAATACACTTGAGAAAAATGGCAGCATCAGAAGTAGAAATATAGGCTGCACATTCATGAGGTAATTTATTTACTTTGAATTATTTTTTCAGCTGTAATTTATCATATCATCTAAGGTACCTATTTGGCCCCATCACTGTAGTAGTTGAGAGCATCCTAGTCTTTAGTATATTCATATTCACAGCACCCCGAGGAGATAGGGAAGTTCTATTGTCCCCATTTTACAGTGGGGGAACTAAGGTACAAAGGGTGGGATCCGTGCAGGAACTTAGGAGTTACAACACTGAGCATCACAGTGACTGACTTTTATGTGCCTACAAAATCACAGGAATAATACTGTGATCCACAAAGCTGTGTTAGGCACCCAGGCTTCCTCTAAAATACATAAGGAGAGATAGGTGCCTAAGAATAGGTGCCCACAAAGCTGGGACGGTAAGCAGCTTCCTGCCTAAGCTAGCCAATGGGAGATGCTGACCCAGAGGGGTGTGTACTAAGTTCTGCCCCATCTCAGAGATGGGCGTCTAAGTCCAGGCTGCAGGGAAATGCCTCTGTCAGCTTAGCGATCTACAAATGGGAACCAGCCACCTTCAATCAGGCAGCTTAGGTACTTATGCCACTTTTTGAGGAATGAGTTAAATGCTTCTTTGGTCCACACAAAATGCATGGAGGAGATGCCTACCTTGTAATCATTATCCCAGTGGTTAGAGCACTCACTGGGATTTGAAGGATGCAGGTTCAATTCCCCCCTCTCTGCTGGAGGGGAGAAAGGTGGGAAACAGCTGTTCAAATCCTCTCAGGAGAGTGCTCTAATTACTGAGCTATGGGATATTCTGATGTGGGGTTCCCTCAATATCTTCTGTTGAAGTTGTTCAACTTTGGACAATGATTAAAAAGTGGTTGGAGCGAGGAGACTGGACCCAGGGTCTCCCATCTCCCATGTGGGTGCCCTAAGCCCTGGGCTACAAAGTCATTCTCTAATTCTTGGTCTCTCTCTCTGGCCCAGTGACCAGTTAAGTTTTTATTCACAATGGAACACGACACTCAGCATTGCAACACGCAAGTCCCTTTGTAGATTCCACTCAAGTGACTTGCCCAAGGTCACATAACACCTTTTTTCGGAGGAACTCAAAGCACTGTACAAATGTTGAAGCAATCAAGTCTCACAAAACCCTTCTGAAATATGTATTTTTAGGTTAATTTTACAAAAAAGAAATCTGAGGCATAAGGACGTTAATGACTTGAGCAAAGCCACACAACAAGTCTGTAGCACAGTGGTGACCACAAAACAAATTTCTTGAGTCCCAGTTTCTTTGTTTTTAACCTCTATAACATACTTCCTCAGTTTTCTTAAATAAAAGGCTTAAGAAAACAAAATGTATAATGATGCTCATGTAACATCCAAATTTTTGAATTAGTAACCTCAAAAGTAGTCAAGTAGAATGTTCAGAGCACTACTGAAAAATATTTAAATTTTACAAAGCCTGACACTGACATATGGTGAGGTACAGTACATGTAATTTTGGAGGTACCTGGATTATGGAAGTTCTGTCTGTCAATATGGAAGGCACTTAGCTGATGAAAACAAACAAAAGCATGTTATGGTGGATGCTACAGATGAAAGGTTTATTAATATTGATAGCAATTGCTCTTTCATGACATACTCCAAACTTCAGGCTAACCTTTTATAGTGATGGTTCAAATCTTATGGTCCAGAGGTTCTGGTCAAATAAGCACTCTGGAGTCTATGTTGTTATCTTAATCACTTTGGCCTGGAGATCAGTCTGGAACTAGAAATTGTACTGAATAATAATCTTACACTTGTACAGTATTTTTCATCCTGGAGAATCCCAAAGCACTTTATAAACTTTATCATGTGGCACCACTGAATACAGCCACCTTTGAAGTGCGAAGGTTATGCAAATAAAAAAAAAGGTGACAAGCACTGCACAAATTGTGGGAAGGGAATTGTTTGCCAAGGACACCAGAGAAAGCCTCTACTCTTACAAAAAACCAAAACAGACAAATATGGTCTATGCAGAGCAGTCAGGACATATATATTGAAGGTCAACATTGCACCTGGCTCTTTTCCCTTCCTTCCTTGGTAGTTCTCAGATTAACTAGGTTGAAGGGCTAAGTTATCCCTGACAAGATTTTTTGGTTCAATTTCAAAATGGTTATTTATTCCATTAAGAAGTGTGTTGGTGTGCGGGGGAGGGAGGGACACTGAGCAAGGGAGCAAACAGGAACAATATGCCCAATAATGTCACAGCAAACCCCGTGGCTGAACTTTGTGACTTTGTGCTCACCCGTAACTATTTCACAATTGGGGACAATGTAAACCTTCAAATCAGCAGCACTGCCATGGATCCCCGCATGGCCCCAAAGTATGCCAACATTTTTATGGCTGACTTAGAACAACGCTTCCTCAGCTCTCGTCCCCTAATGCCCCTACTCTACTTGTGCTACACTGATGACATCATCATCATCTAGCCCTGTGGAAAAGAAGCCCTGGAGGAATTCCGTGATTTCAACAATTTCCATCCCACCATCAACCTCAGCCTGGAACAGTCCACACAAGAGATCCACTTCCTGGACACTACAGTGCTAATAAGCGATAGTCACATAAACACCACCCTATACTGGAAACCTACTGACCGCTATTCCTACCTACATGCCTCCAGCTTTCATCCAGACCACACCACACGATCCATTGTCTACAGCCAAGCTCTACGATACAACTGCATTTGCTCCAACCCCTCAGACAGAGACAAACACCTACAAGATCTCTATCAAGCATTCTTACAACTACAATACCCACCTGCTGAAGTGAAGAAACAAATTGACAGAGCCGGAAGAGTACCCAGAAGTCACCTACTACAGGACAGGCCCAACAAAGAAAGTAACAGAACGCCACTAGCCATCACCTTCACCCAACTAAAACCTCTCCAGCACATGATCAAGGATCTACAACCTATCCTGAAGGATGATCCCTCACTCTCACAGGCCAGTCCATGTTTACAGACAGCCCCCCAACCTGAAGCAAATACTCAGCAGCAACCACACACCGCACAACAAAAACACTAATCCAGGAACCTATCCTTGCAACAAAGCCCGTTGCCAATTCTGTCCACATATCTTTGGGGACACCATCATAGGACCTAATCACATCAGCCACACTATCAGAGGCTCGTTCACCTGCACATCTACCAATGTGATATATGCCATCATGTGCCAGCAATGCCCCTCTGCCATGTACATTGGTCAAACTGGACGGTCTCTACGTAAAAGAATAAATGGACACAAATCAGATGTCAAGGAATTATAACATTCAAAACCAGTTGGAGAACACTTCAACCTCGATTACAGACCTGAGAGTGGCTATCCTTCAACAAAAAAACTTGAAAAACAGACTCCAACGAGAGACTGCTGAATTGGAATTAATTTGCAAACTGGACACCATTAACTTAGGCTTGAATAAAGACAGGGAATGGATGCGTCATTACACAAAGTAAAACTATTTCCCCATGCTTATTTTTTCCCCCTACTGTTACTCAACCTTCTGGTCAACTGTTGGAAATGGGCCATCCTGATTATCACTACAAAAGGTTTTTTTTCTTCTGCTGTTAATAGCTCACCTTAACTGATCATTCTCGTTATAGTGGGTATGGCAACACCCATTTTTTCATGTTCTCGGGGTGTGTGTGTGTGTGTGTGTGTCTGTGTGTGTATAACTTCCTACTGTATTTTCCACTGCATGCATCCGATGAAGTGGGTTTTAGCCCACGAAAGCTTATGCTCAAATAAATTTGTTAGTCTCGAAGGTGCCACAAGTACTCCTTGTTGTTTTTGAACAAACAATGTTTCTCTTGCATAACTTCCAGTACTTTCTAGATTTGGCATGGTTGAGTAGTATGGAAATTGCCTCTGGTGATATTCTTGGATGCCTTTAGGAGCCAGTACTGATAATATAATTTCCTTAGTCATTTGTCAGTCAGATCAGGACTGGCTAGTCCTTTGGGGCCTGCTCCTACTCCCAATGAAGTCCAAGTCATCTTGGTCAAATCCTCAGCACACTCCTAGCCCAACTAGCTGATGTGTGCCGAAGAGTTGAAGGAAAGGAATGCTTTCCCTAGGATGCAGTGTGGCTGTGGAGTCCCTATGTTGAGGCTACCTCAGCCTAATGGCTGGAATAGTGCTCGACAGAAAGGAGCATGGACAAGTGATAGATCCTCTGTTTCTGTCCTGCCTCACCTCTGACTGCCTTTGACCAGTGTATTGTGCAGAGAGCCCCCTGCAGCAGGGCAGTGCCCCATGCTGTGTCCAGAACCTCTCTCTACTGTCCCAAATCCTGTGGCAATGGGGGTACTGAACTACATCGATTCTGCTGCTAGAGAGCAGGCAAGGTTTCTCCGAGAGGTCTTCAGCTTAGCTACCGAATCTTGTTGAATCTGATGAATTCTGCTTCACTGAGTCAACCTGTACTGCTTAAATAAATACTATTAATCATACAGTGCAATGTTACATTTTTTGTGCTTCCTGTTCCCATTCGCTCACAGCCTGTCACACGTTGAAACTGTTCGAAGAAAGGTGAAGCTAAAAAAGTGAAAGTGTAATTATGTATTGGGTGTGGAAAATGAACCGCTTAGGCAAGCATCTTGCTATTAATAAGCTTATTATAAATTTTGCTGTCCTGGCTTGTTCATATATAGTGTATTTATATCACCCAATAAATTAGGCCAGAATAAAATGCAGCTAAACAACATGCTTAGCAGCAAGAGCAAAATACAGGCTATAAAATGGAATCGTATGTCCTCAGTTACAGATAGACAAGCTACTAGACACAGCCATAATGTCATGTCATGATAGCATTAGTATATATTTACAAAGGCCAAAGTCCAGTTCTCACCTCCCTGGGGTACGAGGGTCTCCAGGAAGTGGAATTTGTGTATTTCCATTATGTAGACTGTGAGGGCAGGGGCTGAGGTGTGAGAACTACATGGGAGGGCACACATCTCCCACATAACGTGGGAGACCACATAAACATTTAGGTGTCATGGGCATTCACAGAACCACCACTCAGCTATCGCCTAACCTTGTAGGCACCTAAAGTCCTAGATGTCTGTTTCCACTGGCAAAGTCCCCATGGCACCTAAATTTGTACCAGTAGGCATGCAGATATCTGCCTAAGTACTGCAATCAGCCCCAGCACCTCTGTGCCTACCTCGTATCTAAGCCACAGTGGGATTCACAAACTAGGTGTTCTCCTGCCTATCTGGGGTCCAAACCGGTTGATGTGCTCAAAGGCCACCTAAGAGCTTGTCTACTGGAGTGGGTCCTGCACAAAACAGAGCCAGAGGAGGTAGTGGTAGTGCCCCCCTGGTGCTCAATTAACCCAATAGTTACAGCACTCATCCAGGATCTAGGAGACCTAGGTTCAAATATCCCTTGTGTCTGATGTACAGCAAGGACTTGAACTCATGTTTCCTACATCCCCAGGCCATAGGGTATTCTGGGGTGGATCTCTCAGTCTCTCCTGTTGAAGTTGTTCCACTCTGTATAAAATACTTAAATATTCATAGATACATGGGTTGGAACCTGGGTCTTCCAGGTGGGTGTACTTCCAGGAGTCTATAGAGTCATTCTTACTGTCCCTCTGGCCCCTGTGTGAGTCTAGTTCTAAATTTGTAAGCTTATTTTTTTAACAATACTACAATGAATATGTTGACATTATTAGAGGAAAGATTTAATAGATGATAAGGAAAAGTTTGTAGGAATAATTGTTTAAAAAGACAGAACATGTAGGCTGCTTCCAACCCCACCCACTAAACTACTTTTTGCTTTAAAACATCTTATCAAGTTGAATACAATTAACAGGTCATGTCTCTAGGAATTGAGTTAATTTTTTTTCCCTCCGCTGGCATAGTCTTAACCTTGAGCAATGCAGCTGAATGTAATAGCCCCCAAAGCACCATTATTTTATTTTATTTTATTTTATTTTATGTGTTGCTTTTAAAAAATCCTAGCAATTTGGCACCAAAACATGAGTAAAACATTCATTTTCTCCCAGTGCTATAAATAGACAAAGATCATCTTGTAACGGTACCTGAAAAACAAAGATGAGTTTAATCAGTGATTCTATGCATTAGTCACATTTGTGTGCAATGAAGTTAAAGGCCTTGGTTATTCAAGACTATAACACAGGAGGTTTATAGTTTTTATTGTTTTATCTTTATTATTAATTATTATTACTGTGGTAGCACCGAAGGGCCCTAATTGAGGTTAGGACCCTCATGTGCTAGGCACTGTACACATGTAATAAATTCATTTCTTGGGGCAGATCCTCAGCTGATGTAAATTTCCATAGCAATTAATATGGAACTATGTAACTATGGCAATATACATCATCTGAGAATATGCCCCCAGTCTCAAGGAGCTTACAATCTTAACATATGATTCTCTATACAAAAGCTACCTAAGATTGTCCCACTCAGTTGAGTTATGTTAATCAAAGACAACACAAAGCTTTCCTTTCCTTTTCAACGCATATCTATTGAATATACACAAAGATTTTCAAAAGCGTTTAGTGATTTTGCACACCTCCCTTTTTGGATGCCAGCCCTGAGACACCTTAAAGAGGGTCTGATTTTCGGAATGTGCTGAATACCCGCCCTCTGAAAATCTGACCTTTCTATGGTTTATTGTTTAACCTCTGGAAATTGCCCTTTCTCAGTCCCTGATTCAGCAAGGCATTTAAGCACACACTTAACTTTTAAGCACATGAATAATCCCATTGAGGTCAATGAGGACACTCTTATTGAAGTCAGTGTGACTACTCACCTGTTTAAAGTTAGGCACTTGCTTAAAGTTATGCACATGCTTCATCACCTTGCTGAACTGGGGCCTCTATATATTTATTATACACACTATGTATCCTGACCTGATATATACAAGCCCTAGATGTCACTGCAATTGTGAATGGATAATTGAGAACAGAATTTGATCTCTAGTCTGTTAAGTACTTTTGGATTTTACAGGATATGAGGATCTCTATGAACCTAAATTATTATTCTTAATAATGATTATCATAATTTGCAATGTAGGTAATATAAATCTATCATTTAGTCTATCCCCTCATTAATTAGACAATGGCGATAACTTCACTATCTGGTATGGAAGGGAACTCAAGTGGGATCAGCCTTTTCTGAATTTTCTGTGTAGGTTTTGTTTGGTTTCTCTTAATAAACTTTTAATAGGAAGTATTTGAAATTGGCCCTGGCTGCAGTTTGTCAGTGGCAGTCCTGTTTTTCATGGGGGCACTGATCTCTCTCTCTCTTTTTTTTTTTTTTTTTTTAAACAAACATCATCTTTCTTCAACAAAATTGGTCGAGGTGGATCCTGAGTATCTGATGTGAGATAATTTTAAAAGAAAAACTTTGTTTTTAGAGTTATTTTTTAGCCATTATTCACATTATAGCTGACAGATTACATGATATGCAGTAAAACTTGAGTGACAGGGGCCCAATACACATAAAGTTTTCTCTATCAGAGAAGATCCTTGTCCTTCTGGAGCTCCACTATTCTGCTGAATTTTATCCTATGGCAGAGTAACTATGTGGGTTGGATCATCAGCTAATAAAATATGAAGGATTTTGTTAGAAGCCTCATACTGCTAACAGTGTAAATGAAATGATGTGCTATTGAATTGTATTTCATTCTGTCTTTCCATAATTTGTAATTGTTTTTAATTTTGGGACACTGAAACTTCTTATGTGGACTCTGGGTCTGGTTCTTACTAATGCTGGTTTTACACTGCCATAACTCCTTTGGGACAGATCCTCAGCTGTTCCACTGACTTCAGTGGAGCAATGGCAGTTTATACCAGCTGAGATCTGGCCTATTGACTTTAATGGAGTTACTTTTCATTGACACCAGCACAAGTCCGATGAAGACCCAGTACGATCCAATAAATCCACAGACCAAGATCCTGATGTGATGTAAATGGATGTGCACATTCCCTTTTACACACTACCATAATCAGCTGACATTAGCACCCAGATGAACGTATTAAAAGAGAAAATTAACACTGCATCTCAGTAGTGACATTCAAATACAAAGTCTCCATCATTTTCTTGACTCAAATTCTGCAATTACACAAATTAGCCTATTACGGGCTTATGATTCTTTAGACTGTAAAGCAACATTCTATCAATCAATAAATAAAAAAGGAGTAAAGCCATAATGAAACCACATTTTGTATTCAAATAATGTTTGACAGAATTAAGTATAATTCATATGCATCTAACCTTCAGATCTCCATTCAAGTGCTTGACAACTGCAGATACATTTTTTTATTATAAAGCAAAGTATATATTTTCCCCCTCTATGAAATGTGGTTAGTTTTTCTCTCCTGTTCAGAACAGACTAGAGAGCTCCAGGTGTGCATTGTGCTTTATTGAGACATTTAGGGACTGATTTGCAGAGCACCAGCTGCTCTCATTATCTTCAGTTGGAGCTGTGGGTACTCAGCACCCCTGAAAACCAGGGCCAAAGCTACTAGCTGAATAAACATTTCTGGTTTAAAATAGAATGTTGATTATTCTCTAAGTGGGCAGTGGCCATTTTTGGGACATGAAAAATGAAGTCACATTACATTTTTGATCATTTTGTTATTTGTTTTACAAAGATTGTAGCCCCAGGGATAAGAGGCAAACAATCTTTTCAGTGAAGTCAGTCAGGCAATGAGTTAATCTATCTAGGAAAGCTGTCAAGAGAACCTTAACTTAATAGAGTAAAGGGAAAATTAGGTTTACTCCCTTGGAGCCAAATTCTGGACCCCTGTGCAAAGCCCGTTGTAAATGGGCCATGCCCAGGGATTCTCCTCAGGTATAGATGAGGATGGAGTGAATCCACCTACAAAGCACCAATGCAGCAGCTACTGCAGCCCATGGGTTGCAACTGTGTCCATACCTTCGGCACTCTTCTCTACATAGGGATTTAGCTAGTGTGTCTGTGAAGAGGTGCATCTCTTAGCTATTCCCCTGCTCATCCATACTCTGGTGGAGAGAGCTGTGTGGGGCATTGCTCTGTATGGGCAGCAGGGGTGGTTCTGTTGATAAATTGAATAGTCAGTTGCTTGACCATACATTAGTTTATGAAATATATTAAAGAGACCAAATAACCAATATTTGTCAGGTTTATTGTTATAAGCCAATAATAATACAGTACAAGTAAAAGATTCAATACAATACCCATCTCTGGGAAGCCATTTAATGCAGCATTGTTACATTCACCTTTACACAGAAGGTGTGTTACCAAAATTGCTCCCAAAGTCATCTTTTTATGCCCTACCTTTTTACAAGTAAAAGGTACTGTGCATGTTATTTGAAAGTAGATGTAACCAATAAGCTTTCTACCTTGTTTTTCTGGTACCATGATGTACCCCTTATCTCTTTGTTCTGAACACATCCTTTCCAGGTACCAAGAATGTGAAAGGTCCTCCTAGCTCTGTGCCAGGGTAAAACAATCATAAGTCTTGTCCTCTTCCTTGGGACATATCAGTACAGGTCTGTGAGAGTAACTCCCTTTCTGATGGTATGGTAAAGCACTCATCTGTTCTAACCTTGACAGCTTCCCTATTTGCTCTAAACCAAAACTTACTTCTGTGAATGCAATGGGTCATGGGATACTTCATGCATATATTAGTCAACAGTTCCCCATGTGAATACCTCCACTGTACATGCAGTAAAGGCATGACCCAGTGGCTCCCATTAAAGTCAATGGAAACACTCCCACTGACTTCAGAGAGAATAGGATCTGGGCCTAAAAATGCTGCTGTTTAGGGCAAGATTTGTCCACAGAACAAGTAGGGTGGTGGAATTCCTGCATTTCTTACACAAGACTGGGGGCTGATAAGCCAGAATGTACCTTTCCATCTAAAGATAAAACTCCTATGAAACCCTCTTGCATCCTTCTCTTCATCTCCTCATCAGCCCACTTTTTTCTAATGAGCAATCTCAAAGGAATATTTGAGAACAAAAATCATGTTGATATAGTTTTAATAACAAATATGCTCCTGTTCACTATTTATAATCAGCTTTCGAAACTGCAGAAGTCAGAGTGAAATGAAAGATGAAACAAAATTATACTGAAAAGTAATTTAAAATGCAAATTCATCAGAGAAACTGCAAAACCTAATTGTAGTTTTCTCTTCTTATCAGCACTTCAAAAGTGCTGTGTGTGACTTCCTCCTTTTGGGAAGGCCCAGATTATAGCTGCACTGCCACACGCCGACCTTTCCGGTGAAATATGTTTGACTAAAAAAAAAAAAAAGTTCAAAAATCTTAACCCTGCGAGGAAACAGAGTGAAATTCAGTGATACATGACAGTCCTGCTGTTAATTCACAAGGAAACGTGTCTGCCTGAGCATGGAGGCACTGGTTGTATGTTATAAACAAAAGGCTGCTAATTTGTACATCTGGATCGCATTAACCTACTATATGCACTTTCAGAGCAGTTTTGAAGAGACAAAGGCTTTTATAATTATAATTTTTGAGTAATGTTTTATTGAAAAATTTGAAGGGACTTCAGTTACGGACAGGCCTTTATGTACAATACTGTAAACAGATTCTTTAAAAGATAACTATTAAGCAAAATATTGGTAGGGTTGGTGAAAGGTATCCTTGGGGACTGGAATCCTCCATCTATCTATAGAACAGGAATAGCAGAAGTGTAACTTCATCATGATGTTCCTGGTCTCAGTTGTAGAAACCAGTGGGAAAAAGGAGTTCATTCTCCAAGCCTGTTCAGTCTTTAACCTTTCCTGAGTCTGTCAATAAGAGTGTCAGTTAGTGCCAACTATTATGTGGACATATGTCCACTGGTAATAGGAACTAGACTATCTCATGTCCCAGTGTCCACTGACTTGCATCAGATGGTGAAGGGTTTGGGTGCAATCCTGGACCCTGTGGAAGTTAGTGTAACCGAGACTGGAGTTGCACAAGTTTAATTTTAGCTAGAATTTGAGGCCCTTCAGAACATGAACAAGGAGAAAGACCGAGAACAGAGAGAGTGCTTGCTGCAGGACAGGCCAAAGGACCAAAAGGTGAAAGGCACCGGGACATAATAGGTTGCAGAGCGTGGCTGACCTTCAGTCCCCAATATCCTGCACTCAGCAGTAGAGCCCTGTGCAGATACAAAATTTACATCTGCATCCAATCTGCGATCCACAAACATGGTCTGTGGATATAAAGAGGGTATCCGCAGATTTGCAGGGCTCTACTCAGCTGTTTTTTCAGTCCTTGTAAAACTCGATGCTCCCCACACTCCCAAACATTCCTCATGGCACCGCAGGGTACATCCTTACCACTACCACTCCAAGCTAGGGGACAACAAAGAAAACCATAACTACATATAAACCGTCTTGTGACAACCACAGGGTGGTGTTTATGTAATCACAACAGATGGCATGGAACAACATATATAGACATAAATGTTTGTAGTTTACTTCCGTTTTCACTTGGGTTTGTTGGCAAAAGGTTTTTTTTAAACCTTGCATATGTTGGTTTGCAATTTACTTTTGTCAACTGCTGTTTTGCACACAATCAAGTTCTATTTTTGGAAATCTAGAATATATTAGTTCACAGCAAATGTTACAGAATGCATATGAGGCAAAGACCCAACCATATTTATATATGTACATAACGTACAAAACACAGCAAAAAGGTCCCAAAAGACATTGCGCCAAATGGTGGTGCAGGACACACTTTAATACCTATCTGCGGTGCACCGCTCTGCACATGAATATTACAGCAAGCACCCCTTAGGAGTATGTGCAGTGCCAGTGCAACCTGTTAAATGTGCATGACCCTGAGCGATACACAGACTTTGGTGATGGTACGCCAACGTAACTTGTGTGGACCAAACTGTGTAGTGTAGACATGGCCTATGTCACTGCATTTTACATTGTCTTTTCTAGCCTTCCATAAGGCAGAAATGAAACCGTCTCTGTTTTTCTTTTCTTTTTCTTTTGTCCTTTGCCCTATCTAAAGGACGCATGACATAATTGGAGGGTCTAGTTGGCTACAGCTCAGCCAAAGAAAGGAAGGGAGATTACTTTGTGGGGAAAGTGGAAAGAAAAGCATTTAGTTTTATTTGATTCCTCTTTATCAGCCTTGAAATAGAAGGTGTATTTTACCTAACCAGGAAATGCCAGATGCTCTCTCTCTAAATAGTTTGTCCTACGATCTATCTGCTCATCTCCTTTCCCTCACTGCAGGGCCCTCCTCAGATCCGCTCTCCTCACATTAACTTTGCCTCTATCCTCACCCGAAAGATTCTTGCTTCATAGGGTGAGATTTCCAGAAGTGCTTGCCATTGGCCTAACTCTGGTCCCCTTGCAGCCAATGGAAATATTACCAAGGGGAGCAGAATTAGGCCAACCCTGATCACATTTAAAAATCCCACCTATGGTGGCTATTCTTGAACCCAGGGAGGGCCAGACACTGCTTCCTCCAGAGCCCATCAGTGCCCCTTCCAAAATATTATCAGGGAAGGTTGCTGAAGTGGGGTGCAGAGGGCCAGGAACACTTCTGTCCAAGGCCTAGTGCCTTGCATATAGTGTTTGTTTGGCTAAGGACTTCAGAGCTCTGGAGTTTGATTCTATATAGCAGGAGAATGTAATCACTTCAGCCATGCTCCCTTATTACTAAATATTTCCCTTTCAACTCTCTCCCTTTTTCAGACAACTAATAATTAACAATTGGGGTTGGGGGAGGGGAGGAAAGTGAAGCTGTATTCTGGAATACTGAACTGTACTGGGCCTGAAGCTAGCTGATAATGATCCAGTAATCACAGCTCTCTGTGCAAATGTGCCAGAAATTCAGACACCTCTGGCAGCTATCACTTCAGAGAAGTGAAGTTTGAGAATAAAACAAAAAGAAAAACATCTCTTAAATGCCCGCGGTAGGGGGAAAAAAAAGTCCAGGGTTTTGGTTGATGTTTTTTTCTCTAGAAACCTTCATGGGCTTCAGCCAAGCTCTGCCATCACTCCAGCTACCCTGGAGAACTTTGGTATTGACACCATTGATTTGAACACCTAGATCATACATGAAATTATGTTTGTACACACACTGAGAACATTTTACATGCATTCCCAGGGAAGGCAGGATTGTCCGAGTTCTGAGCAAGTCTCCACCTTCACTAGTTCAGTTTGATTGTTGCAGTGCTAGTGTAAACAGGTAAAGTAGGTGTT